>NW_027636152.1:0-323467 GCF_903797595.1 Erithacus rubecula
AAATTAAACTTTCCCAGCCCCCAGTATTCAAGGAATTCACAATCTGTCTATGTAAACAGGGAACTTGGCATTGTTTAACTGAGCTGAACTCATCAGCATGCCATGAGAAATGGAATTGGTGGCTTTTCCCCTGCCACGTCTCAGACAGAGCTCCAGACATCTGAGCCTCTGCTCCTCACTGCAGCAGCTCAGTGATGAGCTTGATAACTCAGATCAGCAGCAGCTCTCCGGGTGCTCCAATGGCCTTCAACACGAAAATACAGATGTGTTTGTTGGAATCTGAGCAAACTCGGACATGCACAGCATCCTCATCCTCTGCAACATCCCACAGAATCCAGCAGGTGGATTTATCCACTCTGTGCATCACCCACTGCTCTGGGCATGGTAAAAATGGGTGGAAACTGGGACAAGTCCCATCCTCCACCCACGGGGCTCTGCAGGGGGACACCCCTGAGGGCTCAGGAGAAGGAGGAGAGGGGTGACCTGTGCTCAGATTGAGGGAGATGCAGTAAAACATAAAAACCCTGCCCAGGAAGGGCTGGCCTGAGGCCAGGCACTGAGGCCTCCAGGCAGGAGCTGGGTGGCAGCAGAAGCTCAGCAGCAGCTCAGCAGTGTGATTCCTGTCTCTGGCTCTGTGCTGCAGAGAGCTGGGGCTGGAAGGGCACGGACAGCAGGGTGGGACAGAGGGACAATGAGGAAATCAGCTCTGACAAGTCCCCCCGGGGATTCCAACCCTCCTTTCTCCAAAGCCACCAAGGGATCAGAAATCTCGTAGCACCCCTGCTGTTTCTGAGGGGCTTTGCTGCATTGCCATGAGATCAGATGGGCAGTGAGAGGGAACGTCCTGATCCTGATCCCAGCCTGGCACAGGGGGCTGGGGGAGCAGAGCAAGGGGCTGCTCCCATCCCTGCAGCCTGCCCTGCTGCTTTGGCCATCCTGGGAAACACCAAGGATCCCTTTGTGCCACAGGCAAGGGCATTTTCAGTCCAAACATCTCTGAGACATGAGCATCCAAAGCTGCCTGAACAGCCCCTGCAGGAGGAGAGATTAGGCAAGGGAATTCCACTCAGTTCCTGGAGAAAACAACATCTCTATTTACCTCCCAAAAGCAAAGAAGCATCTTCCAAAGAGCAGAGCAAGCCCTGGTCAGTGCCCTGGTCCCAGCAGTGTCAGGCTCACCCCAATTCTGTGGCTGATTCCACCCAGCAGCTCGGGCTCTGCAATCCCTGACACTCCTGACAGCCCCTCTGAGAGCTGGAAACTGCCTGTAAATACACAAAAATAACCCAGCAGGGGCAGCACAGAGCTGCCTAAGGAGTGGTTTTGGCTTGTGCTAAGATGTGAACTGGGGACTTTTTCCGCTCCAGCAATTTTGGTAAGTGTGGGGATGAGGCCAGATAAAAATAACTGCACCTGATAGTCCCCTGTTCACCTGCTCCTGACTAACATTTGAATAAGAATTCTTCAAAAGATGCTGGGAGTTGCAATCAGCACAGATTTGGTTCAGGTCTGGTTAAGAAAAGACTCCTGAGTCCCTCTGAATGGCAGCATGCATCTCTGGACTGGTGGGAAGTTCACCCGAGCAGGATGATGGATTGATCTCCCACAGCAGCACAAAACTCTGATGGATGAGCTGCCTGGGAGAGGAAGGAAGGAACGTCCACAACAGCAGCAGAGAGAAATGAGCCAGCTGAATTCAGGAGAGGGCATTGCTCTTTGGCAAAATGGGCAGGAAAAGGCAATGGGAAATGGTGTTAAATGATAGAATCACAGCTGTGACCTGGGCTTGGCTTCCTCAGGCACTGGGAGATGGCAGCTCTCCTCCTGGAGCCCAGCATGAAAATCCCAGAACATCCTGCTTTGGGTGGGAAGGACCTTAAATCCCATTAAATCCCACCCTGCCATGGCAGGGACCCCTCCCACTGTCCCATTGCTCCAGCCCCAGTGTCCAGCCTGGAACTGAACATTCCAGGGATCCAGGGGCAGCCACAGCTGCTCTGGCAATTCCATCCCAGCCCCTCCCAGGGAACAATTCCTGATTCCCAAGATCCCATCAAACCCTGCTCTGCAGCCATTCCCTGTGTCCTGTCCCTTGTTCCCAGTCCCTCTCCAGCTCTGCTGCCCTTCCCACCCCCAGACACCTCCTCATCCAAACAGTTCTCTCATTTCTGCCTGAATTCCATGAACAATCATGTTCATAGGAAACTGTTCATATATCATAAAGCCTCTGAAAAGTCGTGAAATATTGGGGTTTTGATGACTCTGTGCCTGCCATGCAGGGAGAAAAACACTTTGGTTTGTTTTTGTTGTTGTTGGTTTTGGTTGTTTTGGTTTTTTGGGGTATTTATTTGTTTTTTTTCCTTTTTCTTTTCTGTGAATCATCTTCTGTCCTTCTCAGTGTGTACCTGGGCAGCAGGAACAGGCTCTCCCTGAGAGCTGAGCTCATCCTTCAGCCAGGCATCGCCTGTGTCACACCCTGCTCTGCTCAGAGGCACAAGAGCAGCCCCTGCCCAGGCGAGCCCTGCCCTGCAGACACCTAAACCCACCCAGAACTCACATCCAGGGGATGAGGTGGCTGCTCCTGGCAGAATCAGACCCCCCCAAACTGCAGAGTGGGCGGCGCAGGGGGGAGGGATGTGAATAAACAAAGTCTGGACAGCCCTTGATAGCAAATGTTTATCTAAAACCTGCCCCCACCCAGCTGGCTGCTGGGCCTGTGTGACTCAGCTGGTTTTGGGGAGGTTTTATGCCAGGGATGAGCCAGGGTAGATTAAAGTCTTCAATTTGTTTATCCTCCTCCCCAGAAAACAGGAATGCTCTCGATTTCCCCTGTCTAGGAGAGACAGCAGGTTTACAGCGAGACTCTGAGCCTGACCCCGGGGCCGACAGGACTCCATCCCCCCAAATCCTGGACCCCCATTCCCAGAGGCACCCCCAGGCCCCCCAGGGACACAGAGGCACGGAGATCAGAGGATGAGCTTTATTTGTGTGTCAGAAGCTGCGGCGGGCGCGGGCGCTCCGGGCTCAGTGGTACTTGCGGGCCAGCGCGTGGGCCACCACACGCACCAGCTTCTGCCAGGCAGCCTGGCAGTCGGGAGTGAAGTCCTTGCCGAAGTGGGCGGCCAGGACCACGACCAGGATGTCACCCAGGAGCTGTGGGGACAGGAGCAGCCCGGGGTTAGCACAGTGCCCGCACAGCCCGACATCCCCGCGCAGCAAATCTGCATCTTGAAAACCTCCCCAGCCCCTTAAACTGAGTCTCTGCTCTTACTCTAAAGGTTCATTTGCTACTCTATGGGAAGAGGAAGCAAAAATTCTCCAGTATTTTTAGGGGTAAATTTTTCGTTGTCCCTTCTGGCTTTGTTCTGGAATTCTCTCAAGCACAAGACCCGCCCTGGCACAAACAACCAGCTCATGCTGACGCAGGGGGATTTCTGCTGCCCCAGCCCAGGGACAAATGCTGGGGTTAATTCCCCACTGAGATACTCCCAGATCATCTGTAGATCCTCTTTGGCATCCAGTGCTCCACACTCATCTCCCTGTTCTCTGTGCCAAACTTTGCTCCTTCTCTTCCCCCTCAGCTCAAAACCTCTTCGCTCAACAGCTGCTGTCACTTTGTTCTCCCCCTCCATTCCCTCAGTGAAACCACGTCCTGCTGTCCCCTTCTGTTCCCTCCTGTCCCCTGCTGTCCCCTGCTGTCCTTGCTGTCCCCTGCTGTCCCTGCTGTCCTGCTGTCCCCTGCTGTCCTGCTGTTCCCTGGCTGTCCCTGCACAGCTTGTCACCCCAGCCTGCACGGTGCCCTCTCACCCGGCCTGCCCTGGCTCCCTCCCCTCTTGCCCTCTGCCTCTGCCCCCGATGCCAACCCCCAGCCCCTCTCCTCCCTCTGGGTAAATCCCCTCCTGCCGGTTCCAGGCTCAGGGCACACTCACCCTGAAGTTCTCGGGGTCCACGTGGCAGCTTGTCGCAGTGCAGCTCGGACAGCTGGGCGAAGGTGCCCTTGATGCTGTCCAGGTTCTTGACGGCCTCCCCGAAGGAGGTCAGCACCTTCTTGCCTTGAGCCTGCACCTTGGGATTGCCAAGGACGGCCGTGGCGCTGGACAGGTTCCCGAAGGAGGAGAAGAACCTCTGGGTCCAGGGGTAGACGATCAGCAGCCTGGGGAGAGACACCAAGACACGGTCACATCCACGGTGCCGTGCCGGGCTGCTGTCCCCGTCCCCGTCCCTGTTTCCCATCCCTGTCCCCGTCCCTCTGCAGGTCCAGAGCCTCGCTCACCTGGCCAGGGCCTCGCCGCCGCACTCGGCCACGTTGACTTGCCCCAGAGGCCGGTGATGAGCTGCTTCTCCTCGGGCTGTCACACTTGCACCATGGTTGTCGGCTGGAGGCTCGCTGCGCTACGGAGGAACTCTGGGCTCTTGCTCCCGAAGGGTCGCACGCTGGCAGCCGCTGGCCAGCCCCGCTTTTATCCCCTGTGCCCGGCCCCTCCTCTGCCCCCCCGCACCCCTCCATTGGCTGCACCCCGGGGGCCCCGCAGCACCCCGGGAGGGGACACGGCCCGGGGAGGGGACACACACAGCCCCAGGGTGGGACACGCACAGCCCCAGGGTGGGGCCCAGGGCAAGGTGCCCAGATCCAGCGCTGGGCTTGGCCACCCCTGTCGCCGTCCCTGATTTCCAGCCCAGCTGCGGGGTGACATTATCTCCGTGCAGAGTCCCAGCACAGCAGCTGGAAGTGCTGCCTGGTGCCCCTTGGGTGGTGCCAACCCCTGAGGCAGGACAGGCAGCCCTGGGCTCTCGGGTTCTCCCTCTGCTTGCACCCCGTTCTCCTCCTCCTCTCCTTGCAGGGACCTGCCGGGGTTTGGGTTCTCCCTCTGCTTCCCCATCAGCTCGCAGGAGTTTCACTGACTTCAGGATGACACTGCTAAAACTACAGCACGGCCCTGCAGCCCGAGGGAGCTCCTGTCTCAAAGAACCCCTTGGCAAAGGTCAGGCAAGGCTGGCAAGGAGATGTTATAGCCCAGAGAAAACCACCTGCTGCAGGGGAGGCTCACAGGGCATGAGGAGAGCTGAGGTTACTGGGGTTACTGGGACTCCTGGGATCCCACAGAATCCCCAAATCCTGGGGCTTGGCGAAGCCCTCCCAGCCCAGGCAGTCCCAGCTGTGCCCTGTCCCCCACCTTGTCACCCTGAGTGCCACCTCCAGGTGCCACCTGCAGGGATGGGCACTGCAAACCTCCCTGGGCAGTTCCAACCCCTGAGCTCCCTTTCCAGAAGAAAAAACATCTGCACAGATGTGCAGGCTGGGGCAGGGCCTGACCCAGGGGTTCAGCAGCTGGGTGATCCTGAGAAGGGGGAGAGGCAGCCTGGGGCTGCTATGGCTGCTCCTGTGCCAGCTGAAGGAGGGTGCAGGGCACAGGGTTGGAGCTCGGGGCTCAGGGATGCCCTGCTGGGCTCTGGGTGAAGTGTTTGTGCTTGCTGCTGCTCACTGCAGCAGGGGCTGGCCAAAAGGACCCTGGCCAGCCTGGGGTGACTGTGCCCCAGCCCTCTGCAATCAGCACTTGGTGTTTCACGGTATCACAGAATCCCAGGCTGCTTTGGCCTGGAAGGGACCTCAAATCTCATCCAAGCCCATCCCCTGCACGGGCAGGGACACCTCCCACTAGCCCACGCTTGTTCCAGCCAAGCCCTGAGGGTTGTGTCTGTTACATTCTGCCTTCCTAAGAATGACACAGACTAAAAAACCCCAAGACAGAAAAACCCCACACGCAGGAATTCACAAAACTGTGGCGCCAATCGCCATCACCTCTCCCACTGCTCGTTTTTGTACAGCTCTACTCCACTCACTCTGTGAAATCTTGAAACATTAAACCAAGCAATGCACCTGATGTCTCCAAAAAGTGACAGTGTGTTTCTGTTTGTGTTTTGTGGTGTTTATTTGGGTTTTGTCCTGAACATTCCTCTCCACCTTAGAAAAGTGTCACATCTATGAAGGAGACTGTGGCCCGTGTTATCCCATGTTGTTATCTCCTGTTATCCCACGTTACCCTGTGTTAGCCCATGTTGGTATCTCATGTAATCTCACGTTATCCCACATTATCCCATGTCATTATCCCATGTTATCCCACATTGTTATCCCACGTTATCCCATGTTATTCCATATCATTATCCCATGCTATCCAATGTCATTATCCCACATTATCCCACGTGTTATCCCATGTTATCCCACATTGTTATCCCATGTTATCCCATGTTATCCCATGTTGGTATCCCATGTTATCCCACGTTATACCATACTGTTACCCCATGTTATCCCATGTCATTATCCCATGTTATCCCATGTTGTTATCCCATGTTATCTCATGTTATCCCATGTCATTATCCCACGTTATCCCACATTATTCCATGTTGTTATTCCATGTCGTTATCCCACACTATCCCATGTTATATCATGTTGCTATCCCATGTTATCCCATGTTGTTATCCCATGTTATCTCACGTTGTTATCCCATGTTATCCCATGTTATCCCATGTTGTTATCCCATGTTGTTATCCCATGTTATCTCATGTTATCCCATGTCATTATCCCATGTAATCCCACATTATCCCACGTTATCCCACATTATCCCATGTTGTTATTCCATGTCGTTATCCCACACTATCCCATGTTATCTCACGTTGTTATCCCATGTTATCCCATGTCATTATCTCATGTTATCTCATGTTATCCCACATTATCCCATGTTGTTATCCCATGTAATCCCACATTATCCCACGTTATCCCATGTTGTTACCCCATGTTATCCCAGATTGCTATCCCACATTATCCCATTTTATCCCATGTTTTATCCCATGTCGTTATCCCATGTTGTTATCCCACATTATCCCATGTTTATCCCACGTTATCCCATGCTATCCCATGTCATTATTCCATGTAATCCCATGTTGCTATCCCACGTTATCCCATGTCATTATCCCCAGTTATCCCATGTCATTACCCCACGTTACCCCATGTTTGTGAGCATTTGCCCCCCAGCCGCCCGTCCCTCCCTGCCCCTGCCCACAGAGAGGCAGACACGTGCTGGTGCTGGTGCTGGTTCTGGAGCAGCCGTTGTTTATTGGGCACAGCCGTTGTTTATTGGGCACAGCCGTTGGTTATTGGGCACAGCCGTTGGTTATTGGGCACAGCCGTTGGTTATTGGGCACAGCTGTTGGTTATTGGGCACAGCTGTTGGTTATTGGGTACAGCCGGGTAGTTTGCTGGGTATGGAGCCCAGCACGAGCCCAGGGCAGCCCCGGGCTGTCTCCAGGTGCCAGGGCTCAGTGGTACTCGTGGGCCAGCGCGTGGGCCACCACTCGCACACATCTTCTGCCAGGCAGCCTGGCAGGCGGGGTGTGAAGTCCTTGCCGAAGTGGGCGGCCAGCACGATGATGAGGATGTCACCCAGGAGCTGGCATGGAGGGGGAGAAGCTGTCAGCTGCTGCTGTCCCCACACCCCTGCCCATGTCCCCTGCGCTCCCCGGGCAGGTGACAGCAAGGCAGGAGCAGGCTGATGCTGGCCCCAGCAGGGCACGGGGCTCCTGGCACAGCCTGTGCAGCTCTGCATGCCCTGGGATCCCGGGTGTGCTGCCTCCTGCCCCCAGCACTTCCTGTGCCTGCTTCTGCTTGTCCTCCCCCAGCTCCCACTGGGTTTAGTCCTTCCCTGGCTCCCCTGGGCTCAGGACCCTCCTGCCAAGCGCCTGTGCTGTTTTCCCTTCTGGTTTAACCACTCCCTCCCAGCCAAGCTCAGCTTCTTTCCTCTAAACCCCATCTCAGTTCCTTCCCTTCTGGCAGCTCCAGGCTGTTTCTCCTGGCCAGCACACATCTGTCTTTGCATTTCTGCCCATTCCCCTGGCCTGCCTGGCTGCCTCCTCTCACAGATCCCAGCCCCAGAACTCCCTCCCTGCTCCCCCCCAGATATGACTCTGTGTTCCCCTCCAGGGCCCCTGCCCCTCCCCAGGCTCGCAGGCAGCCCCAGGGTTTCTCTTGAGGTCTCCCTGACTGCCAGACCCCTCTGAGACCCCAGGAGCACCTCCCGAGCCAAGACCCTCTGCCCAGCCCAGGCTGGAGCTCAGCATGGCTCACCCTGAAGTTCTCGGGGTCCACGTGCAGCTTGTCACAGTGGAGTTTGCTCAGCTGGGCAAAAGATTTCTTGATGCTGTCCAGGTTCTTGACAGCCTCCCCGAAGGAGGTCAGCACCTTCTTGCCATGGGCACGAACCATGGGGTTGCAAGGGATGGCAGTGGGGCAGGACAGGTTCCCAAAGGAGGCAAAGAACCTCTGGGTCCAGGGGTAGACGATCAGCAGCCTGGGGAGAGATGCAGGGACACAGACAGACAAAGGGATATTGATGCTGCATGGCTGGAGGGGTTTCCCTCTGCAGGAGCAGCCCAGCAGGTCCCAGAGCTGCACCCACCTGGCCAGAGCTGCACCCACCTGGGGAGAGCTCACACACCTGGGGAGAGCTCATACACCTGGGGAGAGCTGCACCCACCTGGCCAGAGTTCACACACCTGTCCTGAGCTTACTCACCTGCCAGAGCTCACTCACCTGCCAGAGCTCACCCACCTGTCCTGAGCTCACCCACCTGGCCAGAGCTCACTCACCTGGCCAGAGCTCACTCACCTGGCTGAGCTCACTCACCTGGCAGAGCTCACCCACCTGGCCAGAGCTCATTCACCTGGCCAGAGCTCACCCACCTGGCCAGAGCTCACTCACCTGGCTGAGCTCACTCACCTGGCAGAGCTCACTCACCTGGCCAGAGCCTCGGCGCCGCAGTCGGCCACGTTGACCTTGGCCCAGAGGCCGGTGATGAGCTGCTTCTCCTCGGCTGTCCAGTGCACCATGGTGCTGCTTTGGTGTGTCTGGCTCCCCGGGCAGTGCTGAGGTCGTGGCTGCCCCGGCTGCCCGGGATTTTTATAGAGGCTCGGGCTAATCTGAGCCAGGAGCGGGGCTGGGGCCGGGCAGGGAGCGGGGCTGCACGGGGGCAGATAGCGCTGCTGGCCGCTGGCCAAGGGGGACAGGGGCCCTTTCCCCCTGTCTGTGACAGCCCCAGCACACCCCGGGGGGCTGCAGGCACGGCTCCAGCCCCCCCGGGACCCCAGGGTGGCACGGGCAATGTCCCCAGCAGGGACGCCAGCCCCTCCTGCCCAGGGGTCCCTGCACTAGGAATCGTGGGATCCCAGACTGCTCTGGCTTAGGAGAACCTTCAAGCCCATCCATGCCACCCCTGCCATGGCACAGACACCCTTTAATTCAATCCCTGCACTCGGTTTCTCTCTAAAGAATTCAGAGAGACCCCGACTCACTGATCCAACAACCTCCCACCGTCCCAGGCTGCTCCAGCCTGCCCTGGGACACTGCTGGATCCTCCCTGGGCACACACAGAGCCTCTCCAGCAGCTGCACTGCTGTCCAGGGCACTCACCATGAGCTACAAACATGGGTTTAAACTCCCTGAGAAAGGATTTAAACGTGGGTTTAAACTCCCTGAGAAAGAATTCCAAGGGCTTCTAAATGTGAAGGTGTCTGAGCCATGGAGTGGTTTGAAGAAATCTGCTGTGCTGGGCTGGCCCAGAGGCTGTTTGCAGCAGTGGCCACTGGCCCAGGACTCCATCAGTGCCACAAGCTCCTCGTGAGGCAGGGACAGCCCCCAGGTGCCTGGAGGATGGCAGGTGACCTGGGCAGGGCTGCACCAGCTCTGAGCCACCCTGGAGCCTGGGAGAGCTGGCAAAAACCAAAGGAAGCACAGCCCAGCCTTGGGCTCACCCCGGTGCTCCATTCATTTCTACAAGAGTTAATTTCATGTGTTAAAATGCCTGCTGTCAGCTGAGGAGGCAGCAGCCTGGCTGGGAGGTGTTGGGAGCTCCAGCCCCCAGCACAGGGATTGCCTGCTCAGAGCGGGGAATGCTCCTCTCAGTGCTGAGCAGGGCAATGCCTGCAGCTCCTTTGGAGAACAGAGCCTAAGGCAGATCTCCTTTCCCCCATGCAAGCCCAGCAGCACCTGGCAGCTCACGGCCAGAAACACACCTGGCAGCTCATTCCCAACACACCTGGCAGCTCATGGCCAGGCAGGAACCAGCCCTGCTCTCAGCCTGGATCTCTCTTCCCTCCAGCATCCTTCCAGCTGGCTGCTCCCTCTGGTGTGGGTAGATCTCCAAACTCCTGGAACCATGGCATGATGTGGACACTGCTGAAGGCCTAGGCAAATTTCAGCCAGGCCTTTTCTCAGGTTCTGAGTCTTTTGCTCTTTCTCAAGTTCTGAGGATTTTTCTCAGGCTGGGACACTTTCCCAGCTCTGACCCAAATTTGTGCAGCTGCCATGGTGCTGCTGTCAGCAGGTGCTGCTCACAGCGCCCTGTTCCTGCACCTCTTACCTGGGTCTCCACACACAACAGTCCATAAATCCCCCCAGCTTTGGGCCAGAGGCCACTGGCTTTGGAAAAGGACTGTAAAAGTGACTTTCTTAAAGAGACTCTGAGTACTCTTTCTCCCCAAGGGATTGAAGACATCCATCATCGGACGACTCGAGGATGAGTCCCATCTGTTCGTGGCTATATCCCATCCTTCTCTCTCTTTTCTATCACAAAACTGAATTGTTACACACAATAAACTGCATTGCTGCTTTCTGCTGAACAACCCTGAGTCTCTTGGTTTTGTGTTCTGCACCCTGGGGTTGAAGAAGCCATCACAACTCTGCTGGGGCTGAGTGGATTGTGACACCCAGGCAGGGAACTGTGTCCCAGCCAGGCCCTGGCCACACACCTGAACAAGAGCTGTCCCTTTTGGGCACACCTGGCCACACACCTGGACAAGAGCTGTCCCTTTTGGGCACACCTGGACAAGAGCTGTCCCTTTTGGGCACACCTGGCCGCACACCTGGCCAAGGTGTGCCCTTTTGGGCACAGCCCATCCCCAGGAGGGCAGGGCAGCTCCCTAGGGCCGTGTGCCCCGGGCAGGGCTCGCTGGTCCCTGATTGCAGCAGGATCCTGCCAAGCTTTGCAGAGCCCTTATCAGCCCCTGTACCCAGCCCTGCGCTGGAGCCAGGCCAGCCCCATCTCCCACAGAGCACACGGCGCCTGGGTCTGGTCCAGCAGGACCCGAGAGTGTCTTTGCTCCTCTTTTTAAAACCCAGAAGGTTTGTGTTGGAAGGGACACCTCAAACCCACCCAGTGCCACCCCTGCCACCTCCCACTGCCCCAGGTGCTCCCAGCCCTGTCCAACCTGGCCTTTATCAACTGAATCCATCAGCAGCAAACTGCAGGGGAACACTTCTGCCTGGTCACTGGATCTCTACAATGTTCATCCCTGCAAATATCCCAGGAGGAGAGGCAGGGCCACAGAGACACAGAACACGAACTGCAGCAATGTGGTTTTTATTGGCTGTCACACACAGTGCCTCTGAGGTGTCAGTGGTAGTTGAGGGCCAGGGCGTGGGCCACCAGCCCCACCAGCTTCTGCCACGTGGCCTGGCAGGCAGGGGCCTGAAGTCCTTGCCGAAGTGAGCGGCCAGCACGATGACCAGGATGTCACCCAGGAGCTGCAGGGGCAGGGCAGGAGGGACATGAGCTCAGCAGGGCACTGGGCACCCCTGAGCCTGCACAGCACAGGGACCAGGGCCCGGGGGCTGTGGCCAGTGAGGGGCTGCAGCTGCAGGACAAGAGCCCTGTGCTGCCATGGGCACAGGTGTGCACCTGCTGCATCATCTCTGCCCCATCTGTTTCTGCTTCCTCTGCCCCATCTCTGCTTCCTCTGCCCCATCCATCTCTGCTTCCTCTGCCCCATCCACCTCTGCTTCCTCTGCTCCACCTCTGCTTCCTCTGCCCCATCCACCTCTGCTTCCTCTGCCCCATCCATTTGTGCTTCCTCTGCCCCACCTCTGCTTCCTCTGCCCCATCCATTTCTGCTTCCTCTGCCCCATCCATTTGTGCTTCCTCTGCCCCACCTCTGCTTCCTCTGCCCCATCCACCTCTGCTTCCTCTGCTCCACCTCTGCTTCCTCTGCCCCATCCATTTGTGCTTCCTCTGCCCCACCTCTGCTTCCTCTGCCCCATCCACCTCTGCTTCCTCTGCCCCATCCACCTCTGCTTCCTCTGCCCCATCCACCTCTGCTTCCTCTGCCCCATCCATCTCTGCTTCCTCTGCCCCATCCATTTCTGCTTCCTCTGCCCCATCTCTGCATCCTCCCACATTTCCCAGCCCCTGGGTATTTTTCTGCCTTGCCTTTTCCTGCCTCTCCTTTTTCTCCCCGCACCTGCTCCATCCAGGGCTCAGTGCAAGGTGCACCCTCTACATCCCCAAAGCCAGGCCCAAACAGAGGCTGAATCAGAGGCCAGCTTTGCTCCTTTTCTCCAGCCATGGCTGCACAAGCCCCCAGACTCTCAGAGCATCTCCCTGTGTCTGTCCCCAGGTGTGTCCCTGCAGCCCAGAGCCCACTATCACCCTGCACTGTTGAATCCCCACCCCTCCCCTGCCCCAGCTCCCAGTGCAGCCAGCCCTGTCCTGCTGGGTGACTAACACACAGCTGACTGATGCCTGTTGGAAATGCCCAGCACTGAGATGCCCTGGGGAAGGGGGATCAGAGGGGAGAGCTCCAAGCACACTCACCCTGAAGTTCTCGGGGTCCACGTGCAGCTTGTCACAGTGCAGCTCCGACAGCTGGGAGAAGGTTTTCTTGATGCTGTCCAGGTTCTTGACAGCCTCCCCGAAGGAGGTCAGCACCTTCTTGCCATGGGCACGCACCTTGGGGTTGCCAAGGATGGCTGTGGGGCTGGACAGGTTCCCAAAGTTGTCAAGAACCTCTGGGTCCAGGGGTAGACGATCAGCAGCCTGGGGAGAGACACGAGCACAGACACGTTAAACTGCAAGGCTGGAGGGGATTGCTTCTGCAGGGCCAGGGCAGGCTCCTGAGCTCACCCACCTGGGGAGAGATTGACTCACCTGGGGAGAGCTCACACACCTGGAGAGAGCTCACCCACCTGGGGAGAGCTCACCCACCTGGGGAGAGCTCACACACCTGGGGAGAGCTCACACACCTGGGGAGAGCTCACCCACCTGGGGAGAGCTCACACACCTGGGGAGAGCTCACACACCTGGGGAGAGCTTACACACCTAGCTGAACTCACCCACCTGGGGAGAGCTTACACACCTGGGGAGAGCTGCACCCACCTGGCAGAGCTCACCCACCTGGCAGAGCTCACCCACCTGGCAGAGCTCATCCACCTGTCCTGAGCTCACCCACCTGTCCTGAGCTCACACACCTGGCAGAGCTCACACACCTGGCAGAGCTCACACACCTGGCAGAGCTCACTCACCTGGGCAGAGCTCACCCACCTGTCCTGAGCTCACACACCTGGCAGAGCTCACTCACTGGGCAGAGCTCACCCACCTGGCAGAGCTCACTCACCTGGGCAGAGCTCACCCACCTGTCCTGAGCTCACACACCTGGCAGAGCTCACTCACCTGGCCAGAGCTCACCCACCTGGCAGAGCTCACCCACCTGGCAGAGCTCACTCACCTGGGCAGAGCTCACTCACCTGACAGAGCTCACTCACCTGACAGAGCTCACTCACCTGGCCAGAGCCTCGGCCCCACACTCCTCCACGTTGACCTTGGCCCAGAGGCCGGTGATGAGCTGCTTCTCCTCGGCTGTCCAGTGCACCATGGTGGCTGTGCTCAGCTGCAGGAGGGACAGAGGACACAGAGAGGACACAGAGAGGACACAGAGCCTGGAGCTGAGCCCAGACCCTGCTGGGTTTTATCCCCTGGCCCAGCCCCAGGCCAGCCCCTCCAGCTGGACCATTGGCTGGGACCACTGGGGGTCCCAGGGGGGCTGGGCTGGCCTGCAGTGGTCACTCTGCAGTGGTCACTCTGCAGGGGTCACTCTGCAGTGAGGTGTGGTCTTCCAGGAAAAGCCTGTGAGTCCTTAACAGGCCAGCTCAGGACAGGGGACCCCCTTATCTCCCCCTCCCTGTCCCTGGCTGCCTGCTCAGCACTGTCCTGGCCCCTGCAGCCATCCCTGCTGGGATCCCTCAGGGAGCCTGCCTCAGAGCCAGCAGCTGCCCTGCTTGCACAGCTGGGAGGCTCTCAGCCCTCCAGGGCTCAGGGCACCCCAACTCCAGAGATCCCTGGGCTGCTGCTTCAAGCTCTTGCTCCTATTAGAAAGGTTATTTATTACCAAGCACATCTTATTACAAAGCACATCAGTCTCAACAGGCAATGGCAAAGCAATGGCAACAAGGGAATGGCTGAAAGCAACCAACTCTCCCAGTACACAAACTCTTATACAGGATTTCCCAACAAGCTCAGACCCCCAAACTCAGAGCAGCACTCCTTAACCTGCTGGAATTCTGGTTTCTCAGCACACAGGTCACATACAGAACTGCACATACACTCTGCCTGTTCTGTCTGAAAAATTGTCAGCAATATTCTCCCTACAGCTCTGCTGTGGTCCCAGTCCTGTCTGCAGCTGTGGCCTGGAGCCTCCCCTGAAGATATCAGTGTGTTTCACCCTCACTGCAACTCGCTCTGCTGCTCTGCATTGAAACCTTCCACTCACTAAAAGCACCAGAACTCACCCTAAGTTACTGACTGACTCCTACTGAAATGTCTGCTTGATGTGTGAGTGGGTTCATGTGCTTCAGTCCATCCCAAGGCTTTAATTCAACCCCTGCACTCTGATTTCTCTGAAGGATTCAGAGACCCTGATCACTGCCTCCAGCAGACAGGACTCTAATGCTCCTCTTGTCCAGCCCTGCCATGGACAGGACACCCTCCACAGTCCCAGGCTGCTCCAGCCCTGTCCTGGCCTGGGGCACTGCCAGGGTGCTGCTGGTGAGGCAGAGATCTCCTGCTCAGCCCCAGGTTTGCAGGAGCCTGTGTGGGATGCCAGGGTGGGCTGTGAACAGGCTCCTCTGCTCTGGCCACTGTGCCCAGTGTGAGCCCTTCAGTGAGCCCTTCCCTGCTGGGAATTAAATTAAATTAAATTAAATTCCCTATTTGCAGCAGCATTTCCACAGCTCAAGGTCTGGCTCCAGGCTTTTGTCTGGCTCTGGCTGTCACCTGCACAGGTGTGTTCCTGCCTCCCAGCCTGCAGTGGAGCTGTGCTCCCGTGCTCAGGAAGGCAAAGCCAGGGTGCTTGAGGTGTCAGGAGTCCAGACAAAACCACAGACACAGGAATGGCTCCAGGCCAGGCTGGATGGGGCTTGGAGCAACCTGGCACAGCAGAATGTGCCCAGCAGGGAGCTGGAACTGGGGGATTACCCAACCCAAACCATCCCATGGCTCTTTGAATCTGTGGCTTTGGGTCTGTGGGAGGTTTCAGAAGTCCTGTCCAATTTTCCAATTACAGACTGATACTGGTCCATTGACCTGAGAAGGCTGGAGAGGGACTTTTTACATGGGGAGGCAGAAACAGGACCCAGGGAATGGCTCCCAGTGCCAGAGGGCAGGGCTGGGTGGGATTTTGGGCAGGAATTGTTCCCTGGCAGGGTGGGCAGGGCTGGTACAGCTGTGGCTGCCCCTGGATCCCTGGCAGTGCCCAAGGCCAGGCTGGACACTGGGGCTGGAGCAGCTGGGACAGTGGGAAGTTTCAGGTCCCACTGGGCAGGTTTCAGGTCCCACTGGGCAGGTTTCAGGTGCCTCCAGCCCAGGCTAGCATTGTGTGATCTCCTTGCAGACACAGACACGATCCCATCCCCTGATCCCACTGGGAATTCAATCACACCTCAGCTCCTCCCCACAGGGCTCTGTGGCCATTTTTACATTTTCCATGTCTGGCAGAGGCAGAGCCCTGCAGCAGCCCCAGCAGTGCTGATAGGCAGCAGTGGCTGTGGGGACAGATAAAGGGGTATCCCTGCCCTGCAGGGACACAGCACAGCCCTGCCCAGCACATCTGGGCACTCCAGAGCCCCCAGTCCACCCCAGAGCCCCAGGGAGTGTGGTGGAACACAGCCCTGCACTCCCAGGCTGACATCCCTCCACCTGAGCCAGGCTCACAGTGGCCTCAGTGCCCTCTGCATTTATTACTCCTCTACAATTCTGGCACTGAAATCAAACCCAGCCTGCATCTGGGGCTGCTCTTAGCAAGGCACGGCCTCTCTCTGTTTCATTTTCAGCTCTGCAAGGCTGAACTTTAAAAGGGGAAAGATAATGATGCTGTTCTGCTGCCTCTGCAGCAGCAGCAGGGAAAAGCTCAGGGAGGGTCAGCAGGAGGGTGAGCCCAGGACAGGCAGGACAACACCAAACACAGGAGAGGAGAGGGGAGTGCTAACTGCAGCACTAATATCACTGGTATAAAGTGGTTAATAAATGCTGGGGCTCTGGAGCCTGCTGGAAACAGTCATGGCTCTGTGACCCACAGGCTCTGGTTTTACTGTCACCTACAGGCTCTGGTTTTACTGCAGCTCTGGTTTTACTGTGACCCACAGGCTCTGGTTTTACTGTGACCCACCAGGCTCTGGTTTTACTGTCACCCACAGGCTCTGGTTTTACTGTGACCCACCAGGCTCTGGTTTTACTGTGACCCACCAGGCTCTGGTTTTACTGGTGACCACAGGCTCTGGTTTTACTGTGACCCACCAGGCTCTGGTTTTGCTGGTGTGGGAGCATTTTCATGGGTGGATAATTCTGGCCACAAAGAGCTCAGGGTAAGCAGGAAGGCAGAGGAAACAGAAGGAAGAGGGAATCACAGGAGTGATTCCATTCAGACAGGTCCATTCCATGCTGCTGCCCTGTATTAATCCTTTAATTGCTGCTTTTATCCCCATGGCAGCTCTTCAACCTCACACAGGCACCAAAATGTGAGTTTAGACCTCAGGTGCTCAGGGCACCAACTTTGTTGGGTAATTCTCTAAAAAAAGCCAGCAGCTGATAGTTGCTGAAAGGTTATTTATTGCAGAAGCACATCAGCCTCCAAGGCCCCATCAGAGACATCAAAGTCCTTACTGAGCTCAGTTTGGATCCCAGGCTGGAGCAGAGGCTGCTCTGAAGGGCCAGGTGGGGCTGATGCTGCTGCAGCAGCTCCTGTTTTCTCCTTGGGTGTTGGTGGCTGGAAAAGCACTGGCAGCAAGCAGGAGGGCAAGGAAGGCAAAGCACCAGCTCTGCCGATACAAACTCTTATACAGGATTTTCCAACAAGCTCAAACTCAGACCACCACCCCTTAACCTATTAGAATCCTAATTTCTTAACACGCCAGGTTATGTATAAACTACACATACAGTCTGTCTTGTTCTATATCTAAGAAATGTCAGCAATATTCTCCCTACAGCTCTGCTGTGTCCCAGTCCTGTCTGCAGCTGTGGCCTGGAGCCTCCCCTGAAGATATCAGTGTGTTTCACCCTCACTGCAACTCGCTCTGCTGCTCTGCATTGAAACCTTCCACTCACTAAAAGCACCAGAACTCACCCTAAGTTACTGACTGACTCCTACTGAAATGTCTGCTTGATGTGTGAGTGGGTTCATGTGCTTCAGTCCATCCCAAGGCTTTAATTCAACCCCTGCACTCTGATTCCTCCCTGAGAATTCAGAGAATCCCCCAACTCACTGACTCCAACATTCTCCACCCCTTCAGATGGGCACAGCAGGAATGGAATCACAGGTTAATGGGAATAATGAGATTAATGGGATTAATGGGATTAATGGGATTAGGGGTTGGTCCCTGTGCCTGGGGAGAGTCTGTCACAGCAGTGGCCTCTTCCCCTCTGCACAGTCCTACACCAGCTCCTTTATCCAAACCTGTCCCACATTGTCCATCCCTGCCCACATTATCCATTCCTACCCCACATTTATACATTCCTACCCCATATTTACCCATTTCTATCCCACATTTACTCATTCCTGCCTCACATTTACCCGTTCCTACCCCAAATGTATCAATTCCTGCCCCACATTTACCCATTCCTGCGCCACATTTACCCATTCCTGCCCCACATTTGCTCATTCCTGCGCCACATTTACCCATTCCTACCCCAAATGTATCAATTCCTGCCCCACATTTACCCATTCCTGCCCCACATTTACCCATTCTTGCGCCACATTTGCCCATTCCTGCCCCACATTTACCCATTCCTGCCCCACATTTGCCCATTCCTGCCCCACATTTACCCATTCCTACTCCATATTTACCCATTCCTGCCCCACATTTACCCATTCCTGCCCCACATTTGCCCATTCCTGCCCCACATTTGCCCATTCCTGCCCCACATTTGCCCATTCCTGCCCCACATTTACCCATTCCTGCGCCACATTTACCCATTCCTACACCACATTTACCCATTCCTGCCCCACATTTACTCATTCCTGCCCCACATTTACCCATTCCTGCCCCACATTTACTCATTTCTGCCCCACATTTACCCATTCCTGCCCCACATTTGCTCATTCCTGCCCCACATTTACCCATTCCTACCCCATATTTACCCATTCCTGCCCCACATCTGCCCATTCCTGCCCCACAGGCCCCCAGTGGCCCACGTGGCTGTGGCCAGTGTGGGACTGGTGCCTTGGAGGTCAGAGATGATTGCCCAGCACACTGCAGATACCCAGGCAGGGTTGGAATGGTGCTGGGGATGGACATCAGGCACCCCTGGAAAAACTGGAGAGGGGCTGGGGACAAGGCTGAATATCAGGAAAAACTGGGAAAATTGCAAAAACTGGGAAAACTGGGGTACTGGGGACAAGGCAGGGAGTGCCAGGACCCAGGGAATGGCTCCCAGTGCCAGAGGGCAGGGCTGGGTGGGAATTGGGCAGGAATTGTTCCCTGGCAGGGATCCAGGCCCTGGCACAGGGTGCCCAGAGCAGCTGAGCAAAGCCAGGTGCTCCCAGACTTCAGGGAAGGGGCAGAGCAGCTGCTCTGAAGCCAGCCAGGGTTGTGAACGGGTTTGGGATTCATTCTCCTAATTGAGGATGAGGTCAGCGATGAGCCCGGGACATGCAGCACCCAGTGTGCGAATCAGCACAATTGGCACATCCTTCCCTGGCTGGGGCCGGCTGCTGCCTGGGCACGGGAGAAAAGAGCTCCTGGCAATGCAGTTTTCTCCTTGGCGGGTCCCTCCGGGCAGAGCCGGGCTATCAGCCCTGCCCCGCTCCCCTATCGCCCCCGGCAGCCCCTGAGCCGCTCCCAGCCCATAGACCCGCCTGCAGCCACAGATAAGCCCGGCCCAGGGGCACGGCCGGGCTGGGCTGGGCTGGGCTGGACAGACGGACAGATCCCATCCACAGCGGGGAATGCTCCGGGTGGGGGGGACAATAAACCCAGAGCCACCCCTGCCATGGGGACACCTCCCGCTGTGCCATTGCCCCAGTGTCCAGCCTGGAGCTGAACATTCCAGGGATCCAGGAACAATTCCCGATTCCCAATATCCCATCAAACCCTACTCTGAACCATTCCCTGTGTCCTGTCCCTTCCTGCCTTGTCCCCAGTCCCTCTCCAGCTCTCCTGGATCCCTCCAGGGGCTCTGAGCTCTCCCTGCAGCTTCTCCTCTCCTGTCCAGGGGGTTCACTGAGTTTTCCCATCATGTTTTTCTCTCAGGCCAGGTGAGAGCTGTTACAGGACAGGGGCTCAGGGTCTCTGCAGGACACACAGGACAAAGACTGGACCAGACAGGGGTCAGGGGGGGACCCTCCTCTGAGCCCTTCCCAGAGCCCAGAGCCCAGAGCCTCTCCCCGTGGGCACCTGCAGGAAAAGCACCTGCAGGAGTTTGGGGGTGCCAGTGCTGCAGCAGGGAGTGCAGAGCAGGATCCCTCAGCAGTAAATCCCAGCTCAGAGCAGGATCCCTCAGCAGTAAAGCCCAGCTCAGAGCAGGATCCCTCAGCAGTAAAGCCCAGCTCAGAGCAGGATCCCTCAGTAAAGCCCAGCTCAGAGTAGGATCCCTCAGCAGTAAAGCCCAGCTCAGAGCAGGATCTCTCAGTAAATCCCAGCTCAGAGCAGGATCCCTCAGCAGTAAAGCCCAGCTCAGAGCAGGATCCCTCAGTAAATCCCAGCTCAGAGCAGGATCCCTCAGTAAAGCCCAGCTCAGAGCCCAGCTCTGCCCAGCACCAAGCACCGGGAGGACAGGGAGCCCCAAGAGACAGCAGAGCTGGGATGGGCCTGGACACACCCCACAGACCCCACAGACCCCACAGACCCCACACATCCCACAGACCCCACAGACCTCACAGACCCCACAGACCTCACAGACCCCACAGACCCCACACACCCCACACATCCCACAGACCCCACAGACCTCACAGACCCCACACACCCCACACACCCCACACATCCCACACACCCCACACACCCCACAGACCCCACAGACCCCACACATCCCACACACCCCACACACCCCACAGACCCCACACACCCCACAGACCCCACACATCCCACAGACCCCACAGACCTCACAGACCCCACACACCCCACACACCCCACACACCCCACAGACCCCACACACCCCACACACCCCACACATCCCACACACCCCACACACCCCACAGACCCCACAGACCCCACACACCCCACACACCCCACAGACCCCACACACCCCACAGACCCCACAGACCCCACACATCCCACAGACCTCACACATCCCACAGACCTCACACACCCCACACACCCCACACACCCCACACACCCCACACATCCCATAGATCCTGTTCCAAGCCCTGCTGTGTGAGGCTCCTCTGTACCCCAGGGCAGAGAGGGAGCTCCGAGACCCGGGTCAGTGTTAGAGTCAGGACCAGGATCAGGACCAGGATCAGGATCAGGATCAGGATCAGGATCAGGATCAGGCCAGGGTCAGGATCAGGACCAGTGTCAGGACAAGGACCTGAACCAGGACTAAGACCTGAACCAGGATCAGGATCAGGACCAGGGTCAGGACCAGGGTTAGGACCAGGGTTAGGATCAGGACCAGTGTCAGGACCAGGATCAGGATCAGGACCAGTGTCAGGACAAGGACCTGAACCAGGACTAAGACCTGAACCAGGATCAGGATCAGGACCAGGGTCAGGACCAGGGTTAGGATCAGGACCAGTGTCAGGACCAGGATCAGGATCAGGACCGGGGTCAGGATCAGGATCAGGACCAGGATCAGGATCAGGACCAGGCCAGGGTCAGGATCAGGACCAGGGTCAGGACAAGGACCAGGGTCAGGATCAGATCAGATCAGATCAGGACCAGAGTTAGGATCAGGATCAGGTCCAGAGTCAGGACCAGGATCAGGACCAAGACCTGAACCAGGACAGGACCTGAACCAGGATCAGGATCAGGATCAGGACCAGGATCAGGACCAGGGTCAGGACCAGGGTCAGGACCAGGCTTATAGTCAGGCTTAGGACCAGTGTTAGGGTCAAGTGAGGGGTGTCACTCCCATGCCCAGGACTCGAGCCTATCTCTGCAGTTTATGGGATGCTTATGGGATATTTATGGGATATTTGTGGGATGTTTCTGGGATATTATGGGATGTTTCTGGGATGTTTCTGGGATATTCATGGGATGTTTCTGGGATATTATGGGATATTATGGGATATTTATGGGATGTTTCTGGGATATTCATGGGATGTTTCTGGGCTCTCCCAGCAGGGCTCAGGCTCAGGGTGCTGAGTCACGGTGCTGGCCCAGCCTGGGGCTGTGCTGGGTGATAACTGGGATGGCACAAACAGGAGCCCTGTGGCAGTGATAAGGCAGTGTCCCCTTCTGCTGAGTCAGACTGTGACACAGCAAAACCCATTTCTGCTGAGCCAGAGTGCAGCCAGGGCAGAGGATGTGCAATGGGGTGTTTATTGTCCTGGGCAGGAGAGCAGGGCAGCTCTGGAGCCCCCAGCCCAGGCTGCTCCCTGCTGTGCCACGGGGGCTCAGGACCCTCCTGGGAGTGAATTCCCTCCTCCTCCTCCTCCAGGGGACCCCTGCTCCCCCCGTGCTGGCCCCTGTCCCACTCTGGGGTTTCTTCTTTGCCCCCAGATCACCCCAGAGGGACATGTAGTGGTTCAAACCCTGGTTTTCCCAAAGCAGCCCATGAGAGATTGCTGGAGACGGTTTTCTCTTTTTCCAGGGATTGTTTATTGTTTCTTATCTCAGGAACTTTTTCTCTGGCCAGCAGGGTCTGCTCAGCCTGGCATCCATGGTGGAATCCCCATGGTGAAGGCAGGGCTGATCTTAGATAGTCTAAATTACGTGCTACATGTTTACAACAATTTCCCAATACAATACAATTTTATTAAATGCCAGCCCTGACCCCATCCACTCTGAAATTGCCAAGGTGTCACCCAACACGGATGACATGGAGAAGAAGGAGGAAAAGGTGTCCACCCCCCAAATTCTCCATCTTGGCCACGTGTCCCTCATCACAAACATTCCCAAAAGTCCATTTATCTCCATTCTAACAATCTAATTTACACTTTATTAATTTTGGTGGCTGTTTCCATTCCCTCTGTGCTGGTATTTCCCCAGTGCCTGACACACCAGGGTGTCACTCGGGGTCTTTGGGACCCTCGCGGGGGGTTGAGACCCCCAAGGGGCCAGGGGTGCACCCAGGGCCCCCCTGGAACAGCAGAGCCCCGGGGGAAACTGAGGCACAAAGCAGAGTGCCTGAAAGGCCTGAAACTGCCCTCCTGGCAGGGAAGGGGGGATCCCTCTGTCCCAGTGGTGAAATTTCAGAAATTAAAATATTAAATTTTAAATTAAAAGTAAGAATTAATTAATTAAAATTAAATAAAAATAAGAATTTTAGATTTTTTTGTGCTGACAAGAAATGACCTCCAAAAAAAATGATGCATTTAACTTAAAGCCACAGAAAAAGCTCCCAGAATTAAATAATAAAAGTAGAATTATAAGTGTATAGTTTAAATAAAAGTGTATAATATCACATAGTGAAAAATTTAAGTTTGTAAAGTTTTAATATATAATATTTATATAAAAAAAATTTCAAAGCAAAAGTTTCTCTTTCTTTTTCACCTTGTTCTTCATAAATCTAAGTATTATTTTGTAATTAAATAAAAAATTCCGCATTGGAATTTTTGGAATATTATTTATTATAATAAATATAATTAATATAATAAATATAATAAATACAATATAATTAATATAATGTAATAAAATATAATATAAATGTAATAAATATTAAAAATATATAGAATATATAGAATATATAATAAAATAAATATATATAAAATTATAATTATTCTTTTACTTTTGAAAGTTATTATGGAATAACTAACAAGCGGTTAGATATTAAATTAAAAATAAAAATAATTTAAGTGTCATTTCTTAATTAAACAACTAGCCCTTAAAAATCCTTGTTAAAAATTGCATCTCCATTTTTAATTTGTTAGTTTAAAGTACTATAAACCCCACAGTTTGTAAAAATGTAATATAAACAGAAATTAATAAACATGCAAGTCCAGACAGAAAACGTCACCGGGGAGATTGAATCCCTTGCCCAAGGCTGAGCCAGGTGTGCTCCATCTCCCCCAGCTGTGCTCCATCTCCCCCAGCTGTGCTCCATCTCCTCCAGCTGTGCTCCATCTCCCCAGGTGTGCTCCATCTCCCCCAGGTGTGCTCCATCTCCCCCAGCTGTGCTCCATCTCCCCAGGTGTGCTCCATCTCCTCCAGCTGTGCTCCATCTCCCCAGGTGTGCTCCATCTCCCCCAGCTGTGCTCCATCTCCCCAGGTGTGCTCCATCTCCCCCAGGTGTGCTCCATCTCCCCCAGCTGTGCTCCATCTCCCCAGGTGTGCTCCATCTCCCCAGGTGTGCTCCATCTCCCCCAGGTGTGCTCCATCTCCCCAGGTGTGCTCCATCTGCCCCAGGTGTGCTCCATCTCCCCAGGTGTGCTCCATCTGCCCCAGGTGTGCTCCATCTCCCCAGGTGTGCTCCATCTCCCCAGCTGTGCTCCATCTCCCCCAGCTGTGCTCCATCTCCCCAGGTGTGCTCCATCTCTCCAGCTGTGCTCCATCTCCCCCAGCTGTGCTCCATCTCCCCAGCTGTGCTCCATCTCCCCAGGTGTGCTCCATCTGCCCCAGGTGTGCTCCATCTCCCCAGCTGTGCTCCATCTCCCCAGGTGTGCTCCATCTCCCCCAGCTGTGCTCCATCTCCCCCAGGTGTGCTCCATCTCCCCAGGTGTGCTCCATCTCCCCCAGCTGTGCTCCATCTCCCCAGCTGTGCTCCATCTCCCCAGGTGTGCTCCATCTCCCCAGCTGTGCTCCATCTCCTCCAGCTGTGCTCCATCTTCCCAGCTGTGCTCCATCTCCCCCAGGTGTGCTCCATCTCCCCCAGCTGTGCTCCATCTCCCCAGGTGTGCTCCATCTCTCCAGCTGTGCTCCATCTCCCCCAGCTGTGCTCCATCTCCCCCAGCTGTGCTCCATCTCCCCAGGTGTGCTCCATCTCCCCCAGCTGTGCTCCATCTCCCCAGCTGTGCTCCATCTCCCCAGGTGTGCTCTATCTCCCCAGCTGTGCTCCATCTCCTCCAGCTGTGCTCCATCTCCCCAGGTGTGCTCCATCTTCCCAGCTGTGCTCCATCTCCCCCAGGTGTGCTCCATCTCCTCCAGCTGTGCTCCATCTCCCCAGGTGTGCTCCATCTCCCCCAGCTGTGCTCCATCTCCCCAGCTGTGCTCCATCTCCCCAGCTGTGCTCCATCTCCCCAGCTGTGCTCCAGCCACAGGACTGTGAGTTTTTGGCTCAGGGTGATGCTCAGCTCACAGGGCTGTGTTGGGAATCCACATCTGAGCTCGTGAGGCTCTGACCTCCAGAGCTCAGGGCACCAACTCTGTCAGGTGATCTTAAACAAGCAAAGCAGCTGATAGTTAAAAGGTTATTTATTACCAAGCACATCTGATTACAAAGCACATCAGTCTCAACAGGCAATGGCAAAGCAATGGCAACAAGGGAATGGCTGAAAGCACCAACTCTCCCAGTACAAACTCTTATACAGGATTTCCCAACAAGCTCAGACCCAAACTCAGAGCAGCACTCCTTAACCTGCTGGAATTCTGGTTTCTCAGCACACAGGTCACATACAGAACTGCACATACAATCTGCCTTGTTCTGCCTGAAAAATGTCAGCAATATTCTCCCTACAGCTCTGCTGTGTCCCAGTCCTGTCTGCAGCTGTGGCCTGGAGCCTCCCCTGAAGATATCAGTGTGTTTCACCCTCACTGCAACTCGCTCTGCTGCTCTGCATTGAAACCTTCCACTCACTAAAAGCACCAGAACTCACCCTAAAGTTACTGACTGACTCCTACTGAAATGTCTGCTTGATGTGTGAGTGGGTTCATGTGCTTCAGTCCATCCCAAGGCTTTAATTCAACCCCTGCACTCTGATTTCTCTGAAGGATTCAGGGACCCTGATCACTGACTCCAGCAGGAGCTCCCTGGCTGAAAGGCACAGATCCCACCCAGGCTCTCCTGTCAGCCCAGAGTGTTTTCCCCAGGTCCCTTCCAAACAGCCCTGGGGGAGCTCTGGAGCTCCAGCACTGCCCCAGAAGTGCCTTTTCCTTGGGGATGTGGCAGCTCCCGGGGCCTCTGCTGGTCCATGGCCAGGGCAGCACAGACCTTTGGGGTGCACAGGGACCAGCAGAACCCCGGGAAGAGACAAAAGAAATAACCAGGTTTTTATTGACACAAACAGCAGCAAATCCTAAAGGGCATCCCAAAGGATATCCCAAAGGGCATCCCATAGGGCACCCTAAAGATGCCGGGATGGGATGGGCAGTGCCGGGATGGGATGGGATGGGATGGGATGGGATGGGATGGGATGGGATGGGATGGGATGGGCAGTGCCGGGATGGGATGGGATGGGATGGGATGGGATGGGATGGGATGGGATGGGATGGGATGGGATGGGATGGGATGGGATGGGATGGGATGGGATGGGATGGGATGGGCAGTGCCGGGATGGGATGGGATGGGATGGGATGGGATGGGATGGGATGGGATGGGATGGGATGGGATGGGATGGGATGGGATGGGCAGTGATAGGACGGGATGGGCAGTGCCAGGACGGGATGGGCAGTGATAGGATGGGAAGTGCCAGGACGGGATGGGCAGTGCCAGGACGGGATGGGCAGTGCCAGGACAGGATGGGCAGTGCCAGGCTGAATTCCCAGAGCCAAATCTCCCGTGTTGGTGCTCGGGACACTCGGCTGAGCCTCTCTGCTCCAGCTGAGCCCTCCCAGTGCAACGGGGACCCTGAGGGTTACTGGGGAGCCCCGGGGGTAACTGGGGAGCTCTGGGTGTTACTGGGAAGCCCTGGGGGTTACTGCGGAGCCCCGGCCCGACCCGGAGCCGCCCCGCGGGCTGCGAGCGCCGAGCGCGGCTCGATGCTTCCCTCTGCCGGGCTGGGGACGGGCCGGGAGCCACGGGGGAGCGCCGGGGGGCCAAAGACCAAAGCCCAAAGCCCAAATCCCGCATCCCGCATCCCAAATGCCTCATACCTCATCCCAAATCCCAAATCCCACATCCATCCCACATTCCACATCTGCATCCCACATCCCACATCCATCATCCCACATCCCAAATCCCACATCCCGCATCCCACATCCGTCCTACATCCCACATCTATCCCACATCCATCCCACATTCCACATCACACATCCCAAATCCCTGTTGCATTTGGGGATGGGAATGTGGGATGGATGTGGGATGCAGATGTGGGATGTGGGATGCAGATGTGGGATGTGGGATGGATGTGAGATGCAGATGTGGGATGCAGGTGCAGAGTGAGGGAGGCAGAGGCAGAGGCAGGAGATGGGATGAGATGTAGAATCCAGAGGCAGGAGGCAGATGCAGGATGCAAGATGCAGCTGTGGGATGTGGAAAATGCAAATTCAGATATGGATACAGGACAAAGGAGGTGGGATGCAGATGTGGGTGCAGATGTGGGTGCAGAAGCAGATGTGGGTGCAGATGTGGGTGCAGAAGCAGATGTGGGTGCAGATGTGGATGTGGATGCAGATGTGGGTGCAGAAGCAGATGTGGATGCAGATGTGGATGTGGGTGCAGGTTCTCCTGCAGAGGAACCTCAGCAAAGCCTCAGTCAGAGACAGGATCCACCTGCCCTGGGGGGGTCTGGGGGTAAAAATGGCAGCACGTCCTGCCCCAGGAATCACAGGATCGTTAGAGCTGTGAAAGATCTCCAAGATGGACACAACTGACTACAAGGCAGGGAAGGACAGACACAGGGAATGGAGGGACAGACACAGGGAATGGAGGGACAGGGCACAGGGAATGGAGGGACAGGACACAGGGAATGGAGGGACAGGACACAGGGAATGGAGGGACAGACACAGGGAATGGAGGGACAGACACAGGGAATGGCTCCCACTGCCAGAGGGCAGGGCTGGGTGGGAATTGGGCAGGAATTGTTCCCTGGCAGGGTGGGCAGGGCTGGCACAGCTGTGGCTGCCCCTGGATCCCTGGCAGTGCCCAAGGCCAGATTGGACACTGGGGACAGTGGGAGGTGTCCCTGCCCATGGCAGGGTGGCACTGGGTGATCCTCAAGGTCACTTTCCATCCAAACCAGTCCTGATTCCATGATTCTCTGGAATGGCTCCTGGGAGCCCAGGCAGACCCACAGCAAGCCCACCTGGGTGGGTGTCACAGGTGCCCAGGGTGCCTGGGCTGACCCCTCGGGCAGGAATCCACCTGCAGCTGGGACCCCCCTCCCCTGTCAGCTCCTCTGCAGCCCCTCAGAGCTGCTCTTAGAGCTGCAGACTGGGAGCTGCATCTGCTCTGCTGGTTCATCTTTATCTCTCTTGTGTGCCCACAAGAAGAGCTGCTCTCACTGATAACCCCTGCCTGATCCCTGAGATCCCTGCAGGCTCTGCTCCCAATTAACTGATGGAAATTGCTGATATCCCTGGCACAACAGCAGTGGATATCCAGCACTCTGCTGCACAATTTTAGACTTTATTGAGGTATTTATTCATTCTTTTTTTAGCATAGGAAGCAGGCACAGCCTCATTCTGCATTAGAGGTTTCTGTGGGAGGGAAATCAATAGAGGAAATTAGGTTTGGTTCAAATATTTATGTGGTGACATCACTCAGGGTATGGGCATTTCTCCAAATGAACCACATCAGCAGTGCAACGCACAAACCTCATCTGACCATAGAAATGGCACAGGGTCATGGAACCATGGAATGCTCTGGATTGGGAGGGACCTTAAAGACCACAGAACCAGAGAATCACAGAGAGGAATCAGTGAGGCTGAAAATATCTCCAGGACCATCAAGTCCACCCTGTGCCCTGTCCCCACCTTGTCACCCTGCAGGGATGGGGACCCCAAACCTCCCTGGGCAGTTCCAACCCCTGAGCTCCCTTTCAATGGGGAAATTCCTGCTGCTGTCACCCTGAGCCTGCCCTGCCCAGCCTGAGGCTCTGATCACAGTGAAAATTCACAGGTGGAATTTTATTGCCCAGGCCTGTGCAGTTATTCCAGATGGCAGCAGGTGATGGGTTTGCCCTTCAATTTTTAGCAGGATTTCTGCTGTCCTGAGCTGTGTGACCCCTGTGAGGCTCCAGCAGCCCCTCCTGCCACCACAGCAGCCCCAGCTCAGGCCATGGCTGGGGGGTCACCTTTGGTTTCTGCAGGTCCAGGACTGACCTGATGTTTGCTCTGTGCACAGCTGGATTCATCGTGGTGGGACAGATGTTGGCCATGGGAATGTCAGCAGTGGGAGAAGGATTTTTCAGAATTTGTGAGTCTTGGTCAGTGCAATTCTGGGGATAACCCAGCACAGGTGTGGGAGGTGCAGTGCTCAAAGCCCTCAGAGGTGGTGAAGTGTGGATGGAATGCATCTCCTCAAGGTTAATCAGGGGGATTGGGAATGAAACCCAAACCCCAGAGCCCACCCAGCATCTGCAGCCCATCCCTGCCTGCAGGGCTGGGACACCCAGAGCTTCCTGCAGCTCCCTGGGGGCACTGGGACCCCAGAGACCCTCCAGAGCTCCCTGGGCACACTGGGACCCACCAGGATAAGAGACCCTCCAGACATTCCTGGGGGCACTGGGACCCACCAGGACCCCAGAGACGCTCCAGACATTCCTGAGGGCACTGGGACCACCAGGATCTTTACCAGTTCTCCTCCCTGCTCTGTCTGACAAGACCCCATGTCCAATAAAAGCCCCACTTTCAACAGAATTTACCCCAAAATCCGTGGGCCAGGTCTGCTCAGGCACTGGTTTATCCCTGCTAACTGTGGTTGATGATAATGAGCTGGTGGGACTCAGATGAGGGTTTGGATTCTGTGGGATTTGCTTTCTGGGCAGGGGGATGATGGTGCCCAGCTGTGCCAGGCTGCAGTGCCTCCCTCTCTGCCCCTCAAACAGCCCCCAGCCTCCCCAGGAACACCATCCCCACATCAGGTGGGAGCAAACAGACACAGACTCGAGTGATTTTCTGTTTGTTTGCTCTGAACTTTGTTTTGTTCCAGTGGAAGGAGCAGGATCCCCTGTTGTTTGAGCAGCAGAGCAGGCAGCTCTCCATGGCAATGGCTCTCTGCTCCTCTCTGCAGAATGGCCTTGATGGGGAGCAGAGAGATGCAAAACGTGCTGAGGGAGACTCAGGACTTCAACACACTGAGGTGGGGCAGAGAAACACAGAGAAACACTAGCCAGGAGGGCAGGGGCCCCAGGAGAGGGGAGCAGGGGGCACAGAGGGGCACAGGCTGGGGCTGAGACCCCATGGCCACAAACAACCCTGGAATGCTCAGTTAAGGAATGCAAGTTCAGAGAGGCACAGAAATGGTTTGGAAGTGACCAGGAGAACAAAGACTGGGCATCTGGTGTGGGGAAATGCATTTTTAGGGAGGGGGTGTGCAGGGATAGAGGCAGGACAGCAGGGAGGGATTCCCTGGGTGCTGCAGCATCCCAAGCACGGGTTCCCCTGCCAGGACAAGGTCCAGACCCTCACATGGGACACCTGGGAACGTTTGGAGAGATGGGGGAGCTGCACACCAGGAGCAGGTCACAGGAGATGTAACCCAGGGCTGAACCCAGGGCAAGGGGTAAGCCCAGTCCCTGGAAGAGCTCCAGGCCAGGCTGGAGCAGCCTGGCACAGTGGGATGGGTCCATGGCCGTGCAGGGGCTGGGCTGGATGGGTTTCAATGCCCCTCCAAGCCCCTGATGATCCTAAATGATGATACAGCTCCAGGAGCAGCTGTAAAATCTGCAGAAGACCCTGGTGCAGCAGCCTGGGCAGGAAGGAGAGAATGCACTGCTTCAATTCCTGATGTCACCTGGGGCAAGAAAGGGAATCCAGCATTAGACCAGGGTGTGTTTGGGAAGGGGCAGTGTCTCTCTGGGGCTGCTCCTTCCCTTTGTGGGGCTGCACAGTTTTGGGGCTGCTCCTTTGTGGGGCTGCACAGTTTTGGGGCCACCTCCCCTGTTGTGGTCCGTGGTGACCAAACAACACAAAGGACAGTTCCAGGGCAGGGTGGGTCAAGGAGTGGGCATGAACTGCTGGCTGAGAGTGGATCCAGTGCAGAGGAACCTGCAAAAGGCCCCAGAGCCCCTTGAGCCATTTCCAGAAAGGGGAGAAGAGGCTGCTCACACGGACATGAAGAGCAGGACCCCGGTGCTGGGTGGGGACCCCAGACACTTCACCCACAAAAAGTGACCCCCAAAGCCCCAGGACCACCCTGGTCAATGCTGGAGCCAGGACTGGTGATGTTTCCTATCCAATCTCTCTCTCACCCTCTCCTGCCTCCCTCTTCCATGTTCCATTTTTATTTCTCTCACAAAGCAGGAGCAGGAGCTGTGTGCATTTCCACCAGGTGTGCAGTTGGCCAGTAACACCTGGTGAGCTCTGGTTTTGGACCCCTGTGGGCCCCGTGTCTGCTGGGGGCTCCCTCCACACAGGGTGGGACGTGACACCTGCCAGGGCTGAGTCACTGAGCTCTGAAACAACAGATTCCAGGGAAAGGAGTGGGGATGAGCACTCAGGGAAGCACTGGGAGAACACATCAGATGGAGGATGACAGGCTGGTGGCTGACAATTATCTCCCAGGAACAAGCTGTCACTGCTCTGACAATGTTACAACACAGTTCAGCGATCAGCAGCTCCAAAAAACAAACCAGATACTGGAAATTCCCTGGCAGGGAGCAGGAAACGTGGCAGGACAGTGCAGGGCATCTGGAACTGGCACAGTGCTGTGCCTCGAGGGGAAAAACTCCTCCTGAGGAGGGGCAGAGGTGGAAAAGGGTCCAGAGAGGGAGGGGGAAGATCTGCTGAGTGCCATCTGCAGTGTGAGGGGCTGGGAGCTGGAGGCTGATTTGTACCTGGCAGGAGGGGCAGGGAGGGGGGACAGGGACAGGAGGAGAGGGAACAGCCCCAGGCTGGGAAGGGCAGGCTCAGGGTGGCAGCAGCAGGAATTTCCCCATGGAAAGGGAGCTCAGGGGTTGGAACTGCCCAGGGAGGTTTGCAGTGCCCGTCCCTGCAGGTGGCACCTGGGGGTGGCACTGGGGTGACAAGGTGGGGACAAGGTGGGGACAGGTCCCTTCCAGCCCCAGGGACTCTCCCCAAGTGCTCACACGTGAGATTTGGAAAGATTTGCTGCTTGGTGATTCATCACTGAAACATCAGTGATGGAAGTGTGGAAAGAGAAACCAGCCCCGGAGCTGCTCAGGGGAAACCCTGCCCTGAGCTGAGCTTCCCTCGGAGCCTCAGCACCCCTGGCTGTGCCCAGGGAGCTTTTCAGCACCCCTGGCTGTGCCCAGGGAGCTTTTCAGCACCCCTGGCTGTGCTCAGGGAGCTTTTCAGCACCCCTGGCTGTGCTCAGGTGTCTCAGGAGGTTTTCAGCACCCCTGGCTGTGCTCAGGTGTCTCAGGGAGGTCACTGCTCCCCCCACACCTGCCCTGCTGCTTTGTGGTGATGCTCCCTGCTGAGGCAGCAGCATTTATTCCATTTATTCCATTTATTCCATTGATTCCTTTTGCATTTATTCCAGGGTTTGCTCCACCCCACAGCCCTGGGTCTCTCCTGCATGGCCCAGCCCCAGCTGGAGGAATCAGGTTTGCTGGGTTTGATCTCCTGCCTCGGGAGGGAACTCTGCATTGTTGGAGAGAGCTGGACAGCCCCTGCCACCAGCACATGGTCCAGCTGCTGAGCACAGCTGGAGCCAGAGCTGGGAGAGGGGGATGCCCCGTGCCACACCTCTCCCACTGCAGGAGCTGCTCTGGAGAGATCAGAGGGTTTTGGGCTGTGATTTGAGGGCATCAATGCAGTTAAAACCCAAATTAGCTCCTCCTGAGAGGAATGTCCCATATGTCTTTACAAACAAGCTGTGGATCTGCTGGGAGATAAGGTTAGCACGGAGAGATAAAAGAAACGATGGTATGGATTCCACTGATTGATGAATGGGAAAAGAGATTTGCCTTTACAAACAAACTGTAGGTTTGCTGAGAAATGAAATTGGATATTGCAAGATGAAAGAAGCAACGGGGAAAACTCTGAATTGTATAAGAATTAAAAATTAACAGGGAGGGTTGTACATTAGAGGGGAATCTCAGATATCTTAGGGGAGTCTGTGCCTCTCAAGTACCTCAGCCCATGGGGAAAGAGAGAGGGAAATTGGGATAAAAGGAGGCTGTGTGCTCCAAAAATCTGAGATCCCAGGGGAATGTCCCATGGGCTCTCCCTTTATTCCAATAAAGCCAAAAGGACTCCTCTGTCTCCTTATTGGACACAAACCTCTGGTGTTTGTGGATTAATTTCCCTGACAGTTCCTGGTGCTCAGGTTCCTGTCTCCTCAGGCCTGTGGCTGCATTTTCTGGGGTGTTTTGTGCTATTTTAATGCTGTAAATGCTTCATCTTGCTTCTGTCTTTTGCAAAATTCTTCTTAGAACGTGTCTGGTTTACACCCTTGTGCTGTGCCCCCAGGGAATGGGAAGGAATGTTCTTGGCCAAGTCTTGCTGTTGGTTGGTGTGTTTGGGTTGTTTTTTGGGGTGTTCTTTAGAAAATGACTGTGAAATTGGTCCCAGGCTCCAGGAGGGCAGAGGCACCATGGTGTGACCTGTCTCTGGTTGCCCAAATTGGAGCAGGCTGGCCCAGGGGAGGGAGACCCTGCCTGGCAGGGTTGGGGGGAGATGGGCTGAGATCCCTCACCCCAAACCCTCCCGTGGTTCCACAGTGACCCAGGTCTCTGCTGGATTTCCAGGACAGGGTTCCCAAGTCTCAGATGAAGATCAGGGAAATGTTTTCCTGTCTTGGCACACCCCTGAAGGCAGCATGGAGCAGGGTGCTGGTGTTTGGGGTTTGGAGCTTTCCCTGCCCCTCTGAGCACTCAGGAGAGATCCCGGGGGTCCCCTCGGGGCAGAGGGTCTGGGGCTGGAGCTCCTCCCTGAAGCAGTGGGGTGCAGGAGGGGGTGCCAGAGCATCCCCCTCCCCCGGGGCTGGTGGCTGTGCCCAGCCTGGCTGTTTGTGCCTGTGTGCTGATAACTGGGGCTGACCTTGCAGCCTGCCCCATGTCCTTGGTGCCACCAGCTCTGCAGCTGCCAGGAGTGCCCATCTGCACAGCCCCTCCCTGCTCTGCCCGTGACAGCCTGCCCGGGCTGTCCCTGCTGTCCCCTGCCCGGGCTGTCCCTCTCTGTCCCCTGTCCTGGGCTGTCCCTGCTCTGTCCCCTGCCCGGGCTGTCCCTGCTCTGTCCCCTGCCTGGGCTATCCCTCTTTGCACAGCTCTGTCCCCTCTCTGTCCCCTGCCCTGGGCTGTCCCTGCTCTGTCCAGCTCTGTATCTCTTTCATCTGTCCCCTCTCTGCACAGCTCTGTCCTCCATCCTGGGCTGTCCCTTTCTGCACAGCTCTGTCCCCTCTCTGTCCCCATCCCGGGCTGTCCCCTCTCTGTCCCCTCTCTGTCCCGTCCCGGGCTGTCCCCTCTGCCCAGCCTGTCCCCAGGGATGGCAGTGTCCCTGGCAGTGTCCCTGGCAGTGTCCCTGGCGCTGCTGGCTCGCTGTGCCGTGGCCCCAGGGCAGGATTTGCTGCTGAACGTCTGCATGGATGCCAAGCACCACAAGCGGGAGCCTGGCCCCGAGGGGCAGCTCTATGAGCAGGTAGGAGCTGCTGGGCTGTCCCAGCCCTTCCCTGTGCCCCCCTGCATATTATGGGCTGGCTTGGGCTTGGCCACCACTTGCCCGAGGGATAAAGTCCCTGCTGGCTCTGGGACTGCTGGTTTGCTGCCTTCTTTCAGCAAAGGAGCAGTGCTGTGGGGGTCTGTCAGCTCAGTGTCACCCCTCTGACACCCCCTCTAACCCCTCCTGAGGCTCAGGGACCCCAGAGCACTGCAGGGGAAAGGGTGGTGAGGATGGTGAAGGAAGGATGGTGAGGAAAAGGTGAGGACAGGATGGTGAGGATGCTGAGAACAAGATGGTGAGGATAATGAGGGCAGGATGGTGAGGATGGTGAGGGAAGGATGGTGAGGGCAGGATGGTGAGGGAAGGATGGTGAGGTAAGACTCCCAAGCTCCCTCTCAGTGTGGGAGATGCTCCTTGCTCTGCCCCAGAGGCAGGAAGAGTGGGTTTGTTCCTGTTCCTGGGGCTGGCACTAATTCCTGCTCAGGATCTGGTCCCTGCTCCTCCTCAGCCCTGCCCTGCTGCAGTGCCCAGCTCCCGAGCCCAGAGTGACCCAGAGTTTTCTGGAGAAGAGGAGAAGCTGTGGCTGCTGGGGCTCAGGCCGTGGGCTGTGCCCTGCTGGGGCAGTGCCTGCCCAGCTCAGCAGCCCCTGCCTGCTGTGTTGCAGTGCTCCCCCTGGAAGGACAACGCCTGCTGCACGGCCAACACCAGTGCAGAGGCCCACAGGGACCAGTCCTTGCTCTACAACTTCAACTGGAGGCACTGCGGGGCCATGCCAGCCAAGTGCAAGCGCCACTTCATCCAGGACACCTGCCTGTACGAGTGCTCCCCCAACCTGGGGCCCTGGATCCAGCAGGTGGGAGCAGAGCAGGGAGCCCTGGGACCCCCGGGACTGGGGGGGACATTAGAACTCATCCAGTGCCACCCCTGCCACAGGGACAGCTCCCACTGCCCCAGGCTGCTGCAGCCCATCCAGCCTGGCCTGGGCACTGCCAGGGATCCAGGGGCAGCCACAGCTGTGCCAGCCCTGCCCTCCCTGCCAGGGAACCATTTCTCTTCAATATCTGGGCTCTCTAAACTTTTCCCACAGAGTAGAAACACTCCAAGGACTTTCCAAGGGCTGGTGGAGGAATTCCGTGTGTCAGGCACATCGTGCTGGGGCTGGAGCTGCTCTGGGATGGGCTGTGGGTCCGGGAGGGGCTGGGGGATCTGGCACGGGGCAGATGCTGCCCCTGGCTGCCAGGGCCATCCCCAGCCCGGCTGGTGCTTGCCCTGCAGGTTGGGGACAGCAGCTGGCGCCGGGAGAGGATCCTGAACGTGCCCCTGTGCAGGGAGGACTGCGAGCAGTGGTGGCAGGACTGCAAGGATGCCAGAACCTGCAAGGAGAACTGGCACCAGGGCTGGAACTGGGCAACAGGTCTGTGGGGCTGGGAGCCCTCCCTCACCCCGGGGAGGGGGGAGAGGGAGAGGGAGCGGGAGAGGGGAGGACTGCAGGAGGGGATTGCAGGAGAGGATTGCAGGAGGGGATTGCAGAAGGGATTGCAGGAGGGGATTGCAGGAGGGGATTGCAGGAGGGCAGGGCTGTCCCCGGGCTCTCCCTGAGCTCTGCTCTGTCCCCTGAGCTCTGCTCTGTCCGCAGGCACCAACCGCTGCCCCTGGGGCTCCATGTGCAGACCCTTCAGGCAGGTGTTCCCCCGGCCCCAGGACCTGTGTGAGAAGATCTGGTCCGGCTCCTTCAGCTACAGCCCCGAGCGCCGCGGCAGCGGCCGCTGCATCCAGATGTGGTTCGACCCCGCCCGCGGCAACCCCAACGCGGCCGTGGCACGGTTCTATGCGGGGAGGAGACCCCCGCCTGCCCCGGGCTCCCATCCCGGCACAAACAGACCCCCGCCTGCCCCGGGCCGAGCCGTGCGGGCTGTGCCAGGCTCTGCCCTGCTCCTGCTCCTGCTGCTGCCCCTGGCCCTGCTGCTGCTCCCCGGGGGCTCTGGGGGCTCGGGGATCCCTGGGTGGGGGTTCCTGTGACCCTCCTGCAGGGCCGGGGCTGCTCCAGCCTGGCACAGGTGACCCTGCCAGTCTGTCCCTTTGTCCCTGGCCAGGCAGGGCTGCTGCTGCCTCCGGGGGATGAGCAGCACAATCTCTGTCTGTGGGAGCTGCTCCTCCCCAGGGCCGTGTGCTGTCTGGCCTTTGGGCTGTTGTGGCTCCCTGAAGGGTGCTTTGATAATAAACTCTGCTCTGTCTGCCTTGTTGTGCTGATGTGAAACGCTCCTGAGGAGGGGGAGGTGTCCTGGGGGCTGGGCTGGGGCTGGGTGTGGGATCTGTAAATGTGGGGATTGGCCTGGGGGGAGGAAAGATCATAACCCTGTAAATGGTTTGGGCTGGAAGAGATATCAAATCTCATTTCTTTCCACCCCAGTCACAGCAGGGACACTCCCACTGTCCCAGGCTGCTCCAGCCCCAGTGTCCAGCCTGGCCTTGGGCACTGCCAGGGATCCAGGGAACAATTCCTAATTCCCAATATCCCATCAAACCCTACTCTGAAGCCATTCCCTGTGTCCTGTCCCTTGTCCCCAGTCCCTCTCCAGCTCTCCTGGATCCCTCCAGGGGCTCTGAGCTCTCCCTGCAGCTCCTCCTGTCCAGGTGAGCACCCCCAGGTGTGGCTCAGAGCTCTCCAGCCCTGCAGCAGCTCCTGCCTGCTCTGGGCTCTCTCAGCACATCCCTGTCCCTGTTTTGGGGTCCCAGGGCAGCTGTGGAGGTGAGCTCACCTGGCAGGGCAGGGGGGCAGAAGTGCCCTGGCTGCAGCCCAGCTGAGCTCAGCCCTCAAGGTGCCCAGAGCTGCAGGACCTGTGCAGACTCTGCTTGTCTGGGGCTTTTCTTCCTCTGAGGCAGAAACCTCAGCAGAACCTGAGCAGCTCCTTGCAGGGGAACGAGGAGGGTGGGAGGGGCTGGATGCCTGGAGTGGGGCAGAGAGGGGATCCTGCTGCTTTTGGGGTTGGATGAAGGAACCAGCCTGCCTCGATCTCAAAGCCCAGCATCCTCAGTGGGGGAGGTGTGGCAGAGCAGGTGAAGTACCTGAGACAGGAACCCTAAGTGTTGGCACTGACACCTTCCCTAGAGCTGCTGCCCTGGCACAGCCCAGAGACACCTGTAAAAGCCTTTATCCTATATCCTATATCCTATATCCTATATCCCATATTCCATATCCTATATCATAAATCCTATATCCTGTATCCTGTATCCTGTATCCCATATCCTAAATCCTATATCCTGTATCCCATATACTATATCCCAAATCCTATATCCTATATCCCATATCTTATATCCCATATCCTATACTCTATACCCCATACCCTATACCCCATACCCCATATCCTCTATCCCATACCTTATACCCCATATCCTATACCCTATATCCCATATCCCATACCCTATATCCCATACCCTATACCCCATACCCTATACCCCATATCCTATACCCTATACCCCATATCCTCTATCCCATACCCCATATCCTATATCCTTCATCCTTCATCCTACACAAGCCCAGTCCCAGATTTTTACCCTGGGCATCTTGTAACTCCCCCTTGCCTGGCACCTTCTCGGGATGTCCCTCAAGGTCACTTCCCAGGGGAGATTTCCCAGAAGATTTGCCCCTGGCCTGGGTGGGTGACATCAGTCTGTGCTCAGCCATGGGGTTTGCTGGCTTTAATAGGATTCTCCAGCCTGTCCCAAGCAGTGCATTGTACTGGCACCTGATGCTGTTCAGATCTCCCAGCCCAATCCCTTTCACATGAATCCCTGGTTTATATAAACACATTTGTGTTCCCATCCCCATCCTGCAGGACTAAGTCCCACAGAGGTTCAGGCACCCCTGCCAGACTGGGCTGGGGGTGGTTTGGGGTCTGGGGGTGGTTTGGGGGCTAGGGGTGGTTTGGGGTCTGGGGGTGGTTTGGGGGCTGGGGGTGTCTCTGCTCTCATGGATCTGTGGGAGGGTCTCATGATGAACTTTGTCTCCCAAGCCCAGGCTGCAGAGCTCTGTAGCACTTCAAATATTTTCAGGAGTTTTTAGATCAGAGCAGCTGTTTCCAGAAGCTTTTCTGGCTGGTTTTTATTTTAAAATGTTCCTAATGATGTAGCCTCTGTCACAGCTGATCACTAATTCCTTGCCTTTATATAAAACAGAGAAGCACTTCCCCTCTCTAACTTAAATATCATGCATTTAATCTAATTGATTTAAATATACTATTTTGTCTCCAAAATTTGCAGGTGGAGCCCACAGCTGACCAGGGCCTGGAGATGTTTCCTGGCCCGTGTGTGGGGTGTGAGGTTTGCCCTGCCTGCCCCAGGTGTCCCCCAGAGGACAAAACCCAAACCACCCAAAGGCCAAGCTGGAGGGGAGGGGGAATCTGCTGTGGCAATTCCTGCTCGCTGGGCGTGGGCTCTGGGTGGGCTCTGGGAGGGCTCTGGGAGGGCTCTGGGTGGGCTCTGGGTGGGATCTGGGTGGGCTCAGCTCTGCCCCTCAGTCCAAAGCATGGCCAGGTTCTGTGAGCTGGAAGGACTCTGGGATCCTGCAGAGAAGGGCTGAGATCCCTTCCTGTCCCAAATCCATCCAGGGCTGAGATCCCCTCCTGTCCCAAATCCACTCAGACCTGGAGGAGATCTGCCCTCTTGGCTCCCAGCCCTTTACAGGCTCATCCTCTCAGGTTTTTGGGATGAGCTCAGGGGATGCTGCAGCAGCTCTGGTGGAGGCAGCCCCAGCTGCAGACACTCCCTGACACCCCAGGGCTGTGTGCCCCAGTTTGCTCCAGTTTGCTCCAGTTTGCCCCAGTTTGCCCCAGTTTGCCCCAGTTTGCCCATCTCTGGCTGGGTTTGTGGTGGCTCTGTGTGGGCTGGCAGGGAGGCACAGCCAGGGAAGGAGGAGCCCAAAGCAGGGGTGGGATACAGGGATGGGATACAGGGATGGGATACAGGGATGGGATACAGGGATGGGATACAGGGATGGGATACAGGGATGGGATACAGGGATGGGATGGGATACAGGGATGGGATGGGATACAGGGATGGGATACAGGGATGGGATACAGGGATGGGATGGGATGGGATGGGATGGGATGGGATGGGATGGGATGGGATGGGATGGGATGGGATGGGATGGGATGGGATGGGATGGGATGGGATGGGATACAGGGATGGGATACAGGGATGGGATACAGGGATGGGATACAGGGATGGGATACAGGGATGGGATACAGGGATGGGATACAGGGATGGGATACAGGGATGGGATACAGGGATGGGATGGGATGGGATGGGATGGGATGGGATGGGATGGGATGGGATGGGATGGGATGGGATGGGATGGGATGGGATGGGATGGGATGGGATGGGATGGGATGGGATGGGATGGGATGGGATAGGATGGGATGGGATGGGATGGGATGAGATGGGATGGGATGGGATGGGATGGGATGGGATGGGATGGGATGGGATGGGATGGGATGGGATGGGATGGGATGGGATGGGATGGGATACAGGGATGGGATACAGGGATGGGATGGGATGGGATGGGATGGGATACAGGGATGGGATACAGGGATGGGATGGGATACAGGGATGGGATGGGATACAGGGATGGGATACAGGGATGGGATACAGGGATGGGATACAGGGATGGGATACAGGGATGGGATGGGATGGGATGGGATACAGGGATGGGATGGGATGGGATACAGGGATGGGATACAGGGATGGGATGGGATACAGGGATGGGATACAGGGATGGGATGGGATGGGATACAGGGATGGGATACAGGGATGGGATGGGTGGGATACAGGGATGGGTTAGGTTGGGCTGGTTTAGGCTGGGTTAGGTTAGATTGAACTGGTTTAGGCTGGTTTCAGCTGGTTTAGGCTGGTTTAGGTTGGGTTGGGCTGGGTTGGGCTGGGTTAGACTGGGTTGAGCTGGTTTAGGCTGGTTTAGGCTGATTTAGGTGGGGTTTAGCCAGGTTTGGCCAGGTTAGGCTGGTTTAGGCTGAGTTTGGCCAGGTTGGTCTGCAGCAGCAGGGAATGCAGGGCTATGTACACACGGCAGGCACAGGCAGGGTTAGGCTGGTTTAGGCCAGGTTTGGCCAGGTTAGACTGGTTTAGACTGGTTTAGGCTGGTTTAGGTTGGTTTAGGCTAGTTTAGGCTGAGTTTGGCCAGGTTAGGGCAGGAGGGCTCCATTCCCCAGTGTCCTGGGCTCCTTCCAAGGGGAGAGAGAACCAGCAGCACCCTCACTGCAGATCTCCCTCCTCTGGGTGTTCATTTCCCTTTGTTTTATTTCCTTTTGTTTCATTTCCTTTTGTTTCATTTCCTTTTTGTCTGGATGTTGCAGCTGGAGGCGCTGCCCCTCGGCAGGGGGGGCTGGGAATGCTGAGCCCCCCTGCCCATCCCTGGCAGTGCCCAGGCCAGGCTGGACACTGGGCACAGCAGGGCTGTCCCTGCCATGGCAGGGTGGCTCTGGGTGGGATTTCAGGTGCCCCCCACCCAAACCATCCCAGAATTGTCACACTGCACATGGACAATGCCCAGGAGGGAGCATTCCAGGAACCTCTGGGTTCATTAGAGATGGACTCAAAATAGCAATTTCTAATTCTTTTCCCAAATCTCTCCAATGCAGTGAGCAGGCAAGCAGGGCACCAGAAGGCACGGGCATAAATCCCCATCTTGGTGGTGGTCCCTGGCAGGAGGAAAAGCCAGAAGGGAGGATCTGCAGGAGGCACAAGGATGGAAAGCAGAAGAGCAGGGGCAAGGCAAGAAGTGATTTCATGCAGAAGGGGCAGTTGAAGCTGCTGTGCCCCCAGTGCTGGGCAAGCACTGCAGGGATGGAGGATGTCACCAGGCAGGGCAGGGACTTGGCTTTGGGTAAAAATTACTTGTCCTGAACTCCAGTCTGGCAGCAAAGTAAGAAATCAGGGAGAACAGGGTGGGGAAATTAAAAGCTAATAAAAGAAATGGTTTAAAATTATCAGGGCAGGGTGACAATTCCCCTGGGAGCCCTTACAGAGGGGCAAGGGCTGTGGCAGAGATCGTGGAGGATGGACAGAAGATAAATGGGAATAAAAACCAGTGGGAGGAAAAACAAGAGATGTGAAAAGGGCAAAGAACCACCAGGATTCACATCCAGTTCCTGGGAAAGTGTGAGACAGAGGAGAGCAGTCCCCACCCGGGCAGCAGTGGGCTGTGGGGGCTGATTTTGGGCTGTGGGTGCTGATTTTGGGGTTAGGGGGTTGATTTTTGGGCTGTGGATGCTCATTTTTGGGCAGTGAATGTTGATTTTTGAGATGTGGATGCTGATTTTTGGGCACTGAATGTCGATTTTTGTGGTGTGGCTGTTGATTTTGGGGTGTGAATGTTGATTTTTGGGCTGTGGCTGTTGATTTTTTGGGGTGTGGATTTTGATTTTTGAGGCGTGGTTGTTGATTTTTGGGCACTGAATGTTGATTTCTGGTGTGTGGCTGATGATTTTAGGGTGCAGATGTTGATTTTGTGCTGTGGCTGTTGATTTTTGGGGTGTGCCTGTTGATTTTTTGGCTGTGGCTGTTGATTTTGGGCTGTGGCTGTTTATTTTTGAGGTGTGCCTGTTGATTTTTTTGGCCATGTCTGTTGATTTTTGGCTGTGACTGTTGATTTTTGGCTGTACCTGTTGATTTTGGGCTGTGCCTGTTGATTTTGGGCTGTGGCTGTTTATTTTTGAGGTGTGCCTGTTGATTTTTTTGGCCATGCCTGTTGATTTTTGGCTGTGACTGTTGATTTTTTGGCCATGCCTGTTGATTTTTGGCTTTGACTGTTGATTTTTTGACTGTACCTGTTGGTTTTGGCTGTGCCTGTTGATTTTGGGGTGTGGCTGTTTATTTTTGAGGTGTGCCTGTTGATTTTGGGCAGAGAATGTTGATTTTTTGGCTGTGCCTGTTGATTTTTTGGCTGTACCTGTTGATTTTGGGCTGTGGGTGTTGCTGTGGCCACACTTTGGACACAGGTCTGCCCTCCCTGGCAGATCTGCCTTTGCTCCCTCTGTTCCACCTGGGTGCTCCAGGCTGGGGTTTATTTACAGGGTTTATTTATTTACTGCTCACAGTTCTTGCTGTAACTCCAGCCCCCCTCTGGACCCCCACAGCACCAAACCCAAGTGGAGGCACCTTCCAGAGACCCACTAGCAGCAGAATAATAAAGAAATAAATGAAATAATTTAAATTCTGCAGGGTGTGAGGCACAGGGGCCAGACCTGCTGGCTTGCTTTGGGTGAGTGCTGTCCTTCAGGGGGGCCTCACCCTCTCCCAGGGCTCCTTGTGTTCCTACTGTTTGTGTTTCCATCAGAAATGCCACTTTTTTTTTTATTTTCCACCTCATTGGCTGTTTGTGCATTCTGAGGATCCTCACTGCATCCAGGGCAGCTTCTCCTGGGGATGGGCTCATCCTCCCCAGCAGTGAGAGGGGGCTGGATCACAGGATCCCAGCAGGTTTGGGTTGGGAGGGACCCTAAAGATCATCCTGTTCACCCCCTCCACGGGCAGAGCACCAGCTCTGGGTGTTATTTCAGTGACAATAAATAGCTGGGTTTGAGGAGCCAGCAGCCCTTCCTGCATTTCCATCAGCAAATCCCGTGGGCTGGCTGCATTTCTCAGCTTTGAAAACACAAAACACATACCTACAGCTGAGGGGGAGGTGTGCTGGTTTTCCTGGAGCACCCTGGATTTCAGCCAGGCTTTGCACTGTGGGTCCCATCCAGACTCAGCCTGGGGACCTGTCACTGCAGGAATCTGAGAGTGACCAGAGTCACAGGAGGGGCTGGGGGCTGGAAGGGGCTCAGAAAGGAGCTCAGGGTGGCAGCAGCAGGAATTTCCCCATGGAAAGGGAGCTCAGGGGTTGGAACTGCCCAGGGAGGTTTGCAGTGCCCATCCCTGCAGGTGGCACCTGGAGGTGGCACTGGGGTGACAAGGTGGGGACAGGGCACAGCTGGGACTCATAAGGGCTTTCCCAACCCCAGGATTTGGGATTTTGGGATTGCTGGCTGGGTTTTCACATGGGTTTTCCATTCAGAACTCTCCATGCAGACCAGGTTTCCCCTCCTGACTCCCCGTGGTGCACAGGGATCCCTAAAAGCAACACAGATCAAACAAAGTGTGTCCAGAGGCTGATTTTCCACCAGCACATTTGATACAAAGAAGGTTCTTTTGCAAGATTTATCTCCCAGCTGCAGCCTTTGGGCTAATGAAAGAAATTATCTCTCTCGGAAAATAAAAATACAAAAGGCAGGGTCAGGCATCTGGCACAATCCCAGCTCCCAGAAAAATGCATCATTAATTGTGGCTGGCTGCTGGAGGGAAAGTGGCCCAGCATTGAAATGAATTGTTCCTGAAATCCACCCAGAAGGTTTCTAGCCCTGAATCCCTCACTCCCCACAGCAGCCCCAGGTCCCTGTGAGGAGTGGGGATGGGATAATTGCTGCTGTGGCAGCTCTGCTTCCCAGGCTGAGCCACCTGCTCCGAGGGCTCAGGGGCAGGGATGAATCCACCCCACAAGGACTGAGTTCCCAGAACCTGGGGTATTGTCAGGTGAGCTGGAAAATAAACCCCATAACCCTGACATGGGGGAGAGAACAAACCCATAACCCTGACATTGGGGAGAGATGAAACCCCATAACCCTGACACTGGGGAGAGAACAAAAACCCATAACCCTGACACTGGGGAGAGAACAAACCCATAACCCTGACACTGGCACAGATCAAACCCCAAAATCCTGACACTGGGCACAGATCAAACCCTATAACCCTGGGCACAGATCAAACCCCAAAATCCTGACACTGGCACAGATCAAACCCATAACCATGGGCACAGATCAAACCCCATAACCCTGACACTGGGCACAGATCAAACCCATTGCCATGGGCACAGATCAAACCCCATAACCCTGACACTGGGCACAGATCAAACCCCATAACCCTGACACTGGCACAGATCAAACCCCATAACCATGGGCACAGATCAAACCCCATAACCCTGACACTGGGCACAGATCAAACCCCATAACCCTGGGCACAGATCAAACCCCATAACCCTGACACTGGCACAGATCAAACCCCATAACCATGGGAACAGATCAAACCCATAACCCTGACACTAGACAGAAAGATCTCGACCTGAAAACCCACAGATGCTCTCACCTTCTGTTTGTCCTCTTGGGGAGTAGAAGGATTTTGGGAGCAGGTAACAAACACGACCAGGGAGTGTGAATAATTTCCACGAAGGAAGATGTGGGTGAAGCCTGGAGGGGAATGGCTGGGGGGGAGGGGGGCTCTGAGCTGTCCTGGTGGCTAGAAAAGGGCACTCAGGTCTGATTGCCTGTTCTCCCCTAATGCAAACACTGAGCTGCATTAAATGAAACTGCAGGTGGCAAAATTGGACCCGTTACAGGAGGCGTTATGGCCTCAGCAGGATCAATCTTTGGAACACTTTGTCAGGGCAAAATGCAAACACCAGAAGTCTGCAGAGGCTTCAGCAAGTGGTGAGAGAAATCCAGAGGAAGAATGGATCCATTAAAGAATATTCCCCAGAGAGCAGATGTCCTGGCTCAGGGAGCACCAGAGGCTCTCCCTGATGGAGGCTGGCAGGGAACTGACCCCCCTGTGCCCTGCAGGGGCTTTTCCTGCCTGGGCACTGCCCAGGGCCAGCAGCAGGGACAAAAGGGGGCTCGGGGCTCCTGGGGGCTCTGCAGGGCCAGGGCTGACACCAGCCCCACCCCCGGGGCAGAACTGACACCAGCCCCACCCCAGGGCCAGGACACAGGAGGAGCTGCGGGGGGCTGCAGCCCTGGGGAGACCCCTGGGGCTGAGGGGACAGGAGCTGGGTGGGGACAGCCCTGCTCAGGTGTGCTGGGTTGGTGTGCCCAGCAATGTGTGTTCTGTCCCCAGGTGGGGCAGTGCCCCTGATCTCCTGGCACATATTCTCTGCTCATGGGCCATCTTTAAACCAGCTGGGCAATCATCTTTATCTTCCCACAGCCCATCCTCCCTCCAGGAGATATCTCCTGTTCATGGCCACTGAGTCCCAGGGCATGGCTGAGAAAATTCCATCATCCCACTGGGAGATGCTCCAGCCAGGGCAGGAGCCAAGCCTTTCCTACCCAGAGAAAAACTGACATTTGGACACCAAGGAACCTTCTTCCCACTGCATTCCAGAGGAAAACCAGAGCCTTGCACATCATCCCTGGAGCTTCAGAGGAAACTGCACCTTCTCCAGGAGCACTGCTCCAGCTGAGCCACATCTGCCCCTGCAGGAGGATGCAGCACCATGGAATGGGACTGTGCCACCACCCTGACTGACTGACTGTGCCAGCTTGGATTCTGACTCTGGCAGGGTTGGGATTGTTCTGTGTAATGCTGCATTGCTATTTGAATTGTCCTAGGAAAGAACTGTTATTCCTCATTCCCATCTCTTTGTCTGAGAGCCCCTTAATTTCAAAATGATAATAATAATTGGAGGAGGGGGTTTACATTGCCCATTTCAAAGAGAAGCTTCTGCCTTTATTGGCAGACACCTGCCCTTCAAACCAGGACAGAGGGGGAACTCCTTCACCATCCTGGGTGGGCACAGCCCATGAAATTTGGGAATCCTGCACCATCCCCTACCCCAGGCAGGTGGAGCAGCACCAGAGCAGCTGCAGCCTCCCTCACCCATGGTGCCAGAAGGTGCCCAGGCCCTGTTTAGAGTCATTCCAAAGCTGCTTTTCAGATCTAACACCCTAAAAATGAGGGGCAGAGTGGATAACCCAGTGTCCCTCCAGGTGCTTGGAGCCCCAGGCTGGCTGCAGCATCTCAGGGAATTCAGATTGGGGGTCAGTAAGGATGGAAAAGATCTCTGCAGTCATCGAGCCCAGCTGGTGGAAGGCTGAGCTGGAGCAGAGACCAGACAGAGCAAAAGGGATAAAACAGGAATTTATTGAGAGGATTCACCTTGGGCAGTGCAAGAGCCTGGCTGGGGCTGCACCCAGATCAAATCCAAGATGGATTTTGGTCACCAGTTTTATGCTTTTATAAATTTTAGTTCATCCACACCTGGGGGTCAATTGTCCAGCCACAGCCCCAGGCTATGCAGTCTCAGCCCCCTTTCCCTCGCTGCTGTTTCTGATTTTGGGGTACCAGCTGTCCTGATTCTCCAGTGAAGAGAACTTACTAACACCTCAAATGAAGCAGCAGATTCTGGACAATCCCCAGCCCAGCTCTGTCCCTGTGGTCACCACCATGTGTCCCCAGGTGCCACTTCCATGTGGTTTTTGGAGCACATCCAGGATGTGACCACCACTGTCCTGGGCAGCTGTGCCAGGGCTGGACAGCCCTTTCCATGGAGAAACTCCAGACTGTCGCTGATCTGAGCAGCTCCACACACAAATCTCAGCTGGCCACGACACATTGATGAGCTCCAAATGCCAGAGAACACCAGAGCACTGACCAGAGCAGTGACCAGTGTCCAGAGCAGTGTCCAGAGCAGTGACCAGAGCAGTGACCAGTGTCCAGAGCAGTGTCCAGAGCAGTGACCAGAGCAGTGACCAGTGACCAGAGCAGTGACCAGAGCAGTGACCAGAGCAGTGACAGCTCTGCCCAGCCCAGGTTCAGCTCCCAGCACTGGGAGCATCACCCCCTGCAGCCCCTTGCACCCACCCACAGCCACAGCCAGGCCACACTGACCCACTGACCTCTCCTGGCCATTTGTGCCTCAGCCACAGCCTTGGGCTCCCTCTCCACAGCCCAGACTGAGCCTCAGCCTTGCACATCTGGGGACATTTCCATGGCTCCAGGGCAGAGAGAATGGAGCTCCCACCTGGGAATTTCCAAATCACCAGAGCAGAGACCATGGAGGTTCCATCTGGGAATTTCCAAATCTTTAGGGTAGAAACCATGGATGTTCCACCTGGGAATTTCCAAATCTCCAGGGCAGAGGCCATGGAGTTCCACCATGGAATTTTCCACGGGGCTGTGCCACTCGGGGCCCTGCAGAGGCTGATGTCACTGCTGAGAGGTTTCTCTGATGGCACTCAAGGGCAAAGTGTGGAAAGGGTGTTTATTCCCTTCTCCCCACTCTAATTAATGTGTTAATTCAGGTGGGGCCTGTTCCCAGCTACAGGAGAGCTGCAAACATTAGGAAGGGGTCCCTGTGATCTGTTCTCACACCCTGGGTGCATTTCTGAGGAATTCCATGGCCTTTACCCACCAAACCCCTGCAATGTCCAAAGAGCTTCTGTCCTCAGCTCCAGGGCCCCAAAGCACACAGAGTTTCCATCTGTCTTCTTGTATTTTCAGGTCTGCAAAGCAGCAGTGGCTCATTCCATCCCATTGCAGTCGCTGGGTGATGTTGGGTTTGGGGGTGGAACTGGACACTCATCAGAGACACCACACAAGACTGGGGACAAGTTTGGGATCAATTCAGATTTCTTTCAGCTCTCACATTGTCTGAACTCAGTAAGTCAAATCTCTCCCTGGACTTTCTTTCTCTCTGCTGGTATCTTAGGTGAAATTCACATTCTTCTTTTTTTTTTTTTTTTTTTCATATTATTATTTCATTTTTATTTTTTTTTTAATTTTTTTTTTCTCAAGACATTATTCAATCTAGCAGATGAACAGTTATATGTTCTTTGGATGAGAACTTTCACATTTACCCTTTAAAACAGCCAGCCATCCTCAGCACAGTCATTCTGAGTCATTCACCTGCCCAAGACAAAATCTGGATCAGAGAACTGGGAAAGCCAAACTCCTGCTGGATGGACACATGGGCTTTAATCATGACTCTGAAATGGGATTTTTTAAAAACACCAACAGGGCTGTGGGGAACTTCTAAATATTGAGGCAGCTGATCAATTGACAAAGACCTTGAAGTTTTCTCTAAATTTGTCTCTCCTTCATGGATGCTTTATCCCAGAACAGCAGAGAAAATGGTGAATTAGTCAGGGCACTGCTGTGGGCTTGGGCAATGCATGAAATAAAATAGGATGTGGTAATAAACCAGAGAGGTCTGTGCACCTCTGCTCTGTGCCTCGGGGGCAGCACAGGATTTTCTGAGGGCTGGAAGGTTCTGCTGGGCAGTTCCCAGCCAGGATGGGCAGGATAGAAATCCCAAAAGCAAAATAAGTTTTTATGGTTGAAACCTGTGATGTCCTTAGCTTGCAGCCTGAAGAAGGAGCTCTGGCAGTATCCAAGTTTCCTATTTCCAGGGACTGAGGTCCCACCCACACAAGGAAGGTTTTTTCTTTTACCTTCCAACAGGATTTTGCCCCATCACGATTTCCCACCCACCCTGTTGTCCCTTCACCCCTGATGAGTCTGGCTCCATTTTCCCCCAGATTCTCTTTCTGGGATGGAAACATTGAGCTGGAAGCAGCTTTTGCCTCTTTTCTGAGGTCAGAATCCTGAGCTGCAGCCCAGCCAGCCCCTCCTGGTCCCTCCTGCCTGGCTCTCAGGAGCTGCACAGCTGGACCTGGGGAGCTCACACCCACCTGCCCGAGGGGAAATCTGTCCCCTGGAGCTGGGGGTGGCCTGTCCCATGGTCCCTGTCCAGAGAGGGGGCTCAGTGTCCCCAGGGCTCTGCTCAGTGTCCCCAGTGCTCTGCTCAGTGTCCCAGTGCTCTGCCCAGTGTCCCCAGGGCTCTGGCTCAGTGTCCCAGTGCTCTGCCCAGTGTCCCCAGGGCTCTGCCCAGTGTCCACAGGGCTCTGGCTCAGTGTCCCAGTGCTCTGCCCAGTGTCCCAGTGCTCTGCCCAGTGTCCCCAGGGCTCTGGCTCAGTGTCCCAGTGCTCTGCCCAGTGTCCCCAGGGCTCTGGCTCAGTGTCCCAGTGCTCTGGCTCAGTGTCCCCAGGGCTCAGCTCAGTGTCCCAGGGCTCTGGCTCAGTGTCCCAGTGCTCTGCTCAGTGTCCCAGTGCTCTGCCCAGTGTCCTCAGGGCTCTGGCTCAGTGTCCCAGGGCTCTGGCTCAGTGTCCCAGTGCTCTGGCTCAGTGTCCCCAGGGCTCTGGTTCAGTGTCCCCAGGGCTCTGGCTCAGTGTCCCAGTGCTCTGCCCAGTGTCCCCAGGGCTCTGGCTCAGTGTCCCAGGGATCTGCTCAGTGTCCCAGTGCTCTGCCCAGTGTCCCCAGGGCTCTGGCTCAGTGTCCCCAGGGCTCTGGTTCAGTGTCCCCAGGGCTCAGCTCAGTGTCCCCGGGCTCTGCTCAGTGTCCCAGGCTCTGCTCAGTGTCCCAGGGATCTGCTCAGTGTCCCCAGGGCTCTGGCTCAGTGTCCCCAGGGCTCTGGCTCAGTGTCCCAGTGCTCTGGCTCAGTGTCCCCAGGGCTCTGTTCAGTGTCCCAGTGCTCTGCCCAGTGTTCCCAGGGCTCTGCTCATTGTCCCCAGGGCTCAGCTCAGTGTCCCCAGGGATCTGCTCAGTGTCCCCAGGGCTCTGCTCAGTGTCCCAGGGCTCAGCTCAGTGTCCCAGGCTCTGCTCAGTGTCCCCAGGGCTCTGCCCAGTGTCCCCAGAGCTCAGCTCAGTGTCCCAGGGCTCTGCCCAGTGTCCCCAGGGCTCAGCTCAGTGTCCCCAGGGCTCTGCTCAGTGTCCCAGGGCTCAGCTCAGTGTCCCCAGGGCTCTGTTCAGTGTCCCAGTGCTCTGCTCAGTGTCCCCAGGGCTCTGGCTCAGTGTCCCAGGGCTCTGCCAGGCTCTGGCAGCTCCTCTGGAAGGTTCCAGGTGTCTGTCAGACACACGGACACCTCTGAGTCACAGTGACTCACACTTGGTACAGAGATGAGCAACTCTTCCTTCTGGGAGAAGATCTTCATTAGCATAAGATGATTTTTTATTGCTGTCACGAAAAGGGGCTGATGAAAAAGCAGGAGAGTGTCTCCTACACAGGCCTGGAGTGCCAGGGCAGGGGCAACAGCTTAAACCCAGAGCAGAGATTTGGGTGGGAATGGGGCAGGAGCTGTTCTCTGGCTGGGTGGGCAGGGCTGGCACAGCTGTGGCTGCCCCTGGATCCCTGGAATGGTCATTTCCAGGCTGGACACTGGGGCTGGAGCCTGGGACAGGGGGAGGTGTCCCCATGGCAGGGGTGGGATTCAATGGGATTTCAGGTGCCTCCCCACCCAAACCATGGTGGGATTCTGTGTTGCCTCAGAAGGCACCTGGGAGCTGCAGCCAGGTCCTTGTGTGGAAGGCAGTGGGGTGGGAGGCTTGGCCCCCAAAGGGCATCCAAGCCCACAGAGAACCCCCGTGTGAGGTGTGCAGGCAGCACAGCTGCCCGGGGAGCTCTGGCACAGAGGAGCCTGTGCTGCCTGTGTGCAGGGGATGGAATGAGGAGTGGGGTGCAGCCCTGGCACTCTGAGGGGTCAGCAGGGAAACCTGCCCTGTCAGAGCAGGGCTGCCAGCAGCACAGAGCCACGGAATTCCTCATGTCACAACACCTGGGACTATCAGCCAGCTGTCCCCAGCAGTGCCCAGGCCACCTCTGCCCGCCCCCAGGGTGGGAGTGCACAGCCTGTGGCAGGGCTGAGCAGCCCACCCAGTGATGAACTCCCCCCTAAGAGCCAGCCTGAACCTCCCCAGGCACTGTTTAATGAGGGGGCAAGCGGGGTGGCTGCGGCTGTGGGGGGTGCTGTATGGTCTGTGGTCTGTGGGTTGTGGTTGTAGTTGTGGTTTGTGGTTTTTGGTTGTGGTTTTTGGTGTGTGGTCTCTGGTTTGTGGCTTTTAGTTGTGGTTTGTGGTGTGTAGTTTGTGGTTTTTGGTTTGTAGTTGTGGTTTTTGGTTTGTGGTCTCTGGTTTGTGCTTTTTGGTTTGTGGTTGTGGTTTGTAGTTGTGGTTTTTAGTTTTGGTTTGTGGTTTGTGGTGTGTGGTCTCTGGTTTGTAGTTGTGGTGTGTGGTTGTGGTTTTTGGTTTTTGGTTTGTGATTTTTAGTTTTGGTTTGTGGTTTGTGGTCTCTGGTTTGTGGTTGTGGTTTGTGGTTTTTGGTTTTGGTGTGTGGCCTCTGGTTAGTGGTTTTGGTTTTTGGTTTGTGGTGTGTAGTTTTTGGTTGTGGTTATGGTTTTTGGTTTTGGTGTGTGGTCTTTGGTTTGTGGTTTTTGGTTTTGGTGTGTGGTCTTTGGTTTGTGGTTTTTGGTTTTGGTTTGTGGTCTCTAGTTTGTGGTTGTGGTTGTGGTTTGTGGTCTCTGGTTTTTGGTTTTGATTTTGGTGTGTGTCTCTGGTTTGTGGTTTTTGGTTTGTGGTGTGTGGTCTCTGGTTCGTGGTTTTTGATTTTGGTGTGTGTCTCTGGTTTGTGGTTTGTGGTGTGTGGTCTCTGGTTCGTGGTTTTTGGTTTGTGGTTTTTGGTTTTGGTTTGTGGTGTGTGGTCTCTGGTTTGTGGTTTTTGGTTTGTGGTGTGTGGTCTCTGGTTTGTGGTTTGTGGTTTTGGTTTTTGGTTTGTGGTTTTTGGTTTTGGTTTTGGTGTGTGTCTCTGGTTTGTGGTTTTTGGTTTGTGGTGTGTGTCTCTGGTTTGTGGTTTGTGGTTTTGGTTTTTGGTTTGTGGTTTTTGGTTTTGGTGTGTGTCTCTGGTTTGTGGTTTTTGGTTTGTGGTGTGTGTCTCTGGTTTGTGGTTTGTGGTTTTGGTTTTTGGTTTGTGGTTTTTGGTTTTGGTGTGTGTCTCTGGTTTGTGGTTTTTGGTTTGTGGTGTGTGGTTTTGGTTTTTGGTTTGTGGTTTTTGGTTTTGGTGTGTGTCTCTGGTTTGTTGTTTGTGGTTTTGCTGGCCCAGGGGCAGTTCTGGCCCCGTGGAGCAGGATTCTCCCCACAAGGAGGGGCTGGGGCTGGGGTCCTGTGAGCACCCCCAGCCCAGGTGAAGGCTGAGGGTTGGATTTCACCCAGTCCTGATCTGTCCCTCGGTTCTGATTCTCCACCCCAGGAAATCACTCCTCTCTTCTTCTCTAAAGGATCAGTGCTCATGACAGGGCACACATCCCCCAGACAAACCCACAGCAGAACCCCAGCCCAGGCTCCACACACACCCACAAATGTATGGTGCTTTATAGCAGAGTTTCATAAACTAAATTAATGTTTTAGTATTGTATAATATGTATATATGTAATTATAATTGGTATAAATTAAACTTGAATGGAGGCTTTATAGAATCCCAGAATGGCTGGGGCTGGAGGGGACTGCAGAGATCCTCTCTGACCTAATGCAACTCAAACCCTGGGACCAAAGCAGGGCTCAGGCTCGTTTGTCACCTCAGAACCCACAGAGCCAGAGACTCCTGGCATAAAGAAATGCAGCAGGCCAGTTTTACAGGGAGTCACTGAAATGCTGTTCATGTGCTGGTTTAAGTGTTGCAGCATCATCTCCTTCTCTCTGGCAGCTTCTCTGGCTGTGCTGGAGCCTTTGCACAGAAATGTTCAAGGTCAAGAGGCAATTGAAACTCGGTTTTGGAGCTGAGATAGTTTGGAGGGGTTTTTTTAAAATCCGAGATATGTAGCAAGACGAGGAATCTCTGCTTCCTTGCTTTGCACTCCAGCACCTTTCCCATTTTCAAGGCACTGTTTTGGTCCCAGTCATGGGCATGACTGCACCAGCAATTCCCCTTTCTTTGGCCCTTTTATTTTGGGGTGAAGGTGAGCCACATCATGAGCAGTGATCCCTGCACTGAGGCACAGGGGCTGAACCTGCCAAGCTCTCAGACTGCAGCTGAGGGTCTAGAAAATGAGACTTTTACCATAAAAAATACTTAATCCATTTAGCTTGTAAAACAAGGCTTGATGCACCTTAGGCAAATCACTGAACTCATTTTTGCTGCTCAGAATGGGAATAAACACTGTCCCTCTGCCTTCATAACCTGGACCTGCAAAGCCTCTGGCTGTCCTGCTGGGTGACTGTGGGATGAATTTGGACTGGAACATTAAGCTGCTGCCATTAAAGAAGCAATAAAGTGAAAAGGAATTGAATCCACGTTGCTGTAAAGAAAACAAGCAGTTCTGCACGTGAGGCCTTGGAGGGGATGTCACTGCTGGTGCCACGGCCAAGGCTCATCCTTTCACTTCCAATTTCATCACAAAACAACAACGAGTGTTACCTCCAAGCAACGTGAAACAAAGTCAGGTTCTGAAAGAAAAGCTGTGTGTTCAGTCTCAGCATGGCACTGGATTTTTGGGGGCTGTTTCTAGAGAGTAACTGCTGCAGCTCTGCTCTGGGGGACCTTGCTCTGATGCCTCCAGCTGCTGCTCCCAAGGGATTTTTAAGCTCCAGGAAAGCAGCTACTCTGGAACAAGAGCGTTTTTAGGATTTGATAATAGTTTGTTTCATTCTGTGACTCTTTTGAGAATGATTTCTCACTGACATGTTTGCTCAAAGTAAGGTCAAGTGACACAGCTAAGGAATAAAGACACCCCGTGAATGCTGAAGTGCAACACTTTGTTTTATTTCTCTACTATTCCTTTTGGAGATTTTTCAATGCCATGAATTTTAATGAAGAATAAGTCTCTAGGATGAATTTCATTATACAGGTGTCAATCAGAAGAACACATTCATTATATGTCTTTCCATCTGAGTCCGGATTTATTGTCACACCACAGTGGAATTCCACCCACGTCCTCTTTGTGGGGGATTTACATGGGAAGTTCCAGCTGAATATGAGGGCAAGTTCTTTTTACTGTGTGTGTGATGGGGCCCTGGAACAGCTGCCCAGGGGGGTTGTGGATCTTCTCTGGAGAGGGTGGAAACCCACCTGGCTGTGCTCCTGTGCATCCAGTTCTGCACGAACCCGCTGGAGTGGGGTGAGCTGAGCTCTGGGGTCCCTTTCCACCCCAGCTGCTCTGGGATTTCCCACAGGTGACATACCTGGGTAGGTTCTCATTGCTCGCTCTCCTTGCATTGCCAGCCAGAGATCCTGATTTTTGCCTTTGCCTTGCGTTTTGCACAATCGTGGGGGAAGGATGTGAGGATGCCGGGTGCTCTGTGTTCGGCTGGGCTGGGCTGCTGCCCGAACGAGCTGAAAGAGAATCGGGGGCGGGGAGCCCGGTTCGGGTCCATCATTTCGCCCCCGGCGCTCTCGGCACGCCCCTCCCGGGGCACACGAGCACCTTGAGCACCCTGTCCCTGATCTGCCGCGTCCTCGCCCCGTACACCAGCGGGTTGAGCAGCGGCGGCAGCAGCACGTACAGGTTGGCCAGCAGGATGTGCGCGCCGGGCGGGACGCGGCCGAAGCGCTGCGCCAGCGCGGTCAGCGCGGCGGGCAGGTAGAACAGCAGCAGCACGCACAGGTGCGAGCCGCAGGTGTGCAGCGCCTTGCCGCGGGCGCCGCGGGACGGCAGCCGCGCCACGGCGCGCAGGATGAAGGCGTAGGAGACGGCGATGAGCAGCAGGTCCAGCGCGCCCGCCGCGAAGGGCAGCGCCAGCCCGTAGCGCGCGTTGGCCGCGGTGTCGCCGCACGCCAGGCGGGCGATGCCCATGTGCTCGCAGTAGGTGTGCGCGATGCTGCGCTGCCCGCAGAAGCGCAGCCGGCGCAGCAGCAGCGCGCACGGCAGGATGATGCAGAAGCCGCGCAGCACGGCCGCCAGCCCCGCGGCGGCCACGGCCCGCGGGGTCAGCACCGCGCCGTAGCGCAGCGGGAAGCGGATGGCCACGAAGCGGTCCAGGGCCATGGCCAGCAGGATCACCGACTCCACCAGGCAGGTGAAGTGCAGGAAGAACATCTGCGTCAGGCAGGCGGCGAAGGAAATCTCGCCGGCGCGGAACCAGAACAGAGCCAGCGCCTTGGGCACGGCCGTGGTGGCCAGCGTCAGGTCGGCGAGCGCCAGCAGGCACAGCAGCAGGTACATGGGCTGGTGCAGGCTGCGCTCGGCCCAGATGGTCGCCAGCAGCGCCCCGTTGGCCAGCAGGGCCGCCACGTACAGGCAGCAGAACGGCACCGAGATCCAGCCGTGCAGCTGCTCCATGCCCGGGATCCCGGTCAGCACGAACGTGACCGCAGCCAGGCTGGTGGCGTTGGACGAGGGCATGTCCCCTGAAAGCCAAGGCACAGGGTACCGCAGCACCTTATCTGAGCTGCCTGAGCTCTTCCAGCTGCACCGAACGCCTCCTGCCACTGCTCTGGTGTGCACAGAGCCACAGCCAGAGGCACCAACCCATTTACTAACCCCATTCACAAACCCCATCTACAAACCCCATTTACTAACCCCATTTACAATACAAACCCGATTTACAAACCCGGGATCTGCACTGTGCTGCAGGGTGTAGGGGCAAAAACCCCATTTACAAACCCCATTCACAAACCCCATTTTTACAATACAAACCCCATTTACAAATCCCATTTACAAACCCAGGTCTGCACTGTACTGCAGGGTGAAGGGGTACAAACCCCATTTACAAACCCCATTTACAAACCCATTCACAAACCCCATTCACAAACCCCATTTTTACAATACAAACCCCATTTACAAACCCCATTCACAAACCCATTCACAAACCCAGGTGTGCCCTGTGCTGCAGTGTCCTTACACCCTGCTACGTGTAAAAACCAGCACCCAGTCTCCTCCTCATTGATTTTAACACAGCACTCACACGCTTCTCTTCCAAGTGCTTCCACTTCAAGCAGAGTGACGGGAGACAGAATGGGATCTTGCTGTGATATTTCTGTGTTCTCTGAGTGCAGAGCAGAAGGAGCCAGGCAATGAGAGAGGAAGGGTCAAGTGTTCCCAGGGATGAACGAGACGTTCTCAGGCACCAGGAATGGGGAGTTCTGGGGCCCCTGGGCTCACACTAGGACAGAGAACAAAATTAACTCCAGGTTTGAAGTTGGCTGCCCACGGTCCCTATCTCCAAACTTCTCTCTCCCTCCCCTTTTAGCTCTGAGACCCAGTTCAATTTGCTTTGCAGCAGTTGTCAGAGCAAATCGAGCAGAACTAAAATTTAACCGTGCAGTTGGAAAGGTCTTTGTGTCAGAGAAAAAAACAATGTGAGATGGAATTCTCCCTCCAGCCGAAGGAAGGGAGATGCTGCTGCCCTGGAGAGCCCTGAAGAGCCCCAGAGGCTGAATCAGACCCAGCCACACAAATTAAGGCGGGGTGTGACTGTTTTCAGCAGCTTCTGTATTAACACTCAAGCCTTACATCTCAAAACCCATATCAAAATCCATTAGGAATTATCCATGACACAGGAGGAAGTGTGTAAGTGCTGAAAAACTCTGATGTTGTTGCACACCCAAATATTGATTCTGTGTATGGAAAAGCCACTCTGTCTTCAACATGGCCTGAACAGCCGTGTTCACACTTAATTCCATGTTTAAAATATCCTGAACCAAGAAAGTGCCCAGGGAAACACAATATGACAGTGGATCATCTTAAAAAATAAAATTAATCTAAATAATACCTGATTCTATACTGCTACTACTACTACTACTAATACTGCTACTACTAATAATAATAATAACTATTATATAACAGTGACGACTGTTCTCTATTACTATTACTCTAACTACTATTACAATTCTGTAATTTTTTAAAAGCAGTTCAGGATAAATATTGCATGAAAGAAAACCAGATGTGAGGTGTTAACAGAAAGAATATTAGCAGTGCTGGAAGCTGGCAGCTGTGCTGCCATGCCAACAGCTCAGCCTCTCTGGCAAAATGCAAATATTAAACTGCAAATAAACAGGGATCCAGTGGGAATCTCAGTGCACCCAGGAGCTCCGCACCAAAGGAGTCCTTCAGCTTTAGATCCCTCTTCCAGAATCGATCAGACCCCTTCCTGCACGATCCATCCTCACTACAAAACTCTATTATTTTTTAATTAATGGAGCTCTAAGGATGCAGCTCGCACAGCTTTGCCCAAGCGGCTCCTCGGATTCTTCTTCCCCGAGATCTTTTAATTTTGCCCTGAACTCAAAGCAGTTACCTAGCGCCCGGACTCCATCCCCCGGGACAGCCCCCGGAGCTGCGGGGAGGCTGCGGGAGGGTTTGGGGGGCCCCGCACCCAGGTCTGCGCCCCCCGGGGGAGCTCAGGGCCCAGCGGAGGAGGGGGATCCGCCGGGGTCCGGCTCTGCTCGCAGGGAATGGAATCGCCTTTCCTGGCGGGGAGGGCGCGGCTCTGCCCGGGGGCGAGCGGGAGGTGCTGGGGCGGTGGTCCGGGGGCGAGCGGGCGATGATGGGGCGGTGGTCCGGGGGCGAGCAGGGGGTGAGGGGGCGGTGGGCCGGGGGCGAGCGGGAGGTGCTGGGGCGGTGGTCCGGAGGCGAGCGGGCGATGATGGGCCGGTGGTCCGGGGGCGAGCAGGGGGTGAGGGGGCGGTGGGCCGGGGGCGAGCGGGAGGTGCTGGGGCGGTGGGCCGGGGGCGAGCGGGCGATGATGGGCCGGTGGTCCGGGGGCGAGCAGGGGGTGCGGGGGCGGTGGGCCGGGGGCGAGCAGGTGATGATGGGGCGGTGGTCTGGGGGCGAGCAGGCGATGATGGGGCGGTGATCCTGGCCGGCATCGCCCCCGAGCATCGCCTCGGCTGCTGCCGCTTCCCGGTGCTCTGCCTCTCCCGCTCGGCAGGGAGGGATGGAGGGAGGGTTTTCCCCTGTTTATGGCTAGTGGGGAGTGTGGCTGCTGTGCGCCAGCCTCCCAGCGCCCCAGAGCCGCCTCTGCCCTAAATCCCAAACGAGCCGCTCCCCAGAGCAGTCTCTGGCCCTAAACCCCAAACGAGCCGCTCCCCAGAGCAGTCTCTGGCCCCAAACCCCAAACGAGCCGCTCCCCAGAGCAGTCTCTGGCCCTAAACCCCAAACGAGCCGCTCCCCAGCTCCCTGGCCGGGGAAGGAAGAGCCCGGCGGCTGCAGGCGAGAGCGGTGCAGTGAGAGGGGATGCTCCCGCTCCCGCTCCCTGCAGGGATCCCAGCGGGTAGGGATGTTCCCGGTCCCGTTCCCGGTCCCGGTCCCGGTCCCTGCCCGGATCTCAGCCTCGGGACGCTCCCGGTCCCGCTCAGCAGCCCCGGGCGCTTCCCCCGCCCCTCCAGCCCCCCAGGTTCCGCAGGGCTCCGTGTGCCCCCCGCCCACCCGGTCCCCCGGCCCTCGGGACCCCAGGGCCCTGCTGCCAGCGCAGCCCTGGGACCCCCGGCCGGGCTGGGGGCGATCAAACCGGCCTGGCAGCGGTGCCGGGCGTGCTCGGCTGCGCTCTGCCAACAGCACAGCTCTCGCTATTAATAGCAGCCCCTGATTTGAATAATTATTGTTATGCAGATCGCTCTCGGTGATTAAGTCGATAAAAGGAATTCGGCAGCGTTTCTCCATGGGAATGTGAGAGGAGATCTGTGGGCTCGGCTGCTGCGGGGGATGGGAGGAAGAGCCGGGGGCTCAGGACCCTCCCGGGATTGTCGGGAGCAGGGTGACATCCGTGGCAGGGCGGTGAAACAAGATGAGCTTTGGGGTGCCCCCCAAACATAACTGCTCTGCTGATGACTCTGTTAATGCCTGGACCCTGTGCCCTGGGGTGACCACCCCTCCCTGCAGCCCCCAGAAACGTCACCGTGCTGGCGTTGGAACCATCCCTGTGCAGGCAGGATTTCCTGCGGGCTGGGTCATGCTAGCACTGGTGAATCTCCAGCCACCAGCAGTGGAGAAACAGGAATTTTCTGACCATAATAAAGCCAATAATTCCCAAGAGCAGTGGTGGTTCTCAGCAGCCAACCCCCTGAACCCCGAGGCAGGAGAGCCACCCTGCTGAGGCTTGGTTAGGACTGCAGATGTTAGAGGAGCCATGGAACCACAGAGTACGAAATCATGGAGTGGGCTGGGCTGGAAGGGACATTAAAGCTCATCTCTCTCCAGCCTCCTGCCACCTCCCACTGTCCCAGCTGCTCCAGCCCCAGTGTCCAGCCTGGCCTTGGGCACTGCCAGGGATCCAGGGGCAGCCACAGCTGTGCCAGCCCTGCCCACCCTGCCAGGGAACAATCTGCTGACCACATCTGACCCTTTTGGTGTAAAACCACTCCCTTTGTCCTTTCACTCTCTGCTCCTGTAAAAAAAACCCTCACTCTCCACTTGGACTGCTAATCCAAATAAATGCCAAATTGGGGATGGCTGGCTGTGCTGCACTCAGGGGCTGCAGGGTGGCTGCAGTGAGCAGTCTGTGCTCTCCAGGGGAACGTGGGGTGGGGGATATCTGCTCTCCTGGCAGGCAGGAGGATGTCTGCTCTCCTGGCCAGGCTGGAAACGTGTGCCTGGAGCTGGCCAAGGCTGCTGCCCGTGCCAGGGAAGGAGCAGTGCCAGGGATCGTGGGTGGGCACTGGAGCAGAGCCATTGCACAAGGGAACAAGGGAAATGCTGGTCCCCAGGCGACCTCCTCTGTGGGGCAGGGAGAACCACGACCTGGGAAATGTGGGCTCAAATGTGGACAGCTTCCACTTGAGACAACCTCCTCACCCAGCCCCTGGCAATCTGCCACGGCCAAGTGCCCTGAAAAGCCCCTGACAGCCCCAGAGACCCTCCCTTGCTGCTCCAGACCCTGCTCTGCTGGTTCAGTAATCCCCCATCCTGCCAGGTGTGCTTTGGGGATGTAAAACACCTTGGAACCTTACACCCCACAGCCTTTGTGTCCTCCTGGGGTTCTGCTGCCAGCCCTGCATGCCTACACCTGGCTCAGCCCCCCTCCTCTCACAGCTCCCAGCCATGGCATATTTTGGCAGCATCCATGTTCAATTCCCTGTTCCCAGAGCAGACACACTCCAGCACCATCAGCAGAACAAATATTTACCCAGCTGAGAAAAAGTGTGTTTGTTTCAAAAGAAACCCAAAAGGAGGCAAAGGTGTCTCAGCAGCCCACGGTTCATTTCTTTGTGTGCTGTGTGGGAAGAAGTCTTGTGGTCCCCAGGTCGCTGCTCAATTTCATCTGCAAAATCCAAACCAGTGTTCACACTGGGACCAGGAAAGCTGCAGGGCCAGGCTGCTCCAGTGGTTTAGGCTTCACTCACAGCTTTCAGGATATTTGATGTTGATGTCAATTTTCTGAATTGCAGACGTTTCCTTTCCATCAGAAATCTCCTGATCAGTCGACAGAGAGTCTGGCTCATATCTCTGACTGGCAGCTCTGAGGGACGTGGGTGGTCTCAGCTCCCCAAAGCCCAGCCTGTGTTTGCAGTCCCAGAGCTGCTCTGCCAGGACAGGACACCGATGCCAGCTTGCCCCCTGTCCCCCTGTGTCCCCTCCCTGCCACCAACACCCCCTCCCATCACCCTGGCTGCAGTGAGAAGTGGTGGGATGGCACAAGGAGAAAAACAGTCTCAGACTAAAATAGGGAAGATTTAGGTGGGATCTTGGGCAGGAATTGTTCCCTGGCAGGGTGGGCAGGGCTGGCACAGGGTGCCCAGAGCAGCTGTGGCTGCCCCTGGATCCCTGGCAGTGCCCAAGGCCAGGCTGGACACTGGGGCTGGAGCACTGGGACAGTGGGAGGTGTCCCCATGGCAGGGGTGGCACTGGGTGAGCTCTGAGGTCACTCCCAACCCAAACCATTCCATGATTCTAAGCCAGAGCCTAACCCTATCCCCTCAGTCCTGGAGAGGCTGAACAGGAGCAGCCCCTGCCTAACAGCCACGAATTGCTGATCTCTGAAGGGGCTGGGGGCTGAGAGGAGACTCCCCATGCCAAGGATGCCCACCAGGACACAGGTGATGGGCAGTGCCTCTGCAGCCTGTCCTTTACATTTTCTGTGACTAAAAAAGGACAAAATCCTATTGTTGCAGGTCTTGGACACACATGAGCCAGCCTGACCCATAAAATGACTCCCAGGCACAGAGTGTGGGGCAGTCCAGGCTAGACCTGCTCTGGTTCCTGCTGTAAGTCACACAAGGGACGTGTGAGTGCACTCCAGGGGCTACCAGGGCATCCCCCTCCTGCCCTCACCCTGCTTTCCTCTTCTCCCCAGCTCAATTTGCCTCCCTCCATCCCCACACCCCTTCAAAATGTGAGCATTGGCTGAAGGAACAGAACATCCACACTTTGTTCCTGTTGCAATGGTGACCTGCATGGTCAGGGTTAGGGTTAGGGTTAGGGTTAGGGTTAGGGTTAGGGTTAGGGTCAGGGTCAGGGTTAGGGTTAGGGTTAGGGTCAGGGTTAGGGTTCGGGTTAGGGTTAGGGGCTGGGGCTGGGGCTGCAGGCAGGTGCTCCAGGCTCTCCTGGATGCAGAGACATCTCCCAGCTGCTGCTCTCAGCCCAGAGGTGTCCTGGACCCAAAGCAGGGGTTTGCTCTTCTTGCCTCCCCAGACAAGGGCAGAGCTGGGGCAGGAGGGTATTTCAGCCATAAATGCTGAAATAGATCTTGGGAGGGATGTCCCCACTCCTCTCCCAGCCTGGGGACAAGGTCACACTCTTCAGGCCAAGGCAGCACCCACAGCTCCTCTGAACTCACCTGGTGGGCTCAGGTGCTCTTGGGGGTTGGGGTTTGTTCTCTTACTGTCCCAGTATAAAGAGTTTTTCCCATTATTTTGCTAAGGGAGCCTGCCAGGTTACAGAGTGTGCCTGCAGCTCAAAGGAAGGATTGGAACTGAGCTATTTGTTCTGTTCTGTTGTTAATTTTTTTCATAGCTGCTGTTGTTTCTGTTTATCCAGTTAGATATATGAGTAAAGAGCTGTTATTCTTGCCCCCTTATCTCTGCCTTAGAGTTCCTGATTAAAAAAAATGTAATAGTAAGGAGGGAGAGGGTTTACATTCTCTATTTCAAAGAGGAGTTTCTGCCTCTATTGGCAGATACCTGTCCTTCCAACCAGGACAGGTGATCACAGACCCAGTCAGGATTTCCAGCAGTTCAGGGCCCCAAGTCTCAATTTTCAAAACTAAGGATGTCTGTGATCACCCCCTGGGCTCACAATACAGCACAACAGCAATGCTGAGAGAAATCAAGGGAAAACTGGAAAACTGAGAGAAAACACTAAAAGTGAACAGGATGACAAGAAGTGCAGGGAAATTGACCAAAACTTGCTAATATTTCTCCAAAAAACATCCTGAAATCACGGAAGATAGGAACAAAAACAGCCTGTTCAAAGGTTGCTAAAAAAATGAAACTATGAAAAAAATCATGAGAAAATTCCAAAACAAAGTGAAAACAATAAAAGTGAACGGGATAACAAGAAGTGCAGGGATAGGGAGCAAAGCTTGCTGAATGATGCTCATTGAAATCCTGAAATCGCAGGAAAAAGTCTGAGAAACCCACTGAAAAGGAGATGTGATGAAATGAAATGGGATGGAAAAAATCCTGGAAATTCAGAGGTGGGGTGACCATGCTTAGCTGGACTCAGATGACAAGAAGTGCCAGAAATGGACCAAAACTCGCTAAAATAACTCCTAAACACCTCCTGAAATTAAGGACAAAGCCAAAAATTAGAGCCTGTCTAGAGGATGCAGTAAAAATGAAATGGTGGAAGAAATCAAGGGAAAATTCCAAAACTGAGTGAAAACACTAAAAGTGAATGGGATGACAAGTAGTGCAGGGAAATGGACCAAATTTGCTAAAATTGCTCCTGAACACCTCCTGAAATCATGGCTGAAAGGAAAAATAGGAGCCTGTTGAGAGGTTGCTTAGAAAATGCAATGGCAGAAAAATCGTGGGAAAAATCCGAAACCTGCTGAAACACTAAAATGACAAGAAGTGTAGGGAAGTGGACTAAATCCTGCTAAAATTACTCCTAAAAATATCCTTAAATCAGCAGGATTTGTCCCAGCAGGACAGCCCTTCCCCATCCCCACCCAGGGTCCCAGCAGCTCCTTCCTCAGCCCCCCCAGCTGCCCTGGCCCCTCCTGGGGGGCTGCTCTCCCCCCCATTCAATCGGTGTCTCTGCACCAATGCAAAACTCGTTAGCAATGATTTCACAGTCGTGTTTACACAACTGATCCCATCTCACAGGATCAGAGGCAGCAGCTGCCAGTCTGCACACAGAGCACACAGAAAATGACACGTGAACTGCAGCGAGGTTCTGCACTTGGACAAAGTCCACCAGCAGCTGCTTTACTCCTTATTTATTGATTTGTTTATGTGACATAATGAGCTCTCTATCACCATGTTATGAATATAAAAATTGCTCAGGTTGCATCAAGCCTTGGGGTAACGTTTTTCAGCCTTTAGGTGCCACGTGGATGCATCAGAAAATGAAATTCCAACGGAATGGAGGCAGGCACTGATTGCCATTAATTACATTCCAGCCCTTTTACACTTTATTGATCAAGTCTCATATTCATTTTGCCATTATTTTATTTCAATCTAAAGACAATCGAAGCTGTTTCAGATTTCTCTGATAATCCCATTTCTCTGTTAAACTTAAGCACATAAAATTATGGGTTTCCTGATTAAAGTCAGAAACTTTTTTCCTTTGTTTTGTTTTTTTTTTCTCCCTGATTTGGCTGAGCCAGCAATACCTGAGGAAGGTTTGCTTGCCATGTGCACCAGGCAGAGAGCGGAGGAGAAGGGGGGGGCAGAGACCAGAGAATGCCAAGGGTTAGGGGCAGGGTTTGGGGCAGGGTTTGGGGCAGGGTTTGGGGCAGGGTTTGGGGCAGGTTTGGGGCAGGGTTAGGGCAGGGTTAGGGCAGGTTTGGGGCAGGGTTTGGGGCAGGGTTAGGGCAGGGTTGGGGCAGGGTTTGGGGCAGGGTTAGGGCAGGGTTAGGGCAGGGTTTGGGGCAGGGTTAGGGGCAGGGTTAGGGCAGGGTTAGGGCAGGTTTGGGGCAGGGTTAGGGGCAGGATTAGGGCAGGGTTTGGGGCAGGGTTTGGGGCAGGGTTAGGGCAGGGTTTGGGGCAGGGTTAGGGGCAGGGTTAGGGGCAGGGTTGGGGCAGGGTTAGGGCAGGGTTTGGGGCAGGTTTGGGGCAGGGTTAGGGCAGGGTTTGGGGCAGGGTTAGGGGCAGGATTAGGGCAGGGTTTGGGGCAGGGTTAGGGGCAGGGTTAGGGCAGGGTTTGGTGCAGGGTTAGGGGCAGGTTTAGGGGCAGGGTTAGGGCAGGGTTAGGGCAGGGTTTGGGGCAGGGTTAGGGGCAGGGTTTGGGGCAGGGTTAGGGCAGGGTTAGGGCAGGGTTTGGGGCAGGGTTAGGGGCAGGGTTTGGGGCAGGGTTTGGGGCAGGGTTTGGGGCAGGTTTGGGGCAGGTTTGGGGCAGGGTTAGTGGCAGGGTTGGGGCAGGTTTGGGGCAGGGTTTGGGGCAGGGTTAGGGGCAGGTTTGGGGCAGGGTTAGGGGCAGGGTTAGGGGCAGGGTTTGGGGCAGGGTTAGGGGCAGGGTTTGGGGCAGGGTTTGGGGCAGGTTTGGGGCAGGGTTGGGGCAGGGTTTGGGGCAGGGTTTGGGGCAGGGTTAGGGGCAGGGTTTGGGGCAGGGTTAGGGCAGGGTTAGGGCAGGGTTTGGGGCAGGGTTTGGGGCAGGGTTAGGGCAGGGTTTGGGGCAGGGTTAGGGCAGGGTTTGGGGCAGGGTTTGGGGCAGGGTTAGGGCAGGGTTTGGGGCAGGGTTAGGGCAGGGTTTGGGGCAGGTTTGGGGCAGGGTTAGGGCAGGGTTAGGGGCAGGGTTTGGGGCAGGGTTTGGGGCAGGGTTAGGGCAGGGTTGGGGCAGGGTTAGGGGCAGGGTTAGGGCAGGGTTTGGGGCAGGGTTACGGAAGGGTTTGGGGCAGGGTTAGGGGCAGGGTTTGGGGCAGGGTTAGAGGCAGGGTTTGGGGCAGGGTTAGGGCAGGGTTAGGGGCAGGGTTAGGGGCAGGGTTAGGGCAGGGTTTGGGGCAGGGTTTGGGGCAGGGTTAGGGCAGGGTTTGGGGCAGGGTTTGGGGCAGGGTTAGGGCAGGGTTAGGGCAGGGTTTGAGGCAGGGTTAGGGGCAGGGTTTGGGGCAGGGTTTGGGGCAGGGTTAGGGGCAGGGTTTGGGGCAGGGTTAGGGGCAGGGTTAGGGCAGGGTTAGGGCAGGGTTAGGGGCAGGGTTAGGGCAGGGTTAGGGGCAGGGTTAGGGGCAGGGTTGGGGCAGGTTTGGGGCAGGGTTGGGGCAGGGTTAGGGCAGGGTTAGGGGCAGGGTTGGGGCAGGGTTAGGGCAGGGTTTGGGGCAGGGTTTGGGGCAGGGTTAGGGCAGGGTTAGGGGCAGGTTTGGGGCAGGGTTTGGGGCAGGGTTATGGGCAGGGTTGGGGCAGGGTTTGGGGCAGGTTTGGGGCAGGGTTTGGGGCAGGGTTAGGGGCAGGGTTAGGGGCAGGGTTGGGGCAGGGTTATGGGCAGGGTTGGGGCAGGGTTTGGGGCAGGGTTACGGCAGGGTTTGGGGCAGGGTTAGGGGCAGGGTTTGGGGCAGGGTTTGGGGCAGGGTTATGGGCAGGGTTGGGGCAGGGTTTGGGGCAGGGTTACGGCAGGGTTTGGGGCAGGGTTAGGGGCAGGGTTTGGGGCAGGGTTAGGGCAGGGTTAGGGGCAGGGTTTGGGGCAGGGTTTGGGGCAGGGTTAGGGCAGGGTTAGGGGCAGGGTTTGGGGCAGGGTTAGGGGCAAGGTTTGGGGCAGGGTTTGGGGCAGGGTTGGGGCAGGGTTTGGGGCAGGGTTTGGGGCAGGGTTTGAGGTAGGGTTAGGGTCAGGGTTAGGGGCAGGGTTTGGGGCAGGGTTTGGGGCAGGGTTAGGGGCAGGGTTAGGGGCAGGGTTGGGGCAGGTTTTGGGGCAGGGTTGGGGCAGGGTTTGGGGCAGGGTTTGGGGCAGGGTTTGAGGTAGGGTTAGGGTCAGGGTTAGGGGCAGGGTTTGGGGCAGGGTTTGGGGCAGGGTTAGGGGCAGGGTTAGGGGCAGGGTTAGGGCAGGGTTAGGGGCAGGGTTTGGGGCAGGGTTAGGGGCAGGGTTTGGGGCAGGGTTTGGGGCAGGGTTGGGGCAGGGTTTGGGGCAGGGTTTGGGGCAGGGTTTGGGGTAGGGTTAGGGTCAGGGTTTGGGGCAGGGTTTGGGGCAGGGTTGGGGCAGGGTTTGGGGCAGGGTTTGGGGCAGGGTTTGGGGCAGGGTTAGGGCAGGTTTGGGGCAGGGTTTGGGGCAGGGTTTGGGGCAGGTTTGGGGCAGGGTTTGGGGCAGGGTTATGGGCAGGGTTAGGGCAGGGTTAGGGCAGGGTTAGGGGCAGGTTTGGGGCAGGGTTTGGGGCAGGGTTTGGGGCAGGTTTGGGGCAGGGTTTGGGGCAGGGTTAGGGGCAGGTTTGGGGCAGGGTTTGGGGCAGGGTTTGGGGCAGGTTAGGGGCAGGTTTGGGGCAGGGTTTGGGGCAGGGTTTGGGGCAGGTTTGGGGCAGGGTTGGGGCAGGGTTTGGGGCAGGGTTTGGGGCAGGGTTGGGGCAGGTTTGGGGCAGAGTTTGGGGCAGGGTTTGGGGCAGGTTTGGGGCAGGGTTTGGGGCAGGGTTTGGGGCAGGGTTGGGGCAGGGTTTGGGGCAGGGTTTGGGGCAGGGTTTGGGGCAGGGTTTGGGGCAGGTTTGGGGCAGGGTTTGGGGCAGGTTGGGATCCAGGGCAGAAGCTCTCCAGCCCAGGGACCCCCTCCAACTGAAGGATGGGGGTGGGTTCCTGCCTGGCTGGTGCTGAAGGGTCTCATCTCATCATTCCTCACCTGCAGGAGCTGTGGAATCACGGAATCACAGAATTACAGGAGGTTTGGGATGGGGGGGATATTGAAGTCCATTTCATTGCAGCTCCCAGGGCTGTGCCTGACCCTCCTGGGCCCCCAGGGACCCTCAGCTCTGAGCTCTGCCCCTGTTCCCATCCCAGACTGGAAGTGCTCCAGGACCAAGAACTGTTCTAACTTTTTGGGAACCACAGTGGAGAGGAAACTGGGAGCTCTGAGCCAGAGACCCATAGACATTCCTGCTAAAAACCTCGTAGGTGTTTTTGTCCCCATTTCTGATTAGATTGGACCACTAGAACTGGAGCTGCAGGGTCCCTCAGCAGCTTCCTACTGCCCAACCCTCCAGGGAGCTGCTGGGACCTTGGGCAGCAGGAATCCCTAACCCATGAGGTCAAACCAGTCACCCAAAACTTCCTCCCAAAGGCTGAGTTACCATCTCATTCCAGGCAAGGAGGTGCTGCTATTATTATCTGCCTGTCTGTGAAGTGGGATTTTTATTAAATTAACATTTCATAGAATCACAGAACCATCCTGGTTCACCTCCTGCCATGGCAGGGACACCTTCCACTACCCCAGGCTGCTCCAAACCCATCCAGCCTGACCTGGAAACTTCCAGGGTCAAGCCCCACAGCAATAAAGCTGGAAATGGGCACTTGAGCCTGACACACTCCAGCTCTGTCCTGGTGAAAGCCGAGCCTGTCCCTGTCCCTGTCCCTGTCCCTGTCCCTGTCCCCAGCCAAGCAGTCACCCCAGATCATTTTCCTTTCAGCCCAGCAGCCTGGCTCTGCACAAATCCCCATCACCTCCATCCCCACTCCAGGTGCAGGCTCAGCTCCTTCTCTGTGCACAGAAACATCTACTGAGGGCACAGGAGAGTTTCTCAGTGACTTCCACTTATTTCCCAAAGATTTCTGAGATTCCATTTACTTCTTGCATGTTCTATGGGAGAAAAACACCCACTGAAAGTGTGGGATAATGGAATGGTTGGGGTGGGGAGGGACCTCAAAGCTCACCTTGTTCTAACTGTGCCACAGGCAGGGATCCTTCCTCCTTCCCTTCCTTCCTGCCAGGCACAGATCCTTGTAACCAAACACACTCCCAAAAACCATGAACTGAGCTAAAGAAACCGTGGGTGTCTCCAGATTTGGGGGGAAAAAACCAAAAATGAAGTAGCTGTGGTTTCCTACCCTGTGTGAGTTACTAAGCTGACATTTAACCACCTTGAAATACAAATCTCCCTGCCTGGCTGGCAAATGCCCTGTTCAGGAATGGCCCAGCTGGTGACTCACTGAGCTGGGGCCATTTCCCTGGGCACTCTGCTCCTGACCTGCACACCCAGCAGGAGCAGAGCAGGGGCTCAGAGCTGCCTGCCCCGTGGTGCAGCCCCATCCTGGGGCAGGAGCAGATCCAGAGAGCCCTGGAATCACAGAATTTGGGCTGGAAGGGCCTCAGGCTCATCCCATCCCAGCCCTGCCATGGCAGGGACACTTCCCACCACCCCAGGCTGCTCCAGCCCCAAATATTGACAAATCCAGGGGCAGCTCAATTGTTCCTGGAGCTGCCCACAGCAACACTCTTCTGACACATTTCCCTTCTCCAGCTCCATCTCCTATCAGAAATCACATGGCTGCTCCCTGCAAACACTCTTTTTTCTTTTTGCTAAGAAAGCCAACGCAAACACAAACGTTCTGAGGACATTGAAAAAACCCAGCAGCTTTTGTGCCCAGCTCTGTTATCTCCCCTGGTAGACAAACAGCCCTTAATGAACAGACTTTCATTTCCCCTGTGCCCGTCACAGGGTGCCACCTTTGATCAAATCAGCGGAAAATAAAACAAAGAGAAGAAGGAACGCGTTGCAAAAGTGAAAACTTTAGTGGGGTTTTGGTGTGAAATGGTGAGTCACTGCTGCTGGAGATGGCAGCAGCAGTGGCGTGGCTGGAGCAGGGTTTGCAGTGCTGATCCAGCCCCTGTCACTGACAGGAGCTCACTGCTGTGCCCGTGGCTCCTGCCCTGCCAGGAGCTGGGCTGGATCAGCCCCCACCAGAGGGGTCCCACAGCTCCTGCCCCGATGCAGGGAACAACACTGAAAGGCGTGCAGAGATGGGGATCCCTGCGGGATGTGCTGGGGTAGATCCCTGTGGGATGTGCTGGGGATGTGGATCCCTATTGGATGTGCTGGGGATGTGGATCCCTGTGGGATGTGCTGGGGTAGATCCCTGTGGGATGTGCTGGGGATGGGGATCCCTATGGGATGTGCTGGGATGTGGATCCCTGTGGGATGTGCTGGGGATGGGGATCCCTGTGGGATGTGCTGGGGATGTGGATCCCTGTGGGATGTGCTGGGGATGGGGATCCCTGTGGGATGTGCTGGGGATGGGGATCCCTGTGGGATGTGCTGGGGATGGGGATCCCTGTGGGAAGTGCTGGGGATGGGGATCACTGTGGGATGTGCTGGGGATGTGGATCCCTGTGGGATGTGCTGGGATGTGGATCCCTGTGGGATGTGCTGGGGATGGGGATCCCTGTGGGATGTGCTGGGGATGGGGATCCCTGTGGGATGTGCTGGGGATGTGGATCCCTGTGGGATGTGCTGGGGATGTGGATCCCTGTGGGATGTGCTGGGGATGTGGATCCCTGTGGATGTGCTGGGGATGGGGATCCCTGTGGGATGTGCTGGGGATGGGGATCACTGTGGGATGTGTTGGGGATGGGGATCCCTGTGGGATGTGCTGGGGATGGGGATCCCTGTGGGATGTGCTGGGATGTGGATCCCTGTGGGATGTGCTGGGGATGGGGATCCCTGTGGGATGTGCTGGGATGTGGATCCCTGTGGGATGTGCTGGGGATGTGGATCCCTGTGGGATGTGCTGGGGATGGGGATCCCTGTGGGATGTGCTGGGGATGTGGATCCCTGTGGGATGTGCTGGGGATGTGGATCCCTGTGGATGTGCTGGGGATGGGGATCCCTGTGGGATGTGCTGGGGATGGGGATCACTGTGGGATGTGTTGGGGATGGGGATCCCTGTGGGATGTGCTGGGGATGGGGATCCCTGTGGGATGTGCTGGGATGTGGATCCCTGTGGGATGTGCTGGGGATGGGGATCCCTGTGGGATGTGCTGGGGGAGATCCCTGTGGGATGTGCTGGGATGTGGATCCCTGTGGGATGTGCTGGGGGTAGATTCCTATGGGATGTGTTGGGGATGTGGATCCCTGTGGGATGTGCTGGGGATGTGGATCCCTGTGGGATGTGCTGCTCCTTACACACCACTCTTGAATTGCATTTGGGAGTCATGGTTTGAGGGAAATGCTTCCCCAAACACAGGACAGTAAAGGCTCCCCCAGGCTCCCAGAGCACTTCAGCAGGGATATTCCTTTGGCAGGAAGGAGTGCCCGGGTCCCCCAGCGAGGACAGGAGGATGTACCCCCTGTGGCACGGTGGGCAGTGTGTGCCTTCCTGCCATGCTTCAGCCTGGCAAACAAGGAGGGGCTGGTGGTCTGGGTGCTGTCAGACAGGTGAAGGGACAGGTGGAGCTGTAGGGCAGCAGACACCCCCAGTGCAGCAGGGCAGCTCTAAGTGCCCTGGTGCTTCTCAGCTGAGCCCACCCAGGGAAGGGAATGCAGGGAATTCAGGGGAATTCTCAGGAAGCAGCTCCAGGAGAAAGCAGCAGCAGCAGCAGCAGCAAAGGTGCTGATGATCCAAGCCCAGGTTTGCAGAAATCACATCACCTCGGGCAGACTGGCTCCTCTAGGCCACACCCCATATCCCACATCCCACACCCCACACCCCACATCCCACACCCCATATCCCACACCCCACACCCCACACCCCACACCCCATATCCCACATCCCACACCCCCATATCCCACACCCCATATCCCACACCCCATACCCCACACCCCACACCCCCATATCCCACACCCCATACCCCACACCCCACACCCCACACCCCACACCCCCATATCCCACACCCCATATCCCACACCCCACACCCCATACCCCACACCCCACACCCCACACCCCCATATCCCACACCCCATATCCCACACCTCACATCCCACATCCCACACCCCCATATCCCACACCCCATATCCCACACCCCATATCCGTTTTGTACAAGGGACCCCCTTGTTCTGTCAGCCCCACAAAGTGTGTCTGTAAGGAAATCATCTCTCTTCTCCTGCTGCCACTGTGACAGGCCAGGTCTTTCCCCAGCCCTGCCTTATCCACTGCCACAAACCCCTTGTAAAATCCCAGAAACAGCCCTAAAGCCACCCCCAGCCTTGTCCCAGTCAGTGGCTCTGTCTGTGAGCACACACCAAGCCGTGACTCTGTGGGACTCCAGGTTCCTCCAGGGGCTGGAATGACACAGTTTCTCACCCTGCTCAGACCAGTCACCAAAGCTCCCTGTAAAATCCCCAAAGGGGAATAAATTGAAGGATTCATCCATGTTGGGCAGTGTCTGGGTGTGACTGACATCCAGCTGCACCTGAGGGCTGTGGCCACCTGTCAAGCTCCTCCCTTGGAACCTCTTTAGGCATTGGAAGGGGCTCAAAAGAACTTTGAACTTCTTTTCTGCAGCCTGAGCAGCCCCAGCTCTCCCAGCCTGGCTCTAGAGCAGAGGGATCCTTTTCTTTCCTGCCTTTTGCTTCATTCTTCCTTCATTAAGAGGGGCAAAGGCACGTTGGGCTGCACAGGGCGATCCCTGGACAAGGGAATTGTGTCTGGGAGCAGGAATGGCCAGACACAGCCCGAGTGCAGAGCTGTGTGCTGATGCTGCAGCTCTGAGCTCAGTTCCAGCTCCTGAAGGGCAGCCCGGGCTGGGAGCGCTGTGCCAGGGCTGAGCAGCCCGAGGGCATCTTTGAGGAGTTGATTAATGCAAACAAAGAAGGGCTTTGAGGAAAGGAGCACCCGGGCTGCAGGGTTCGTGTGCTTCCCCCAGCCCCACTGCCTGTGCAAACTCCATCATACATCAGGAAAACTCCCGGCCAGGGCTGGGATAGAGGAAAACCAGCTGGACTCGGAGCAGAGATCAACCTCCCCTCCTGCAGCTGATTCACCCATTGCCAGCAGCAGCAGCCAAGGCAGACTGTTTGCCTTTCCAGAGCTCCCATCAAGGACTCCCTGAGCCCAAAGCCCGCTGGAAACGGGTCTGCACACAAAAAACCTTCAGCTCATCACAAATATTTTCCCAGTCGCCTGTTCCAGTTGCAAGCCCACGTCGGGCAGGTGAATGCAGCCAGTGTGGGTGTGGAGCAGGGGATTAAATCTGCCTGGGAGCATCCCCAGGCTCCAGCAGCAGCCAGAGCTGCTGTGTGTGGGCTAAAAGCAGCTCAGCAAGGCTGTCCACCTCCACTTCCCAGAAATGTGGAAATCTATTCCTCTTGTGATAACTGATAAAAGATTCCTGTTAATCATGGAAGTTTTGGAGTTTGTATAAACCAGAATACCTAGAAATAAAAACTTAAAAATAAAATAAAATAAAATAAAATAAAATAAAATAAAATAAAATAAAATAAAATAAAATAAAATAAAATAAAATAAAATAAATAAAATACATGGACCTAGATAAAGGGAAATATATGATTAAACCCACACTGTTTAAATCCCTGTTAGGAATACTCTGTACACCAGTTTGAAAAGAAAAAAAAGGTTTTTCCATAGTCTGAAAGGTTTTTTGGCAGAATCAATTTCCTGCCTTTGTGTGATCAATCCCAAACTCTGTGCTAAAGATCAGAATTCCCACTTCTCCTGTTTTTATCTACCCAGACCAGATGGTTCCATGACCAATTGTCCCAAGAGCTGTCCCACCAAGTTTGGAAGTTTCTTTGCCCACCACTGCTCACCTTGCAGAATTACTACAACAAACCAATAACAATTATTGATTATCACAAGGAAAACCATCCTATACAAAGGGAACTGCAAACCAAGTTGGGTGCAGTGTGGAGTGGGGGAGACCCCTCACGTTCTCCCCAGCACTGCTGGGTCTGTCTGTATAAAATAAACCAATCTAAATTTTGCTAAATACGGAGACTTTGTTCTCATTTCTAACACCCTCAGACACCACTTTGCTTTCCGCACAGAATGGCGCCCCAAAGCCCCTTTTGGCACAAAGGACCCCCCAGGGGCCAGCCCCGAGCTGGGAGAGGGACCCCCGGGTGGAGCAGAGCCCCAGTGCGGATGCACCGAGCGCTCCCCTCCCACCGCCCAGCACAGCAGCAGCCCCTGCAGCTTTGAACTGCCCTGCATTAACCATTAACAGCACCTAACGCCCCCGGCTGAGGCATTTCGGGCTTTTCAGCATTTCCATTGCGAGCGCTTTCCCTCCCTGCCTGCCCCGGGCTGGTCCGGGCAGGGGCTGGGCGCAGCCTGAGCACTGGGGGGATCCGGAGCACCACGGGGGGCTGAGAGTGCTCAACCCACAGCGGGTGAGAGGGTCTCGTTCCACTGCAGAGCCCCCCGGGACAGCCCTGCGGCTGCCAGCTCCCCCCTGCCACCAGCCACGGGCAGCGAGCTGCCCTCGGATTGTGGTTATTGTGAAGATCACGGATGGAACCTGCAATCTGCGAAATGATGGGAAGGAATGATGGGGCAGGAATTGTTCCCTGGCAGGGTGGGCAGGGCTGGCACAGCTGTGGCTCCCCTGGATCCCTGGCAGTGCCCAAGGCCGGCCTGGACACTGGGGACAGTGGGAGGTGTCCCAGCATGGCAGGGGGGCACTGGGTGGGCTCTGAGGTCCCTCCCAACCAAAATCACGCTGGGATTCCACAGTTCTGTGATTTTGTGACCTCTAAGACCATAAAGTGCAAAAAGCATTGCCAGAAAAGTCAATACTGAGCAGAGTCCTGCCCACCCACTGACCCCAGTCGCAGCCCCTCCTTCCCACCCCTCCTTTTGCTGGGACGCATCTCCCCGTCCCCAAACCCCTCCGGGGTGAGGGGAGCGGCGGTTCTGGAGCTGCAGAAGGGTCCCGGTTCCTGTTCTGGGGAGGCACCGCCACTCCCGCAGCCCTGCGAGCGCTCAGGGAGCCCCGCGATGGGAATTCCTGCTGCTGCCTCTCCCGTCCGCCGGCGCACCCCGAAATGCAGGATTGGGGGGACTCCTCTCTGCAGGGCTGCAGCTGCTCGGGAATCTCTCACTCGAGGGGCTCCCATGGCCCGGGAGGTTTCTCCAGGCTCGGTGATTCTGCTCAGTGCAGCAGAGGATGTGCTGCTGCTGGAACACAGGGCTGGACACAGAAACCTGACTCCTCCTGCATGCAGCGAGGAAGAGCAAGAAAGAGCGATTTATTGAAGAAAGACACTGCTTTAAATAAGAGAGTTAGTGAAAAACAAAATACAGTTCATTGGTCAGAAAAGGAGACACGTCTTGTCCCAGGATTTCTCACCAATCCAGCAGGTGTATATCTTCTGTCATAATTCTTTCTCTTATCTTTACAGTAGAGAAAAGGCTCTAGCTTGGGAAAAATCACAGCCAAGCCTGAGAAAGCTGGATTGGAAAAATCCTTTTAAGATTCTCCCTGGGCCTGTAATGGCCACACAGGGCTCACTGCATGAGCTCCAGCTTTCCTTGTTATTTCAGACTCTTCCCTGGGCTGGATCCCATGGCACAGACACCCCAAAACAGCCCCAAAACACCCTGCACTGTGAGCCTCATCCCAGCCCAGCCCAGGGGGGGTTCAGGGGCAGGGCAGGGACCCTCGGAGGGGAGCAGCTGAGCCTGGGCCAGCAGGGCATGGCTGGAGCTCCAGGAGCAGAGGGTGTCACCAGGAGCTGTGGGGCTGTCCCTGCTGTCCCTGCTGTCCCCGGGGTGGGGCACACACAGGTGTAGCTGCCTGGGCTGGGGTGGTTCTAGCTTTGGGCTGCTGTGGGGCTCACATAGCTCCAGGGGCCCCCAAGGCAGAATTCAGCTTCTCAGCTAGCCAGGAATGAGATCCTGGGAGCTGCTGGAGAGGTTCCAAAGGGAGCTTTATTTCTTCAAAGGATTCTACCAGCAAAATCCAGTTACATAGCACAGCAAGGGGTTTTTATAGATTTCAGAGGGATTGGGATTCTAACCAGTAAAATTAAAAGTTGAGAACTACCCAATTACTTTAAGATTGTAGGTGAGAAAAGACCAATCATCTAGTAATGTTAAAGACCAATAGAAATCCTAAATGATAACAGGGGTTTCAGTAGGGGGGACATTTCTCATGAAAGGTTTCATTGTCAGGGTATAAGATCCCAGGGGCTCTTTTCAGGGACTGTTGTGTCATCCACACTCAGGGGACTCTCGGGGCTGCCGTGAGGAAGAGGAGCACGGAGAGCTCACAGCAGCCCAGATGGGGCAGGGGCAGCAGCCTCACAGCGAGGGGAGGATGGCTGAGACTTTGGGGGAGCGGCTCTGGGGGTCCCTGAGAGGCAAAAAACGGCCCCAGAGGCAGAGAGACCCGCAGGGCTGTGCTCTGGTCACCGGGGGAAGGCAGGTGGCACCAGGACACTGAGGCACTGGCAGTGCCACGAATGGGATCCTGCAGCCCCCGGTTCCTGCAAGCCCTGGACAGTGTCCATGGTGCCCTGTCCAGCCCCCCCTGAGCCCCACTGTCCCCTCAGGGTCAGGACAGCTGCAAGGACAAGGACCTGAGTGTCCGAGGCCAGGGACAGCAGCACCTGCCCCAGGGGAGGTGAAGGATCCCTGCCCCTGGCAGGGGGGAGACAGGAAGGGTTTAATGTCCCTGTCTGTGACCCACCCTGCCCCAGCCCAGTGCCAAGGGACACCGAGCTGCCCGTTCCGGGGTGACAGCAGTGACAGGGACAGTGACAGGGACAGTGACACCGAGAGGGACAGTGACACCGACAGGGATGGGACAGGGACAGTGACAGGGACAGGGATGGGACAAGGACAGGGACAGTGACACCGACAGGGATGGGACAGGGACAGGGACACCGACAGGGATGGGACAGGGACAGTGACACCGACAGGGACAGTGACACCGACAGGGATGGGACAGGGACAGTGACACGAGGCCAGCCCCGCCCAGCACAGCCCCGTCCCTGCCCCGCTGCTCAGCTGCGCCTTTCCCAGGCTGAGCTCAGCCCGGCCCCAGCTGGGCACCATTGTCCCTCGGGACACTTATATCCTTTTTATTTACTCACGCTCCCTTTTGCTCTCAGAGCATGCAGCGTGCACACTGCCACTGTGCCTGTCCCTGCTCGGTGTCCCTGAGCACAGAGCCGGGCTGGGCTGGGATAATGGGATGGGATAGTGGGATGGGATATTGGGATGGGATAATGGGATGGGATAATGGGATGGGATAATGGGATGGGATGGGATGGGATGGGATAATGGGATGGGATGGGATAATGGGATGGGATGGGATAATGGGATGGGATGGGATGGGATGGGATGGGATGGGATGGGATGGGATGGGATGGGATGGGATGGGTTGGGATGGGATAATGGGATGGGATAATGGGATGGGATATTGGGATGGGATATTGGGATGGGATATTGGGATGGGATATTGGGATGGGATATTGGGATGGGATATTGGGATGGGATATTGGGATGGGATTTGGGATGGGATATTGGGATGGGATAATGGGATGGGCTGGGATAATGGGATGGGATGGGCTGATTCAACAGAGCTAGACTGGACTGGATTGGACAGAGCTGGGCTGGGCTGGGATGCTCTGCTCACCAGTATGAACAATGTGACACCCGTGCCTGAGGGGTGTGACACCAGCAGACACAGCAGGCTCACCGGCTCTCTCTGGCTCTCCCTGGCTCTCCCTGGCTCTCCCTGGCTCTCTCTGGCTCTCTCTGGCTCTCCCTGGCTCTCCCTGGCTCTCTCTGGCTCTCTCTGGCTCTCTCTGGCTCTCCCTGGCTCTCCCTGGCTCTCTCTGGCTCTCTCTGGCTCTCCCTGGTTCTCCCTGGCTCTCTCTGGCTCTCTCTGGCTCTCCCTGGCTCTCTCTGGCTCTCTCTGGCTCTCTCTGGCTCTCTCTGGCTCTCCCTGGCTCTCCCTGGCTCTCTCTGGCTCTCTCTGGCTCTCCCTGGCTCTCTCCGGCTCTCCCTGGCTCTCCCTGGCTCTCCCTGGCTCTCTCTGGCTCTCTCTGGCTCTCTCTGGCTCTCTCTGGCTCTCCCTGGCTCTCCCTGGCTCTCTCTGGCTCTCTCTGGCTCTCCCTGGCTCTCTCCGGCTCTCCCTGGCTCTCCCTGGCTCTCTCTGGCTCTCTCTGGCTCTCCCTGGCTCTCCCTGGCTCTCCCTGGCTCTCTCTGGCTCTCCCTGGCTCTCCCTGGCTCTCCGGCTCTCCCTGGCTCTCTCCGGCTCTCCCTGGCTCTCCCTGGCTCTCTCTGGCTCTCCCTGGCTCTCTCTGGCTCTCTCTGGCTCTCTCTGGCTCTCCCTGGCTCTCTCTGGCTCTCCCTGGCTCTCTCTGGCTCTCCCTGGCTCTCTCTGGCTCTCCCTGGCTCTCCCTGGCTCTCTCTGGCTCTCCCTGGCTCTCCCTGGCTCTCCCTGGCTCTCCCTGGCTCTCTCTGGCTCTCTCTGGCTCTCTCTGGCTCTCCCTGGCTCTCTCTGGCTCTCCCTGGCTCTCCCTGGCTCTCTCTGGCTCTCCCTGGCTCTCTCTGGCTCTCTCTGGCTCTCTCTGGCTCTCCCTGGCTCTCCCTGGCTCTCTCTGGCTCTCTCTGGCTCTCCCTGGCTCTCCCTGGCTCTGGCAGCCCTGGGATGTGGCTCCTGCTGTCAGTGCTGGTGGCTCTGGACGGGCCAGTGAAGCCCCCCCAGCAGGAGCCCGCAGAGGGAGCCCCGGGCTTGCCCCGAGTGCCGGGGCTGGTGCAGGGCAGGGGCAGGAGGGGGGCACTGCAGCTCCAGAGGGTCCCTGCAGCTCCCAGGGCACTGCAGGCTCTGGGCAGGGACTGGAGATGAGCCCCCCTGAACCCCCCTGAGGCCGGGTCTGGCTCACAGCAGCTCCCCTGGAACCCCAGGCTCCTGTGGCACGGAGATTTGGGAGCCCCCGCAGCCCCCAGCCTCCCTCTCCCCGTCTCCAGCCTTGGAGGGGCTGCAGGAGGGGCTGCGGGACCCTCGGGGTGGGCACCTGGCTGAGCAGGGCTCCACAGCAGAGGGGTTCCCACAGGAAGGGTGTCAGAGCAGCTCCAGCAAGGAGGGGCAGCAGCAGCACCCCAAACCCCCCCGGGGCTCAGCCCGTGGTGGGGAAGTGCCAGATTTTGTCCTTCTCCCCTTCACCCCGAAACCAGAGCCCCGAATCCTCCCTGGGAGCTCAGGGAGCAGCAGGCTCCTCTCCCCCCAGCCTCGCTGGTTATTTGCTTTTCTCTGCTCCTCTCTCGGATCCAGGGTGCCTCGGGAGGGGCTGGGGGCTCTGCCCAGCTCTGCCACCTCGGGGGCAGGATGGGCTCCCCTCGGACACTGACAGTGGCGTTGTGTTTGTCCCCTCCCCTGCAGAGCCCAGGATTTCACCTTGGCTCTTTCCTCCAGGGACAGGAGATGGGGAGCAGGGGCTCAGAGCAGATGTCCCAGCCCCGAGCAGTGACAGGGTCTGTGACCCCCGAGGGGTCTGTGCTGAGCCCCACACACCCCCCGGGAAAGTCAGTGAGTTAGGGGATTCCCTGAATCCCTCAACAAAGAATCACAGTGCAAAGATTAAATTAAAGCCTCTAGATAAATTAAAGTATATTAAGCCACTTACACATAAAGTAAAAGCAAGTCAGTAAGTTTTAGTAAAAGCTGAAGTGTTTTTAGTAAGTAAAAAGTCTCAAATACCACAGCAGCAGTAAGTGTTCCACTAAAAGCTGAACCATACTGATACCATCAGTGGAAGCTCCAGGCCTGTAGTTGTAGACAAAACTTAAACATAATAAAGCTATAGTAAAAATATTGCTTACATTTCTTAAATAAAGTAAAATAAGAAGTATGCGTAGTTCATATGTAACCTAGAGTGCTCAAAAATTAAAATTCTAATGAGTTAAAGAGCAGTAGTCTGAGCTTGCATCTTAGCTTGTTAAAAACTCCTATATAAATTGCCTTTTGCCTTTCTTGCCCCTCTGCTTTGCTGCCATTGTTTCTACAGCCATCAACACCCAAAAAACCCAAAAGATGCTGCACTGACATCAGCCCCACTGAGACCCTCAAAAACAGCCTCTGCTTTAAGCCAAGACTTTAAACTAAACTTAGCATGGATGTCTGTGACAGTGCCTTAAAGACTAAAGTGCTTCTGCAATAAACAGCCTTTTTAGCAGCTATTGGCTGCCTGCACTTCCCCAGCCCTGGCCCCTGTGCCCAGGCAGATCCCCACTGGGCTCTGAAGCCCCTCCAGGGAGGGGCACTGCATCCCCTCCCCAGAATCCAGCTACCCTGCCTCGGACACCCTGCCTCAGTTTCCCCAGGCTGGGCCCTGCACTGCTGCTCTGAGCAGCCCCTGGGGAGCAGATGGGGCGCTCCCAGTTCCCATTCCCAGCTCCCATTCCCAGTTTAACCCTACCCCCCCCCAGCTCACATCATCCCAGGACTGGCTGCAGCCCCAGGGAATTCCCAGCACAAAAGGAGGAGGCAGCTGAGGGCAGGTGGGACAAAGAGGCTGAAACTCACCTGGGGCTCCACAAACCTGCAGGAATTCCCCATTGACACCTCAGTGATTTTCCCTTGGTGGGGGTCACAGAGATGGGCTTGGCTGCTGGTAAAACAATGAATTTACTGAAAAGCTGAACTATTACACAACTAAGTAATTAAACAATGAATTCCCAGAATAATTGAATAATTAGGTCAGAGAGTTACTAAATAATGAATTTACTGAATAACTAAATAAATAACTAAACAAGTCAATAGCTACATAGCTAAACAAATAACTAACTAACTAGATAATTAAGTGCCTCATGCAGAAGCAGCAGGCAATTAATTATGTAGTTAATTAACTGTTTTGATTAGCTGGCCTCTGTGCCCTGAGCTGCAGGAGCAGCACAGAGCCCAGCACAGGTGAGCAGAGATTCACCTGAGCACACTCACTAACTCACACTGACACTCACACTCACACTCACACTCACACAGACCTGTGGTGACAGCAAGGGGAGGGGATGTGAAGGTCTGGACAGGTCCAGCCACAGCAAGGGGAGGAATTCCCATGGGAAAGTCCCTGGCTGGTGAAAAGCTGACTCAGCACAGCAAATACTGTCACCAAAATGGCACAGAGTGACATGGAATTACACATAATTGCAGATGATTGCATGTAATCACCCTCCTGAGTCACAGTGTAGTGACAGCTGTCCTGCTCTGCTGGCACAGGGTGGGCACAGCTGCCCAGGGCTCAGAAAAGCAGCAATTCCCAGGAATCTGCCCCACCCGGGGCTGGGCAGGGGACACACGGCTGGGGAATGTGCTGGAGGCAGTGATCAGGGTCCCTGAATCCTTCAGAGAAATCAGAGTGCAGGGGTTGAATTAAAGCCTTGGGATGGACTGAAGCACATGAACCCACTCACACATCAAGCAGACATTTCAGTAGGAGTCAGTCAGTAACTTTAGGGTGAGTTCTGGTGCTTTTAGTGAGTGGAAGGTTTCAATGCAGAGCAGCAGAGCGAGTTGCAGTGAGGGTGAAACACACTGATATCTTCAGGGGAGGCTCCAGGCCACAGCTGCAGACAGGACTGGGACACAGCAGAGCTGTAGGGAGAATATTGCTGACACTTTTCAGACAGAACAAGGCAGATTGTATGTGCAGTTCTGTATGTGACCTGTGTGCTGAGAAACCAGAATTCCAGCAGGTTAAGGAGTGCTGCTCTGAGTTTGGGTCTGAGCTTGTTGGGAAATCCTGTATAAGAGTTTGTACTGGGAGAGTTGGTGCTTTCAGCCATTCCCTTGTTGCCATTGCTTTGCCATTGCCTGTTGAGACTGATGTGCTTTGTAATAAGATGTGCTTGGTAATAAATAACCTTTTTAACTATCAGCTGCTTTGCTTGTTTAAGATAACCCAACAAGTATCAGCCAAGAGCTCAGAGTTTGGTGCCTGTAGAGCACCAGGGCTCAGAAGGAACCTCCCCAGCAATGGGGCCAGGTCTGCTCTGCCCCATCACAAGTCCCCAGTGGCTGGGCTGCAATGGGAATGGGGACAGGGACACTGCCAGGGACAGGGGGACATGGAGCTGGCAGGGACAGGGACAGCAGCCTGAGGAGCCCAGGGGAGCCCTCAGCACCCTGAGCCCCTGCTGAGAGGAGCTCCCAGCACATCCTCATCCCAGGTGGGGCAGGTCCTTGCAGGGCTCAGTGGCCCTGGCAGTGTCCTGCAGCCCGTGCTGGTGACACCAGAGCTGCCACTCCCCTGTGTCCCTCCAGGAGTGGTGACATTCACCAGGACTGGTGTCCTGTGGATGATACAGGGCCCCTGGGATCTCACACCCTGACAATGAAACCTTTCCTGAGAAATGTCCCCCCTCCCAAATGAAACCCCTGTTATCATTTAGGATTTCTATTGGTCTAACTTTACTAGATGATTGGTCTTTTCTCACCTACAATCTTAAAGTAATTGGGTAGTTCTCAACTTATTATTTTACTGGTTAGAATCCCAATCCCTCTGAAATCTATAAAAACCCCTTGCTGTGCTATGTAACTGGATTTTGCTGGTAGAACCCTTTGAAAAAGTAAAGCTCCCTTTGGAACCTCTCCAGCAGCTCCCAGGATCTCATTCCTGGCAAGCTGAGAAGCTGAATTCTGCCTTGGGGGCCCCTGGAGCTATGTGACCCCACAGCAGCCCAAAGCTAGAACCACCCCAGCCCAGGCAGCTGCAGTGTCCCAGTGCCAGCCCTGCTCTGTCCCTGAGGGTCCCGGGTCCCCCTGCCCCATCCAGGAGCCACAGGCTCCCCTCTGTCCCAGGCTGTGCTGGAACTCCCCAGGTCTGATCCCACAAGGGCACTGTGGCAGCATTGCTGCCCCACTCCTGGAGCTGGAACATCCCACAGAGACAAAGAGCCTGCTCAGATCCTGGGGAAATTAGGGGGAAAAAGGGGGTGAGGGAGACTGGCTGACCATGGGGCCATGATGTGGTGTGGGGCAGGGCTGACAGTGACAGCCCAAGCCAGGGGACAGGGATTCCAGCCAGGAAACTGCTCCAGGAGGGAGCCCAGCACATTGTCACTGTCACAGCCTGGGAGCTGAGCTGGCTTTGGGCTCAGGTCCCCATGGAGCCTGAGCTCTGTGCACACAGCTGGGGACAGGTTTGGGTGCTCCCTCAGCTCTGGCACTGCAGTTTCTGTCATCTTTTGGCAGGAGGTAAAACCCAGGAGCGGGGACATGGGCATCCCCAAGGGGACACAGAGCACTGCCCTCGCCACTGCTGGGAGCTGCTTCCCAAAAACCCCAAATCCAGCAGCTCTGGGCATGTCCTGGGGGATTAGGAGGGATTAGGGAGGGATTAAGAGGGAAAGCTTTTAACATGAGCTGTGCCTGTGCCAGTTGTGGGGCGCAGCAGGAACATCACTGAGGTGAGACGTTCCACAGCCCCCAGCAGGGTTTGGGGCAGGGGGACACCCCTGGCTCAGACACCCCAACAGAGTCCCAGCTTGCTGTTACTAACAGGCTTGTTGGGATAATTCACAGGGGAGGCACACTAAGCCAAACAAATCTGCTTAAGGGGGTGAAGGAGGAGCCCTAATCACTGCAGGATGAAGGCTTGGCTTAATCTCCCAAGGAGCAAACAATTGGGCATGAAGGTGTGGGGGATGTGGGCTCCAAGCAGCCTGTGCACTGCCCTGGGGATCCCAAATGGGAACTGTGGGGAACAGCACAGCCCCAGTGCTGCAGGGCTCCTATATGGGAACTGTGGGGGAACAGCACAGCCCCCAGTGCTGCAGGGCTCCTATATGGGAACTGTGGGGGAACAGCACAGCCCCCAGTGCTGCAGGGCTCCTATATGGGAACTGTGGGGGAACAGCACAGCCCCAGTGCTGCAGGGCTCCTATATGGGAACAGCACAGCCCCCAGTGCTGCAGGGATCCCATATGGGAACTGTGGGGGAACAGCACAGCCCCCAGTGCTGCAGGGATCCCATATGGGAACTGTGGGGGAACAGCACAGCCCCCAGTGCTGCAGGGCTCCTATATGGGAACTGTGGGGGAACAGCACAGCCCCCAGTGCTGCAGGGCTCCTATATGGGAACAGCACAGCCCCCAGTGCTGCAGGGCTCCTATATGGGAACTGTGGGGGAACAGCACAGCCCCCAGTGCTGCAGGGCTCCTATATGGGAACAGCACAGCCCCAGTGCTGCAGGGCTCCTATATGGGAACAGCACAGCCCCCAGTGCTGCAGGGATCCCATATGGGAACAGCACAGCCCCAGTGCTGCAGGGCTCCTGGGCCCCCCGGACCCCACCCCACCTCCACCTGGGAATGGAAGCTTTGGGAAGTGTCAGCCACACGCTGGCCCTGTCTCAGGAGCCTCAGGGACACCCAGCACCACCAGAGCTCCTGGAACGGGAGGGAGGAGGGACAGGGACATGAGGATGGGTCAGGAACAGAGACAGCTCAGAGCCTGAGCAGCATCCCCCAGCTCTGACAGGTAAAGGTGTCTGTCAGACAGGTAAAGGTGTCCCTGTCAGTAAAGGTGTCCCTGTCAGTAAAGGTGTCCCTGTCAGACAGGTAAAGGTGTCCCTGTCAATAAAGGTGTCCCTGTCAATAAAGGTGTCTGTCAGTCAGGTAAAGGTGTCCCTGTCAGTAAAGGTGCCCCTGTCCCTGCAGTCAGGACTCATTCCAGCATCCCCCATGGCCCAGCCAAGCCAGTGGCATTTGGCAGCAGGAGGGGCCAGCCCAGGCCAGCTGGAGGCAGTGCAGGCTCAGGAGCTGCCCCAGGCACAGCCCTGCCACAGGAACGTGGCTCCAGAGCTCCCAAACCCAGCTGGGGCAGCCGAGGGTGGATCCTGCAGCACGACCCAAAAACCCTCCTGGGACCCCCCATGACACCCCCCAGGACACCAGTGCCCAGGAAACTCAGGTAACGCAGGTGACTCAGGTGACTCAGGTGCACAGCACTGCTGCTGCCCCCAGCACCATCCCTGCACAGACTGGGGAGGGAGTGGCCGTGGTTTGTCCTTCCTTCTCTGGTCCCCTGCTGGACCCAGGCAGGGCTGCTGGCACCCCCAGTCCGGGGTGCAGTGCTGGGATGGCTCCCATTCAGCTCCCACACAGGAGCTGGGGGCTCACAGCCACACCAGGCTCCCAAGGGAATGTCCTGCTCCTTGTCCCTTTTCTCCTCCACCAGTGCTCCCCTTTAACCCCCTGGCTGAGGAGTGCCACGGGGGCAGTGACATCACCCAAGGCTGAAACTGGGAAACGTTTCCTGAGACCAGGGTGGGGCACAGGGATCCATCCAATGGTCCCTTCCAACTCAGGAGGTTCCACAACCCTCAGGGATGAACCCCAGGGCACTCACAGCACCAGGCCCCATGTCCCCCAGTGCTCCCATTTCCAGAGCAAACATGAGACACTCCCGTGGTTATGGCAGGACCAGGAACAAAGGTATGGGTGTCACCAAGCCCCGAAATTTTAAATTTACTGGAACTGTGTGAACTAACCTCAAACACTGAGGTTTCTTCCAAGAGTCTGAGCATGAAGAATGGCTACAGCTCAACTCTGGAGCTGCAGCTCCAGCCCAGACAAAGGTGTGGGGCTCAGCTGGAGCAGGTGGAAGCAAAGTCATGGAATTATGGTCCACTAAACCACTCTTGTTCCAGTCCTGTCCAACCTGGCCCTTGGACACTTCAATGTGAAGGTGACACTGCCAGAGCTGCCCCAGATGCTGCCCCCAGTGCTGAACCACTCACTCCTGAGGACCCTCAGGACCACACCTGCCCCTGTCCCCACCACAGGACTGAATTATTACCAAACCCACACCTAGCACCTGCTGCAGTGGCACTTGGAGGGCAGACACAGCCCAGAACCAACCCACACTGAACTGAGACATGGCAGGTGACAGGAGCAGCTGGTGAGTGTCCCCTTCTGCCCGTGATGTCACCTGTGCTCCCAGTACCACACTGCTCAGCCCACACGTCACCAGTCCCCAGTCTGCACTGCACAACCCATTTTAGCTCACACACACAGCTCTACTTTCCCAACATTTATTCCCCGCAGGGGTCAGAACTTCTGGAACTGTTTCTTGGTGCCAGCAGCCTTGGTCACCTTGAGCACGTTGAAGCGCACGGTCTTGCTGAGGGGGCGGCACTCGCCCACTGTCACGATGTCCCCGATCTGCACGTCCCTGCAATGACACCGGGGGGTCAGGGAGCTCCTGGCCCTCACCTGCTGCCCCCTGGGAAGGAGTGCAAGGCTCCCAGGGCTGGTGCCTGGAACCTGCCCACGGTTCAGCACGTGCCAGAGGCAGTGTCAGCAGCCCCTGGCTGGGGACTCTGCAGACCATCGTGAGTTTGGACATCATAACGTGAGCGCTTCCAGTGAGGAGGGGCAATGAAACCACCCAGCAAACCCACCCTGCCCTGCCCAGGTGTGCTCCGCCTGCAGGAGCTCAGCACACACACCTGAAGCAGGGGGACAGGTGCACGGACATGTTCTTGTGGCGCTTCTCGAAGCGGTTGTACTTGCGGATGTAGTGCAGGTAATCGCGGCGGATGACGATGGTGCGCTGCATCTTCATCTTGGTCACCACACCTGGGGGGACACACCTGAGCCAGGGCACTGGGGGAGCCAAGGGCACCGCCAGGGATGGAGCTGGCCCCTGGCATATTCCAGGAATTTCTCCTCATTTGCTGGCCCCTCACTGCCAGGCCACAGCCTCCCCATTTCTGTTATAAACCCAACGATGGCTCTTTTTCAAGCCCTCTAACACACCTCCTCATGCTCCCACAGCTGCCCTGCGGCACACCTGGTCCTGTCACCTGCATCAGTAAAGCCATGTGGCAGCGTCGTCAGGCCCCTGGTGGGCTCGGCAGACCATCGTGAGATTGGCATCATTTGCAGCTCCAGGACCAGGGCAGGTTACAGGGACCTCAGGGGGTGGTCACCTGCCCCACATCTCCCAGGGACTCCCCTGGGATGCTCCAGCTCACCTGAGAGGATGCGGCCCCGGATGGAGACATTGCCAGTGAAGGGACACTTCTTGTCGATGTAGGTGCCCTCGATGGCCTGCAGGGACAGGTGGGGGATACAGCTCAGGCACCACAACACTGGTACACGCAGGAATCATGGAATAGAGATACAGCTCAGGCACCACAACACTGGTACACGCAGGAATCATGGAATAGAGATACAGCTCAGGCACCACAACACTGGTACACGCAGGAATCGTGCAATAGCTCAGGTGGGGAAAGGCCACCAGACCTCGAGCCCAAGCAGCTCTGCCAAGGCCACCACTGGCCCTGTCCCCAAGTGCCACATCCACGCCAGGACCACCCCAGCCCGGCCCCACTCACCTCCTTGGGGGTCTTGAAGCCCAGCCCCACGTTGCGGTAGTAGCGGGGTAACTTCTCCTTGCCGCCCTCACCCAGCAGCACCCGCTTCTTGTTCTGGAAGATGGTCGGCTGCTTCTGGTAGGCGCGTTCCGTCTGGGGTGGGGACAGCACGGGGGTCAGCCAGGCGGGGAGACCCCGGCAGGGGACACCGACCACCGAGAGGGGCACAGCGCCGGGACCGGCCCGCCTTCCACCGGAACCGGAGCGCCTGGACCGGCCCGCCTTCCACCGGAACCGGGACACCGGGACCCGCCCGCCTTCCACCGGAACCGGGGCGCCGGGACCCGCCCGCCTTCCACCGGAACCGGGGCGCCGGGACCCGCCCGCCTTCCACCGGAACCGGGGCGCCGGGACCCGCCCGCCTTCCACCGATACCGGGGCAGGAGGAGCTCGCAGGGCCCGGAGCACGCGGAACAGGGACCCCCTGCCCTTCCCAAACCCCCGGGGCACCGAGACCCCGCCCCGGGACACGCGACCCTCGCCGCAAGCACTAAAACCCCAGGGCACGGAGATTTCTACTCTCCCCAAAACCTCGGAGCAGCCCTGGCCTCCCCTGAAACCCCGGCGTACCGAGAGCCGCCCCCGCCGCCCGCTCCCCAAAATCCCGGCGAATCGAGACACCACGGCCCCCCCACGCCTCGCCGAGATTCCGCCCCCCCTTCGCTCCACCGGCCCCGGGGATTCCTCCCCCCGTTCCCCCCACGCCCTCAGGGCGCCGCCGCCGCTCCGCCGCCCCCCGCGCCCGCCCCGCGCCCGGGCCGCGCAGCGCCCACCTGCGTGTCCGCCATCTTGGAGCGCGGCCGGAAAGAGGCCGCCGAGCGCGCGGGGCGCGGGTTAACCCAGGGGCGGGGGCAGGGGCCGGAAGTGACGTCAGGCCCTCGGAGTGCAGCGAAGGGGCGGGGCCAGGAGAAGCGGGAAGGGGTCCGGGATTCCGGGAGGAGCGGGAACGGCTCGGGAATTCGGGAACCGCCCGGGTCGGAACCGCCTCCAGAACATCGGGGCCGACCTGAGCCTGACCCCACCCAGAGCACTGACACCTGCAGGGATGGGCACTGCAAACCTCCCTGGGCAGTTCCAGTCCCTGAGCTCCCTTTCCATGGGGAAATTCCTGCTGCTGTCACCCTGAGCCTGCCCTGCCCAGCCTGAGGCTGTTCCCTCTGCTCCTGTCCCTGTTTCCCCCCTCCCTGCCCCTCCTGTCAGGGAGTTGTGCAGAGCCACAAAGTCCCCCCTGAGCCTCCTTTTCTCCAGGCTGAGCCCCTTCCCAGCTCCCTCAGCCCCTTCCCAGCTCCCTCAGCCCTTTCCCAGCTCCATCAGCCCCTTCCCAGCTCCATCAGCCCCTTCCCAGCTCCCTCAGCCCCTTCCCAGCTCCCTCAGCCCCTTCCCAGCTCCTGCAGCCCCTTCCCAGCTCCATCAGCCCTTTCCCAGCTCCTGCAGCCCCTTCCCAGCTCCCTCAGCCCCTTCCCAGCTCCTGCAGCCCCTTCCCAGCTCCTGCAGCCCCTTCCCAGCTCCCTCAGCCCCTTCCCAGCTCCATCAGCCCCTTCCCAGCTCCCTCAGCCCCTTCCCAGCTCCGTTCCCTGCCCTGGACACACTCCAGCCCCTCACTGTCCTTCCTGAATCGAGGGACTCAGAACCGGACACAGCACTCGAGCTGTGGCCTCAGCCGTGCCCAGCAGAGCACATTTCCTTAGTCCTGCTGGTCCCACCGTTTTTGATACAGAAACAACCTCATATGGGAAAAAACCTCCAAGGGATGAGTGGGAATTGGTCAGGAATTGATTGGCAATTGTGAAAAAGGCTCGTCTGCGGGTATCAAGGGCTGGAACTGGAGATAAGGCAGGGAGCACCCCCATTCTGGCCCGGGGGTGGCTCCATGTGCCTTTGCTGGCTGACAGACATTCCACACTGCTAGGGAAAAGGCTGGAATACAGCTCACACATGAACTACTGGAATGGAAATCCAGACACTCTCCAGTCTGTTCCCACAGGTCAGAGCCAGGGAGTGTTTGGGACAGGGAATGGAGTCGTGGCCCTGGGGGCACTGCCAGGCCCAGAAAGCTCCAAACCAGCCCCCCAAACCCCCAGGAGATGCCACCACTGGGGCTCCATCCCCTGCAACCTCATGCCCTCCCACTCCATCCTCACCATCCTCATCCCCATCCCAATTACCTGCATCTCCACCCTCCTCCTGTTCCCATTCTGCCCCAGCAGCACTGGGAAACCTATGGGTGGGGGTCCTGAGCAGGGTCCGGGGGGTGTACGGGTCGGTGCTGGGTGGAACTGCGGTGGCACCCGGGGCCAGGGCAGCCCCCAGGGCTGTCCCCACGGTGCCAGCTGCACGGCAGGGAGCAGAGGGGGTGTCTCAGGCCGGCAGCACGGTGCAGTGACCGTGCGGGGCCGCCCCCACACCCCGAGAGCCGCACGGACGGGGGAGGCGACGCCCTCAATCGGACCCTTTATTCCCAAGGGCTTTACACAGCACAGACACACATCCCCTCCCCATGCACAGCCCCCCCAAAGCCCCGCACCCCGGGGGTTGCATAGAGAGCGGCTGGGTGGGCGGCAGAGCCCCCGGGGCCGAGGGGGGCAGAGCCAGCCCGCCCCGCGCCCCCGCCCCGCGAGCCCCGGGGGCCCCAGGGTCCTGCCCTGCTCCCGAGGCGGGGGCGGCCGCTGTGTCCAGAGCGCCCCGCCCCAATAAATTAAAAACGTTCCGAGTCCGGGCTTAAAAACGGGGCGGGGGTCACTCCTCGGGGGGCTCGGTGAGGAAGGGCGAGGTGACGGCGTGCGCCTGGGCGATGGCCGCCAGCTCCTTGAGGAACTCGCTGAAGATGACGGCGCAGTAGACGGCGTTGCGGACGCGCAGGGCCTCGCCGTGCCGCGCCGGGGGTCCCAGCGGCTGCAGCCCCCCGTCGCGGAGCCCCTGCAGCGCCAGCTGCGCCGCCTGCCGCGCGCGGGTCGGGCTGTTGGCGTGGCGCAGCAGCAGCTCCCCCAGGGACGGCTTGCGGCTGCGGGCTGCGGGGGGTGCGGGTCAGCACGGGGGGCACGGGGGGCACCAGCCACAGCCGCGCCACAGCTCCTGGCTGCGGGCACGCGGGGACGGCAGCCAGACCTCCCCCAGGGAGCCCCAAAGCCCCCGCACACACCCCAACCCTCCTCATCAACCTGCAGCCCCCCGCACTGACCCCAACCCTCCTCATCAACCTGCAGCCCCCTGCACACACCCCAACCCTCCTCATCAACCTGCAGCCCCCCGCACACACCCCAACCCTCCTCATCAACCTGCAGCCCCCCACACACACCCCAACCCTCCTCATCAACCTGCAGCCCCCCGCACTGACCCCGACCCTCCTCATCAACCTGCAGCCCCCCACACACCCCAACCCTCCTCATCAACCTGCAGCCCCCCGCACACACCCCAACCCTCCTCATCAACCTGCAGCCCCCCGCACACACCCCAACCCTCCTCATCAACCTGCAGCCCCCCGCACACACCCCGACCCTCCTCATCAACCTGCAGCCCCCCACACACACCCCGACCCTCCTCATCAACCTGCAGCCCCCCGCACACACCCCGACCCTCCTCATCAACCTGCAGCCCCCCACACACACCCCAACCCTCCTCATCAACCTGCAGCCCCCCGCACACACCCCAACCCTCCTCATCAACCTGCAGCCCCCCGCACACACCCCGACCCTCCTCATCAACCTGCAGCCCCCCGCACACACCCCAACCCTCCTCATCAACCTGCAGCCCCCTGCACTGCCCCCAGCCCCCCTGGGCAGCCTCCACCCCCTACACAAGGCACAGGGCAGCCCCCAGCTGCCTGCACAGCCCCCAGACCCCCATGTCCTCACCCAGGGTGTCCGTGCGCCGCAGGGCAGGGACAGCCCCCGGCCCCTCCGCCCAGTCCAGCCGCCCCCGGGCAATCAGGTACTTCTTGGCCTTGAAGAGCAGCGCTGGGAAATCCTCTTGAGTGGCAGCAAAGCTCTCGATCTTGTTCTTCACCGAGCCCAGCACCTGCAGAACCACAGCATGGGGGGCCCCTCAGGAACAGGGGTCCCCAGCAGATGGGGTGTTCCCTGGAGCATAGGGTACCCCAACAGGAACAGGGGGGGTCTCCACGTTTACAGGGGATCTAGAGGGGGTCACAGCCATGTGCCTGTGGCACTTGGGGACATGGGGCAGGCTGGGCAGCACAGGATGAACTCAGTGATCTCGGGGGAGTTTTCCAATGCCTTGCGGTGACCCCATGAGGGCAGGGATTCCCCAGGGGCCATACCTGGAGCAGGGACTTGACACTGGGCTGGAAGACCATGTTGGTGTTGAGCAGGAAGGAGCGGAGCAGAGGCTGGGGGTAGCAGGCCAGCTGGGCCACCAGCCCCGTCAGCAGGAAGTTGACGTAGAGCGAGTTGTGGGGCATGTTCTCCAGCTTCCCAAACAGCACCGACACGAAGGGGCCTGGGGACAGGGCTGGGGTCAGGCAGGGCCTGCAGGGAGCTGGGACCCCCCCCGTGCCCCCGTGCCCACCTGTGAAGGGCTGGCTGGGGGGCGGCCCCACCGCCCGCGGCGGGCTGGCCACCACCTGCGCCAGGGGGTCTGGGGGCCGCGCCGCCCGCCCCGCGCCGCCGTCCCCCTCGGGCAGCGCGGCGAAGCTGGCAAACGCCTCCTCCTCCTCGTGGGACAGGGGCGGCTCGGGGGGCTCCGTGGGTGCGGCCGGGGCTCCCCCCACACCCCCGTTCCGCATCTCGGCCTCGATCTCGCGCAGCTCCTCCGTGAAGGTCTCGATGGAGACGCCGGCGCCGGGGGGCTCGGCGGGCACGCGGGCCAGCAGCTCCTCCAGCAGCGAGTCCACCGAGGGCAGGGGCTCCCAGCCGGGGGGCTGCGCCCGCGGGGCCCCGTTGGGCGCCCCCTCCCCCTCGGGGCTGCGACGGACCTTCTTCACCGCCACGTCCCCCTCGGGCCGCGGCTCGGCCGCCCCGTGCGCCCCGTTCACCAGCGTCCCCCCGTCCCGGGGCTCGGGGCGGGGCCCCCCGGCGCCGGGCTCCTCACCCCCGAGGGACCCCCCGCCCGGCGCCTCCCGCGCCCCCTCCTCGGGCAGCCCCCGCTTCTTAGTCCTTGGGGTGGGCGGTCCCGGGGGCCGCCCCGGGGGGCTGTCGGGGACGCGGGGCTCCTCGCCGTCGTAGGGCGCCGACCAGACGCGGCAGGCCCAGGCGCAGCGGTCGATGCTGCGCCGCGCGTCCCGCAGGTACTCCAGGTAGTTCCTGTCCAGCTCCGCCACCTCGTCACGGGCGCCGGGCCGGGCCGGGCTGCCCGCGGGGGGCCCGGGGGAGCGCGGGGCAGCGGGCTCGGCGGGCGGCGCGCCGGCCTGACGCATGAAGAACGACAGACGGGACGGCGTGGAGGGCTTGGGTGCCGCGGGGGGGTCTGCGCCGGGGCTGCCGTGGGCTGGGGGGACAACGGCGGTCACATCGAGGGGACAACGGGGTCAGCACCGAGGGGAATTCAGCACCGAGGAGACAACGGGGGAACTCGGCACCAAGGGGAATTCAGCACCGAGGAGACAATGGAGTCAGCAGCAAGGGGAAACGGGGGGATTCAGCACCGAGGGGAAAGGGGGGGATTGAGGATGCCACAAGGATGGTGGCACGATGCTCAGCACTGAGCTGGGATAGCAGTGGTGTCCCAGCGCCTGCAGGGATGGCACAGGGGAGCCCGGGGCCAGGACAGGGCTCGAGTATGTGAGGATAGCATGGCATGGGGACTGTGCCAGGATGGGCTCAGGCTGGGACAAGAATGGCACCTGGGACTCAGCACTGAGCTGGGACAGAGTCCAAGGGGACAGCAAGGCAGAGATCAGCAATGGGACAGGATGGAGCCAGGATATGAGGGATGGCACAGCTGGAACTCATCAAGTTGGAGCAGAGGTGGGTTACAAGCGGCCATGGAGACCCCAGGAGAAGGCTCTGCATCAAACCAGGAGGGGGACAGGGCCTAAGGGGCCACGGGGATAGCACAGAACAGCTGAGTGCCAAGCCAGGGTAGGAAGGGAGTCAGAGGAGTGCAGGGATGCTGGGAGAGGGCTGGGTGTCGGGTTAAGGGGCCATGGGGATGCTGGGGTGGGACTGTGAGGGGCTGCAGTGCGTACCCCTGGCCCGGGAGGGGGCCTCCTCGTCCCTCTCGTGGGGTGGCGGGGGGCTCTCAGGCCGGCAGCAGCGCGGGATGAGGGACAGGAACTTGGCTGCTGTCTTCCCGTAGATGTCCAGGTCCCGCACCGCCCGCTTCTGGCTCAGCATCACATGGCTGCAGGGCAGCAGGTACCTGGGGACACAGGGGGGCACAGGGCAGCTGCAGGGGAGACACAGGGGCAGGGACCCTGCACGGGGCCTTCAGAGTGGGGCAAATGATGTGGCTGCCTCACACCCACACACCCACCTGGAAGCACCTGCCCAGGCCCGTCCCAGAGGAGCTCCAGAGGGGGCCAGCAGCAGGTGACCCCTGGCCCCCCTCAGCACCCCACCCCAGCCCTGTACCTGAGCACCAGCTGCAGCATCACATCCTCGCAGTTGAGGCTGAGCAGGGTCCGGAAGAGGCTCAGAGACACCATGCACAGCTGGGGACAGCACAGGGCATCAGAGGGGCAGCGGGGCGGGCAGGGGCAGTGCCACCCACCCCAGGGCAGGACAGGGCACGGGGACGGGGATAGCGGGGCTGGGATAAAGATGAGGATGGGATGGTGCGGGGCCAAGGCTCACCCGGGAGTTGCTGTTGATGCGGCCCACCAGCGTGTCCAGGATGGTGGTGTTGTCGTGCCGGTGCAGCAGCACGAAGCGCAGGAAGGTTTTCAGTAGCGCTGTCTCGCTGACGCTGCGCAGGAACAGGTCCAGGTACGCCGTGCTGGCAATCATCTCCTCCACCGAGGTCTGCGGGAGGGGCACGTGGAGCTGGGGGCCGAGGGGCCTCACGGACAGGAGACCCCACCCCACACCTGCTGCCAGGGCTCCCTCACCTTGTGCAGCGCCGGCCCCATGACGGGCACCAGGAACCCGTTGTGGACGTAATCCACCAACTGCTTCTGCACCAGCGGGTGGGCAACCTGAGGGGCGCAGGGGCGTCAGCCGGCCCACAGGGGGCTGGGAGCCCCCACGGCTCCCCGCGGCCCCTCAGCCCCACCTGGATGACGGCGTTGCAGAACTCAAGCGAGTTCATGAAGAGGACAAGGGAGGAGACACCGATCCAGTCCTCCCGCCGCAGGAAGTGCCAGTCGTCCCCTCGCACCTCGATCTTGCGGGGCAGGGAGGAGTACAGGGCGCTCAGGCCCGTGGCCAGCACCTGGAACACACGTACTCGGCTGCCCCGCAGCCCCCTGCACCTCCGGCTGCTGGACCCAACCGGCCTCCCAAACCCCAGCAACCTGCCCCCCACAAACCTGCCCCACTCAGCACTCCAGGCAGGGCAGCTGGGCTGGGCCCTGCATCCACCACTGATCCCAGGGAGCGGTCCCTCATCCCCAGCCCAGCGCTGGGCCTTCCACCATCTCCAAGCCTCCCATCACCACCAAGTGCCCCCATCATCTCCAAGCACCTTGTCCCCAGGACCCTCATCTCCAGGTTACTCTGTCACCTCCAAGCCCCCCATCACTCACGCACCTTCCAGCACCCCCAGATCCCCTATCATCTCCAAGCCCTCTATCCCAAAGCTCTCCATAATTTGCAAGCTCTCCATCACTCAGCTTCCATCATTCCATCATTCCCAAGCCAGCCACAATCTCCAGCCCTGCTCCCCACCATCCCCGAGCCAGGGCAGGACTGCTCTCTATGTGCCTGGCTCTTGCCCCAGCAACGCAGAGTCCCAGCACTGTCCCAGGGAGGGGACACCCCTGGAAGGAGGGGCTGCCCAGGGCCGTACCGGGCAGAAGTAGGAGTTGTCGGTGATGGACTGTGCCACGGCGCGGTTGCTGGCCGACATGGCCATGATGAGCAGCAGCGCGTCGCGCGCCTGCTGGCCCCGCGCGCCCTCGTGGTGGATGAAGGGGATGAGCAGCGAGAAGATGATGAGGTTGGCGGGGCCCTGGTCCGTGTGGCTGTGGAAGAAGAGCTCCAGGATGGCGGGCTCGCGTGCCACGGAGACGCAGAGCTGGTTGAGCAGCAGCACCAGGCTGTTCTCGAGCGGGGCCGAGGCGGGCTCGGCGCACACGCTGAGCAGGCGCAGCAGCGGCGTCAGCACAGGCTTGTGCCGCAGCAGGGGCTGCCGGGCCTGGCTGATCAGCATCTCGTACAGCTTCAGCTGCTCCACCTGACAAAGGGACACGGTGGCAAAGCTACAGGGACCACCCGCCCCAGCTGTTCCTCCACACAGCACAGCCCAGCCCGCTGAACCACAGCTGTCCCAGGTGCTACACCCACGTGCTTGTGAAATCTCCCCAGGGCTGGGGATTCCAGCACTGCCCCGGGTCATCTGTGACAGGGCTGGACAGCTCTTTCCATGAGGAATTTCCTCCAGCCTCACAGAGTTTACGGGTTGGCTTGGGTAGTCTCAACCCCAGTCCAACCTGAGCATGCCCTGCAGCGGTACCCTACCCTTGGCCTGGCTGATCCTCAACCCACCACCTTCACGCCTTGGGTCCAGCCCGTCCCAACCTCCCCACAAAGCCCCCAGAGCAGACCCTCTGCTCCCCTCACTCAGACCTTCCTCTCCTCGGTGAAGTCACCCTGCAGATGCCAGCACAGGAGCCGCTCCAGAAGGTTCTCAGCAGCCACAAACTCCAGGATGGGCCCGCAGGCCACGTCCCCATCCCCCTGAGACCTGTCCTTGTCCCCGTCCCCCCAGGGCCGGTCCTCAGCCAGCAGGTTCAGCATCTGGTAGGTGTTGTTGCGGACGGCGCTGAGGTCGTCGGGGGCTGGTTTGCTGCCGCGCCGCTCCAGGATCCGCAGCACCTGCGGGAGGGGGTCAGCAGTGGGGGCTGGGGGCTGCAGGGTCGGGGGATCCTCGCCGCCCCCGTCCCACTCACCTGTGCCCAGTGGTTCTTGAAGACCATGAGGCAGGTCTCGGGGTCGGCGGTGACGGGGGGCTGCAGGCTGGCGCTGCGGGGGGCTCGCTGCCCGCCCGCCCGTGGGGTCAGCTTGCTCAGCCAGCTCATCCTCTCCATGGGCGCGGGGTCACGGACGGCACCGGGGCACCCCAACCCGTCTGGACGCGGCCTGGCACCACCGTGGGGGCACAGGGCAGCAGGTGGGATGCCAGGGTCCTTTCTCCATGCTGCTGCCAGTGGCCGGGCTGCAGGGAGAGGGGCTGTCAGAGACCCGGCCCAACCTCACCTCCAGCAGCTGGGAGGGAGGCAGAAGGGAAAGTAGGAGGGAAAGCAGGAGGGAAGAAAGGTAATCATGAGGAAAGGCAGGCAGGAGAGACAGAGCAAAGGGAACCGGGCCGGACAAACATGCTAGAGCAGTGGTGGCTGGAGGACTCTGGATCCCAGCCCTGCTCACACCCAGTATTGGACTTTAAACTGGGAACCGGCCCAGCATGGGTGTGGGGAGCACCCAGCAGGCCACAGGGACAGCAGGACAGCTGGGACAGCTGCCCACCCCCATGCTCAGCAGCACCCACGGCCGGTGCAGCAGTGCCAGGATATTTATAGGGCCCGTGCCCCAGCACCACCAGTGCCACTGCAGGCACCAGCACGGCCCTGAGCACTAAAAGGCCCCAGAGCCAGCAGCACGGGTGTGCCTGGGGACAAAGAGACACTGCAGGGTCCCCCCAGTCCCCCACCAGCACATGGGAAAGGCAATGACTTTGAGAGCCACTGCCACAGCCCTTGCATGGAACTTGGGGAAGCGAAAGTGCCATTAAAGACATCCCAAACCACACGGGCAGGAATGGAAAGTGGCTGAAGCTGGGGCAGTGGGACAAGCACGGGCAGGGCCTGTCTATTTATACCCGGCACAGCCCGTCCCACCCACAGCAGCGCTCGCGTGGCTGCTAAAGTTAGAGCCACTGCATGCCAGCAGTGCCAGCCCCGGGACACAGCACTGCAGCCAGCAGCACTGAGGCAAAGGCCACCCGGTGGCACACCAGGCTGTCCCTGGAGCAGCCAGAGCCGTGCTGGTGGGACAGGGACACCAGCTGCCACCGCTCTGTCCTGCAGCAGTGCCCTCTCACCCAACCTGGCTGTGCCACATGCCAAAGGACCCAGCACTGGGGCAGGGCACGGGGCCGTGGCCCCACACCAGTGGCACCGCAGTGGCACCTGGACGGGCTGCGGTGGCCAGCAGCCTCTCCCCGGGCAGCAGGCACCAGAACACTGGGGAGTGACCAGGTGCCACCTGAGCAGGGACAGGGACACCGCAGGCAGGGACACTGAGGGCACAGGATGACAGCCAGCTGCCACCAGCACAGGGACACCGGGGCATGGCCACCATAGGCAGAGGACGGCACCCAGCACCAGCAGGTTGTGGGGGACAAGCACCGGCCCCTCCAGAGCACCCGGGAAACGGAGCACGGTGTGCGGGTCACCGAGGGGTCGCCGGGGGTCCGGGTAAGGCGAGGGGCTGTCACAGCCCGGGGCTGCGGCCCCCGGCCCGCGGAAGGTGCTGCTCAGTCCCGGAGCCACGGGGACACCGGGGCCGGGCCGCCCTCAGGCTCCGGGGTCACGACAGCCGGGACCCCCGGCGCCGCGGGCCGGGCCCCTACCTGTGTCAAGGTCGGGCGGTCCCGTCCCTCAGCGCCGCACCTGAGGGCAGAGCAGGCGTTGGAGGCGTTGGGCGCGAGCCGGGACCCCCGGGACCCGCGGGCCTCAGCGGGGCCGGGCCCCTCCCCGCGGCACTGCCCCTCCGACCCGTCCCGCCGCGGCCTCCCCACCCCGACACCGCCCGGGCCGGGCCGGGCCGGTCCCGCCGGCCCCGCGGCCAAGGGCGGGCGGCGGCCCGGGCACCCCGGCACCGCGGCAGAAGGGCGGCTGGTCCTGCCCGAGGACCGCCCCGCTCCCCGCATCCCCCCGCTGCCGCCGTCCCCGCTGCCGGTGCCCCCGTTCCCGGTGCCCCGGCGCCCCCCGGCCCCTCCCGGTCCGCCCGGCGCCGCCGCTCACCGCCCGCCCCCGCCACGGGCCCCGCGCTCCCGACGCCATCTTCCCGCCGGCGCCCGACGCAAACCGCGCCGCGCCGGCCACGCCCACACGGCCGGGGGCGGGCCTGCCTGGGAAACCCCGAGCGCTCATTGGCTACTCCGGGAGAGGGGCGGGGCCGGGTGCGCGTGGGTAACCGCGAGTCGGGAACGGGAGCGGCGACACGGGACACAACCGGGCACCCTGAACCGACAACCCAAAACCGGTACAAAAAAATACCCCAAACCGGGACACACCGGGCACCCTGTAAACCGGCACCCCCAAAACCGTGACACCCCCCAAAACCGGGAACACACCGGGCACCCTGAACCGCCACCAAAAACCGGGAACAACCCCCAAAACCGGGACACAAACCGGCACCCTGAACCGGCACCCCAAAAACCGGGACACCCCCAAAACCGGGACCACACGGGCACCCGCAACCGGCACACCAAAACCGGGACAACCCCAAAACCGGGACACAAACCGTGGGCACCCTGAACCCGGCACCCACCAAAACCGGCGACACACCGGGCAACGAACCGACACAACCCCAACCGGGACACCCCCAAAACCGGGACACACCGGGCACCCTGAACCGGCACCCCAAAACCGGGACACCCCCAAAACCGGGACACACCGGGCACCCTGAACCGGCACCCCAAAACCGGGACACCCCCAAAACCGGGACACACCGGGCACCCTGAACCGGCACCCCAAAACCGGACACCCCCAAAACCGGACACACCGGGCACCCTGAACCGGCACCCCAAACCGGGACACCCCAAAACCGGGACACACCGGGCACCCTGAACCGGCACCCCAAAACCGGGACACACCGGGCACCCTCAACCGGCACCCCAAAACCGGGACACCTCCAAACCGGACGCACCGGGCACCCTGAACCGGCACCCCAAAACCGGGACACACCGGGCACCCTCAACCGGCACCCCAAAACCGGGACACCCCCAAACCGGGACACACCGGGCACCCTGAACCGGCACCCCAAAACCGGGACACACCGGGCACCCTGAACCGGCACCCCAAAACCGGGAACACCCCCAAACCGGGACCCTACACCGAGCACCCTGAACCGGCCACCACAAAACCGGGACACACCGGGCACCCTGAACCGGCACCCCAAAACCGGGACACCCCAAAACCGGGACACACCGGGCACCCTGAACCGGCACCCCAAAACCGGGACCCCAAACCCGGGACACCCCCAAAACCGGAACACATCGGGCACCCTGAAACGGCACCCCAAAACCGGAACACCGCCAAAACCGGGCACCTGCTGGCCCAGCACCCCAGTACTAGGACCCCCTGTAACTGGGCACCCCAGTAGCGGGTGACCCTGTACTAGAATCTTCGGAACTGGATAACGCCTGCACACCACACTGCCCAGAACTGAGCACCTCGGAATCGGGCACCCCGCTACCGGCACCCCGCAGAACCCTCCCAGGGCACCCAGAAACGGGCTCTCCCTGGCCCTGGGCACCTTGTGCCAGGTAACCTTGCTGTGGGCGCTGCTGTGCCAGGTGAGCCCGTACCGAGCGCGGCTCTGGCGGGCGCGCCAGGCGCCGGGAACTGGCCCCCCTCCCGCGCAGGGCAGTGCCTGGCACCGGCTGTTGTTACTGGAGGCACACCTGGGCCCCAGCACACCTGGCCCTGGCTCCGCGCCCCAGCGTGCCCGCCGGGCCTGGCACGGCGGCTGCCTCGGCGCAGGTGTCCCGGGGGCAGCCGGTGCCCCGGGAGCGCACGTTGCTAGGACGCGCCGGTGGCGCGGAGCTGCGTGGCTGGGGCCCCCGGAGGAGCCACGCCCGGCACCGGGGCAGGCACAGCCCCTACCTGTGCTGGGCTGCACGGGACCCCTGTGGAGGATGCAGAGCCTCGTCGGCTCCCTCCTGTCCTGCCGCCGGGCCAGCCTCCGGCCCGGCAGCACCTCCGGACCCACAGCCAGGGCCGGCGCCGGCGCTGGACATGCCACGGGGTGAGCAGGGCACGGCTGGGACCGCAGGGACCCCCTCGGTCCCGCAGCTGCTGGGGGGCTGGCTGAGCCTCAGAGCCGCTGGCAGTCGGGGCTGAGCGTGGGGCGGAGGGATCCCAAATGGGGATGGAGTGACCCCAGGTCCCTCTGCACCCCCCAGCCACACTGTCACCTCCCAGAACTGGACCCTAGACCCCGCTGGGGACTGGCACTACAGATGGATCAGCCTCATGGTGCTGCCCATCCTTTACAACTGGGTCGTCCTCATCCTCAGGTGCCAGGCTGTAGGGTTGGGGTGGGGGTGTGGGGTGTCCTGCCCCATCCCAGTGATGCCTCACGGTGCCAATTGTACCCCAGGTGCTGCTTTCCCGAGGTGCAGGAGGCACACATGGGGCTGTGGCAGGTCCTGGATGGGCTCAGCGACGCACTGTACCTGCTGGACATCGCCGTGCACTGCCACACAGGTACGTACACACACACACATAGACACAGGTACACACACACACACAGAGATATGTACACACACACACAGATGTGCAGGTGTGTACACACATACACGGAGACGTACAGGTGTGTACATGTACATACACACCGAGGCACAGGTGTGTACCAGTTCACACACAGTTATGCACACGTACACACACACACACACCTGCACTCCAACCCAGTACAGCCACCACCCAGCCCCACATCGATGATATCTGGGTGGGTGCTCTTAAGTCCTGGCACCCACCGCTCACCCCCTCAGCTCCACGGCAGCCCAGGGAGTCTCCAGTGACATCCCCAGGGTGCCCAGCCAGGCTTCCTGGCTCCTCCCTGTGCCCCATGCTGGGCACCTACCTGCTCCCTGCTCTGAGCCCTCTCCCATCACAGGGAGGTCCTGAGCGAGCCCTGCCCTCAAGCCCTGCGTGCCCCGCAGTGCCAGGGCTGCCCTGGCTGCTCTGGGTGCCCCGCAGTGCCAGGGCTGCCCTGGCTGCTCTGGGTGCCCCGCAGTGCCACGGCTGCCCTGGCTGTCCCCAGGTTTTCTGGAGGACGGGATCCTGGTGCGGGACGTCAGCCGGACGCGGCGGCGCTACCTGAGCTCCTGGACCTTCTCCTGGGACGTGCTGGCCGTGCTGCCCACTGAGCTGCTCTGCCTGCTCCCGGGGGTCCCCAGGGTCCCGGGGGTGCCGGCAGCACGTGCCAACCGCTGCCTGCGGGCGCCACGGCTCTTCGAGGCCTTCGACCGGTGCGAGACGCGCACGGGATGGCCCAACGTGTTCCGCATGGCCAAGCTGATGCTGTACCTGCTGCTGGGCATCCACTGGCACGGCTGCCTCTACTTCGCGCTGTCGGCACACCTGGGGCTGGGTGCGGACCCCTGGGTGTGCCCCAGCTCCGCCCGCCCGCTGCGCCGCTACCTGCACAGCTTCTACTTCTCCACGCTGGTCCTGGCCATGGTGGGTGACACGCCGACACCGCAGCGCGAGGAGGAGTTCCTCTTCCTCACCGCCGGCTTCCTGCTCGCCGTGCTGGGTTTCGCCACCATCACCGGCAGCATCAGCACCGTCATCGTCAACCTCAGCTCGGCATCCACCGCCCTGTATCCCGACGCGGGGCCGGTGCGGCGGTACCTGCGGGCGTGGGGCGTGGGCGGGCGGCTGGCGGGGCGCGTGGTGCGCTGGCACCAGCACCTGCGGGCGCAGCGCAAGCTGCCGGCCGAGTGGGACGCGCTGCAGCACCTGCCGCGGGGGCTGCGCGCCGAGGTGGCGGCCAGCGTGCACCTGGAGGCCCTGCGGCGCGTCGCGCTGTTCCGCAGCTGGGAGCGCGGCGTGCTGCGGCAGCTGGTGCTGCGCCTGCGGCCGCAGGTCTTCGGGCCCGGCGAGTTCGTGTGCCGGCGCGGGGACGTGGGCCGCGAGATGTACTTCATCCGCGAGGGCCGCCTGGCCGTGGTGGCCGAGGACGGCGTCACGCAGCTGGCCGTGCTGGGCGAGGGGCTCTACTTCGGGGAGATCAGCCTCATCAACATCAAGGGTGAGCTGCGCACCGCGCCCCGATGCTGCCCCGCGGCCCCCTCGGGCTCACGGCCCCCCGCCCCGCAGGCAACACGGCAGGGAACCGGCGCACGGCCAACATCCTGAGCATCGGCTACTCGGACCTGTTCTGCCTGGGCAAGGAGGACCTGGCCGAGGTGCTGGCCGAGTTCCCCGCTGCCCGCGCTGCCATGGAGGCCAAGGGCCGGGAGCTGCTGCTGCGCATGGGGCAGCTCGACACCGGAGCCGAGGCGGCGGCGCTGGCGGCCGAGGCCGAGGCGCAGCGGCGGCTGCAGGGGCTGGAGGTGGCCCTGGAGGGGCTCCAGACTCGGGCAGCCCGGCTGCTGGCACAGCTGGAGGCCAGCGCCCTGCGCATGGCCCTGCGCGTCCAGCGCCTCGAGGGACGGCAGCAGCGGCGGGACAGAGCGGGGCGGACAGGCGGGGCCGCAGGAACGGCCAGGACACAAGGCCCTGCTGGGGCACGGGGCCCCCCCGGAGTGCCGGGCTCAGCCTGGGCACAGGGTCCCTCCAAGGTGCAGGGTGCCCCCAGGGCACAGGGCCCTGCCCAGGAGCCAGGATCTGGAGGAGGATGGAGTCCCACTGGGGTGCAGGGCCCCTCCAAGGCACAGAGTCCCCCCAGAGCACAGGGTCCCAGCGACGTGCAAGGTCCTCCCAAAGCACAGGGTACCCCCATGGTGCAGGGTCCCCCCAGGGCACAGCGTCACACTGAGGCACGAGGTCCTCGTGGCATGCATGGCCCCAGGGGGGCCCAGGCTCCCCTCAGGGCACATGGCACCCCCATGGCACAGGGTCCCCTCAGGGCACACGGGTCCCTCAGGGCACAGAGGCAGGCTGGGGCACGAGGTCGTGGTGGCACGTACGGGCCCAGAGGGGCACAGGCTCTCCCCAGGGCACAGGGTCCCTCTGGGTCACGGAGTTCCAGAGGGGCACACGGTCTCTCCGGGGCTCAGGGGGCCGGGGTCCCACGAGGGAGGGGGGTGCCGCGGGACTAGTTCCGCGGTGCTGAGGGGTGACCTGGACGGGGACACTGTAGCGACCACCATTGTCGGGTGACACCGACAGCTGCTGCTGCGGGACGGGGACCGGGACGGGGAAGGAGCCGCGATGGGGACGGGTCAGGGTCATGGAGTTTCGTAGCCGTGAGAAGCTCGGGACCCCCAGCCCCGCCGGGCCGTCCCGGGGCAGCCGTAGGGACAGCGACAGACCCCGCGGTGGCGGCAGTGGCCGTAGTCCGGTGCCTCAAGAGCGGTCCTGGCGAGCCCCCGAGGCTGCCCGACCCTCCCGGGACTCCGGCTGCAGCCCGGTGCTCCCCGGGCCCCGCTCCCGGTATTCTCCATGGCCCCGCCCGTCCCCCCCGCCCCGGGCTCCCGCTGTTCCCGCCTCCCCCGCGCCCCCCAGCACTCCCCGGGCTCCCCTCGCCGTCGCCACCGCCCCCCGCCCCCGGCCCGCCCCGCGCCGGGCGCCGCCCCCGCTTATCCACCGGCGGTTCCGAGCGGATCGGAGCCTCGTCCCTCCCGGAGCCTCCCGGTGCCTGATTCTCCCCGGTGCCTCCCGCCGGAGGAGGGGTGGGGGGGATGCGGGGGGGTCCCCGCCATGGACCCCCGGCCCCTCAACATGTCGCTGCAGGAGATGCTCTGCCGCTCTGAGAACGGCACCGGGAACGGACCCGGCACCGGCAACGGGACCAACGACTCGGTCTGCGACCTCCTCCGCAGGGGCCTTCGCGGGCCCCCGGCGCCCAGAGGTGAGAATGGGGGGGGACGGAGCGGGATGGACTCGGGAAGGGACCCCCCCTTTGTGCCCGGCCCTGCGCTCCCCGTACCCGGCACCGCGCCTCGTCCCGCCGTGCCAGCCCGGTTCCCGCCGCCTGCGCTCCGGTTCTCCCGGTTCCTGACCGGTGCCGCCCGTCCCCCGCCGTGCCCCTCATCGCACCCATCATCCCCGGTGGCCCCGGCACTGCCAAGTGGTCCCGATGCGGATCTCGGCGCTGCCGGGGAGAACGCGCCGGGCTGTGCCGGTGGCGGCAGCAGGGCGGAGGGGACTCCTGCAGGGACGCCACGGACTCACACACCGCTCGCCGGGGCCAGGACCTCCAACTGGACCCTCGACTGGGACGGTCCCAACCCACCCCACCACCGGAGCCAAGACCCCCTAACCCCATCCCACCCCCGGCTGGGGCCCCTACTCGGGCTTGTCACTCTGGGTTGCACGTCCCGGGTCCCCGGTCCCCGCACCACGGCTCAGCACCTAGGCGGAGGGTGGGCAGGATGGGGGCACCTACCTGAATGGGAGTCCCTCAGCCTCGCGGAACTGAGCCCGGGGTGCGTGGGGTTCGCCCCAGATCCCGGCGGCTGCTACCCGGGGGGAACGATGCACTCGTGATGGGTCTGCACCGAGCCCGCGGCGCTCACGCTGGAGCTCCGGTGTCCCAGTGCCGGGGCCTGTGCTGGGGTGCCTTTGGGGTGTCTTCAGAGCGTGTCTGGGGGGCCACCGGGCTACCCTCGGGGTGCCATGGGAGTGTCTCTATGGTGGCCTCGGGAGTGCTTTCACAGTGCCTCGAGGGTGCCACCTGGGCGCCTCTGGGGTGTCCTCGGGCGCCTCTGGGGTGCACCCAGGGACCCAATGCAGCGCCGGTGCCCTGCTGCCCGCAGAGCTGGACGTGGCGGTGCGTGTGGTGCTGTACGTGCTGATCTTCGTGCTGAGCGTCGGGGGCAATGCGCTGGTGGTGGCCGTGCTGGCGCTGAACCGGCGGCTGCGCACCGTCACCAACTGCTTCCTGCTGTCCTTGGCGCTGAGCGACCTGCTCCTGGCACTGTGCTGCATGCCCTTCACCCTGCTGCCCGGCCTCATGGGCGCCTTCATCTTCGGCGACGTCGTCTGCAAGCTCGTCGCCTACCTCATGGGTAGGGTGGGGCACGGTGGGGGCCTGTCCCTCCCTCCTGGCTGGGGTGGGGCACAGCACGGGGGGCTCATCCCTACCTGGGTGGGGTGGGGCACAGCACGGGGGGCTCATCCCTACCTGGGTGGGGTGGGGCACAGCACGGGGGGCTCATCCCTACCTGGGTGGCGCATGGGGGCACAGGGAGGGCGCTCGTCCCTACCCCGTGGGTACGTGGGGAGCTTATCCCTCCCTACCTTACGGGTACACGGAATACAGTGGGGGGCTCCAGGGGGAGGTGGGCGGCTGAAGTGTCCCGCCATGCCCACCGACACCCCCCGCTCCCCGCAGGGGTCTCGGTGGCCGTGTCCACCTTCAGCCTGGTGGCCATCGCCATCGAGCGCTACAGTGCCATCTGCAACCCGCTGCAGTCGCGCGCCTGGCAGACGCGGTCCCACGCCTGCCGCGTCATCGCGGGCACCTGGGCGCTGGCGGCGCTGCTGATGCTGCCCTACGCCGTGTACAGCACCACGCGCCCCGCCGCCCCCCGCCCGCCCCCCGCCCAGTGCACGCACCACTGGCCCAGCGAGCGCGTCCGGCAGGTCTGGTGAGTCCCGGGGAGGGAGGGGGAACGCGGGCGAGAGGGGATGCCGAGTGACTTGGGCCACCTGTCCCAGGTATGTCCTGCTGCTCCTCGTCCTGTTCTTCATCCCAGGCGTGGTGATGACGGTGGCGTACGGGCTCATCTCCCGTGAGCTCTACCGCGGCATCCGCTTCGAGCTGGACGTCAAGAAGGAGGTGGCAGGTGAGGGGATGGGCGGGGGTGACGCTGGGGGTGATGGTTGGTGTGACTTCCGTGTGGGCAGAGTGCCCACCCCAGGAGAGGCAGGGCTGAGCCCTCACCCTGCTCTCCACAGTGGTGCGTTCCTCAGGGAAACCGTCCTTTCCTGGGGACATCCTTGTAGCCTCGGGATGCAGCACGTCCCCATGGTGCCATGGCCGTTTCCATGTCCCCTCACTCCATCCCATCCCCCTGGAGGATGCTCCCACGGTGTCGGGGTGTCCCTGCAGTGCCGTGGCTGTGACCATGCCTCCTCCCTCCACAGCCCAGCGTGGCACTGGGGGGGACCCTGCTCCCGCCTGCGATGAGGGTGACGGGTGCTACCTGCAGCTCTCACGCCCGGGGGCAGCGCTGGAGCTGCGGGCGCTGGGGGCGGCTGCGCAGCAGGACCGGGCACGCATCAACAGCTCGGGGGCCCAGCTGGCGGCCAAGAGGCGCGTGATCCGCATGCTGGTGGTCATCGTGGCCATGTTCTTCCTCTGCTGGCTGCCCATCTTCGCCGCCAACACCTGGCGTGCCTTCGCCCCGAGGGCAGCCCAACGGGCGCTCTCGGGGACGCCCATCGCCTTCATCCACCTGCTGTCCTACACCTCGGCCTGCGCCAACCCCCTCATCTACTGCTTCATGAACCGCCGCTTCCGCAAGGCCTTCGGGGCCACCTGCGCGGGCTGGGGCTGCCGCCGCGCCTGCCCCCGCCGCCCGCCCGAGGACGAGCCCCCCATGGCCAGCGCCTCGCTCTCCAAGTTCAGCTACACCACCGTCAGCAGCCTGGGACCCCCCTGAGCCCCCAAACACCAGTGCCTGGGGCCCGCGTGAGCTGGACCCCCACGAGCCCCCCATGGCCCCCCAACACCTTTCTCTCCAAGTTCAGCAGCCTGGGACCCCCGAGCTAAACCCCCTTAGGCTCCCTCACACCGTGCCTGGTCCCCCGCGAGCTGGGCACCCCCGAGCATGACCCCCTGCCCTGCCAGCACCCCCGTGCCCCTCTCCGGTGCGCACCCGGTCACCCCCCCTGGGCGCCCTTGCCCACCATCCCCGCTCAATCCCAGTGCCGAGCCCCGGCTGGATGGGGGCGAGGGGCGGGCGGGAGGAGCCTTTGGGGCAGGGAGGGTCGGAGGCTGAGAGGGGTCGAGGCACCCCCAGCCCAGCCCGAGGTCTCCCCGCGCTGCTCCCCGGCTCCGGTCACAATAAACAGACCCCGTGCCCACCTGCGCCGCTGCTCCCAGCGCTCCTGCCCCGCCGGCACGGAGGCTCCGCGGGGCAGCTCCGGGCGGGACGGGGCATCGGCACCGCGCGGGGCTCGGGGGGCTGCGGGAACTGCTGAGCCCGCGGCTGCGGTAGCTGGGGGATGGGAGCCCGGGCCCGGTGCCTCCAGTGCCATCCCGAAGTGTGACCATACGAAACGGGAGGGGACCCCAGGAGAGCGGGACCCCCGGGAACACCGCCGTCCGCAGGACTCCATCTCCCATCGTGCCCCGCGCGCCTCACGCAGCCCGGCTCCTTTATTTGCATACGGCTCCCCGCCCCGAGTGGCCACGCCCCATTCGCTGTCAGCCTCGCCGACATTAGCCACGCCCCCCACGGCCACGCCTCCGCCCCCTCGGCCGTGGCGGGGGGCGGGCCCCGCCCCTCAGGTATATATACGGGCCCCGCCCCGCCCCCGGCCGGCCCCGCCCTCCCTCGGCCATGGCGGCCGGGGTTCGGGCCCCGCCGGGCCTCATGGCGCTGCCGGGGTGCCGATCGCTGCCGCTGCCGCTGGCCCTGGCTGCGCTGGCGCTGCTGGCGCTGCTGGCGCTGCCGCTGTCGGCGGGGTCGCCGCCCGGTCCCGAGGAGCGGCTGGCGGCCGAGGCGCCGCGCTGGGGCTGGCGGAACGTGTCGTGCCCGGCCTGCCGGGTGCTCTTCGGGGCGCTGGACCTGGCGCTGCAGGTGGGCACGGGGGATCGGGCGGTGCCGGACACGGGGGGCACCGCGGGGACACCGGAACACCGGGCGGACACCGGGACACCTGGACTGGCAGAGCGGGGAAAACAGAAACGGGACAGGAATGGGGACAGAGGGGACGGGACGACGGGGACAGGGCGGGACAGCACAGGGACAGGGCAGAGACTGGCCGGGCCAGTCCCTCGTGACGGGCCAGGGCAGGTCGGGGCTTGTGACAGCCACGGGACCGGGCTGGGAATGGGGACAGGGACGGGACGGGCGGAGACGGGAGAATGACAGGCTGGGACGGCTGAAAGGGGAACGGGGACAGGAACGGGGACGGGGGCGGGGACGGGCGGGTTCCGCCTGCAGCTCCGCTCGGGGGAACGGGACGGGCGGGGATGGGACGGGAGGGAGGAGGAACAGAGGGGCTGGGGGAGCGCCTGGGTCTCTTCTGGCCTCGGGATATCCTGCGGGGTGGGACAGTGACCGCAGCCAGAGCTCCGTCCCGGGAGCTGCTGGGCACGGCACGGAGATGGCAGCGGGAGTTCCGTGCCCGTACCGGGGGTGCCGTGTCCCTGCCGGGGGTGCCGTGCCCCTGCCGGGGGTGCCGTGCCAGTACCGGGAGTGCCGTGCCCGTACCGGGAGTGCTGTGCCCGTACCGGGGTGCTGACGGGCACAGGCCAGTGACAGCAGCTGAGTTGAGTGTGTAGGGTCTGGCCTGGGGAGCTGGTGGGCAGTGAGGATAGCAGGAAGTGCTGTGACCGTCCCGAATGTCCATCCCCCCGCAGCTGGAGCCGAACGTGGCCCGCGTGGGGCGCGTGGCATCGCGGCTGTGCCAGGAGCTGCGGCTGGCGCGGCCGCCCGTGTGCCGCCAGGCCGTGCAGCTGTTCCAGGGCGACGTGGTGGCAGCCTGGGCGCGCTCCGTGCTGCGCCCGCCCGAGGCCTGCGGGCTCCTGCTGGGTCCCGGCTGCGGCCACTGGGACATCCTGGGCGCCTGGAACCTGTCCCTGCCCGCCGCCCCCAAGCCGCCGGTGCGGCCCCCCGCGCCGCCGCCTCCCGGAGCGCCCACCGCCCGCATCCTGTTCCTCACGGACCTGCACTGGGACCGTCAGTACGCGCCGGGCAGCGCCGCCGCCTGCCCCGACCCGCTGTGCTGCCGCGGGGCGCCCGGCGAGGGCCCGGCCCTGGCGGGGTTCTGGGGCAGCTACAGCAAATGCGACCTGCCCCTGCACACCATCGACGCGCTGCTGGCCCAGCTCCCCAACAGCTCCAGTCGCACCGGCGCCGGCAGCGGCAGCGGCGGCTTTGCGGCGGCGTACTGGACCGGGGACATCCCCGCGCACGACGTGTGGCAGCAGAGCCGCGGGGACCAGCTGCGGGCGCTGCGCACGGTGACGGCGCTGCTGCGCGCCCGCCTCGGGGCGCTGCGCGTCTTCCCGGCCGTGGGCAACCACGAGGCCACCCCGGTGAACGCCTTCCCCCCGCCCTACGTGCGGGGCAACCGCTCGGCCGCCTGGCTGTACGACGCCATGGCCGAGGCCTGGCAGGACTGGCTGCCCCCCGCCGCCCTGCGCACCCTGCGGTGGGCACGGGGCAGCGCCGGGGGGCTCCAGGCTGCTGGGGCCCAGGGACGGGGAGAAGGGCACAGGGGTGGGGGCTCCAGGCTGCTGGGGCCCAGGGACGGGGAGAAGGGCACAGGGGTGGGGATTCCAGGCTGCTGGGGGTCTGGGTCTGTGGCATTTGGGGTACCAGGGCTGGGAGGCTCCAGACTGGGGGGCTCTGGGGGGTCGGGTGTTCTGGGGTAGGGGAGCTGCAGCAGCACAGGCTGAGTTCAGAGCTGGGGACTTTGGGCTACTGGGGGCTCAAGACTGGCAAGACACAGAGTGGTCTCCATGCTGGAGGTGCGGTGGGGGTGCCAGACTAGCTGGGGCTTCATGGGGGGGAGATGTGCAAGGAGTGGGGTCATGGCTGGTTGGGGTGCAGAGAGGGCTGTGGGTAAAAGGGGCTCCAGGCTGGGGGCTGTAGGTGGCAGAGAGCTGGGGGTCTGCGTGGTGGGTGCAGGGCCTGCGGGTCAGGGGACGCAGCACTGACTCTCCTTTCCCACACAGGGCCGGCGGGTTCTACACAGCACCTGTCTGGCCTGGGCTGCGCCTCGTCTCCCTCAACATGAACTTCTGCTCCCAGGCCAACTTCTGGCTCCTCATCAATGCCACTGACCCAGCAGGGCAACTCCAGTGGCTCATGGGGGTCCTGGCAGACGCTGAGCGTGACGGGGAGAAGGTGTGAGGGGGTTCTGGGGGGGTATGGGGGGTCCCAGTGGGCCCTGGGCAAAGCCCCAGCCCTGGCTCCCTGCCGACAGGTGCACATCATCGGGCACATCCCCCCAGCCCACTGTCTGCGCAGCTGGAGCTGGAACTACTACCGCATCGTCAACAGGTCAGTGCTGGACCCCTGCCCAGGCCCCCAGCCATGTGCCACACCCCCACTCTGTGCCCTGGCCTCTAACCCCGTGTGCTGTGCCCCTGCCCTGCACACTAAACTCCTGTTCATGTGCTCTCGACCCCCACACCCCACCCCACAAGCCAGAGCCTGGCTCCAGACCCTGAGCTCTCATCCCACACATGGTCACCCTGCCCTACACAACAGGCCCCTACCCCACGTGCTGCACCAGACCTCCACCCCAAACCCTGGACTCTCACTCTGTGTCCCACCCTATGCACCAGACCCCTACCCCATGTATCCTGACCCCCCACCCCCCACACAGACCAGAGAGCCATGCTGGGCTGGGGGTTCCAGGGTGGGGTCTGGGAGTGTGGATGCCACTCCCCATCCCCCCGCCATGGCAGGTTCGAGGGCACCATCGCAGCCCAGTTCTTCGGGCACACTCACCTGGACGAGTTTGAGTTGTTCTACGATGAGGAGACGCTCTCACGTCCCGTCTCCATCGCCTTCGTCGCGCCCAGCGTCACCACCTACATCAACCTCAATCCCGGTACGCCCCCAGCCCTGCCCCATGTGCCCCCACCCCAATCCCTGTGCACCCCAAACCCTGCCCTGTGTCCCCCCAATCCCAATCCCAGTGTGCCCCAAACCCTGCCCCATGTCCCCCCACCCCAATCCCTGTGTGCCCCAAACCCTGCCCTGTGTCACCCCAATCCCAATCCCAGTGTGCCCCAAACCCTGCCCCATGTCCCCTCCACCCCAATCCCCGTGCACCCCAAACCTCCCCGTGTGTACCCCCGCCGCACTCCGCGGCGCTGACCGCCCCTCCCGTGGCAGGGTACCGCGTGTACGAGGTGGCCGGTTCCTATCCCGGGAGCTCCCACGCGGTGCTGGACCACGAGACCTTCATCCTGAACCTGACGGAGGCCAACGCGGCGCCCCCGGGGACGCCCCCGCGCTGGCGGCGGCTGTACGGCGCGCGCCAGGCCTACGGGCTGCCCGCCGCCTTCCCGGCCGACTGGGACCGGCTGGTGCGGCGCATGCAGGACGACGAGCGGCTCTTCCAGCTCTTCTGGTTCCACCTGCACAAGGGGCACCCGCCCCGCGAGCCCTGCGGCGGCCCCTGCAAGGCGGCGCTGCTGTGCGCGCTGCGCTCCGGCCGCGCCGCCGACCCCGCGCTCTGCCGGCCCCTGCGCCCCGCCCTGCCCTTCCCGCGCCTCCAGCAGCTCTGGCGGCAGCGGCGGCTCTGCTGAGCCAGGGCCGCAGGAGCGGGGCTGGGACACGGGCACTGCAGGGGCTGGGATTGGTCACAGCAGCGGCAGCGCTCTCATGGGACAGGGAGTAACAGAATTACAGTTGCAGGTTATACGCAGTAACACAGTTACAGGGAGCGGGGTTGCAGTCTGCACAGGGTCACACAGGAGCGGGGCTGGGAGCGGGATCGGCACAAGGTCACTGGAGTGAGGTTGGGAGCGGCACATGGTCCCCGTGTCCCAGCAGTTACACAATAAAGGCACAATGGACACCACTGCCCCTCCTTATCCGCTCCCACCAGGACTGGAACTGGATCAGGATCAGCACATGGTCCTTGTGCTCCCAACAGCCCCCAGTACGGGTGTGATGCACCCCACTGTCCTTTATCCTCAATTCTCAGCCACAACAACTTAGGGAGACCAAAATCACAAATGCTGGGCTTCACCATCCTGCCTGCGTGTCCTAATTCTACCCACTGGGATCACAATTGGGATCAGCCCGTAGTCGCTGTACTCCTGTCAGGCCCCTGATACGGTGTGCATGGACCCCACTGCCCCTCTTCACCTGCAACATCCTAGGAAGACCCAAACCAGAAACAACACCCTCATCCCTCCTCCTCCTCCTCTTGCTGCTCCTCCCTGTGCGAGGCCAAACGCAGAGCCGAGCCGGGCTGGTGGAATGGGTTTATTAATTAATGATTTAGTACAACACAGACCCTCATTACGCCACATGCATTGGGGACCCTGGGGGGGGTGTGACCCACCGTGGGGGCAGTGGTGGGGGCAGGACCCCTGACCCAACACCCTGGGTAACTGTGTGCCCCGGAGCGTTGGGTCAGCGGTCCTGCCCCCCCACGCTGCCTCGCCCAGCCGCACGCCCCCCACGCCCTCGCCCCACTCACGGGGTCTGCGCCCCTCCCCGCCGCGGTTTGAGGGTCCCCAGGAGGGTCTGCACCCCCCGGCGCACGGAGGAGCCCACCCGCCGTGCCACCGAGTCAGCCGGGGGGGCGGGCAGGCAGGAGCTGGAGGCCTGGGGCCGCGCATCCAGGCACTTCTGGTAGCGGAGCTGCGGGAGCAAGGGGTCAGCGGGGGGTCAGCGGGGGGTCAGCAGGGAGGGCAGCGGGGGGTCAGCAGGGAGGGGCAGTTCGGGGTTCAGCGGGGGGTCGGGAGTGTCAGTGCAGGGTCAGCAGGGGGTCAGTGCAGGTCAGCAGGGGTCAGTGCAGGGTCAGCAGGGGTCAGTGCGGGTCAGCGGGGGTCAGCAGGGAGGGCAGCGGGGGTCAGAGGGGGGCAGTTCGGGGTTCAGCGGGGGGTCGGGAGTGTCAGTGCAGGGTCAGCAGGGGGTCAGTGCAGGGTCAGCAGGGGGTCAGTGCAGGGTCAGGGGGGTCAGTGCAGGGTCAGGGGGGTCAGTGCGGGTCAGCGGGGGGTCAGTGCAGGGTCAGGGGGGTCAGTGCAGGGTCAGGGGGGTCAGTGGGGGTCAGATGCAGGGTCAGCGGGGGGTCAGTGCAGGGTCGGGGGGAGTCAGTGCAGGGTCAGCAGGGGGTCAGTGCAGGGTCGGGGGGAGTCAGTGCAGGGTCAGCGCGGGTCAGGGAGGTCAGTGAGGGTCAGCACGGGGTCAGTGTGGGGGTCAGCGGGAGGGGCAGTTTGGGGGTCAGTGGGGGTCAGTGGCCCAGGGGCGGCACTCACCACGCAGGCGGCCTGCAGCGCCTCGCTGAGCCCCGCGGCGTTGGGCTCACACCACACCATGTGGCAGCGGAAGGTGCCGGGGGCGCTGGCCATGATGAAGGCGAAGGCGCGGACGTCGCGTCCCACCCCCATGAAGGACAGGAAGCGCACGCGGCACTCGCACAGCACCGCCTCTGTCTGCGGGCACGGGGGTCAGCGGGGCGCCCCGGGCACCCCCGGACAGGGACGGGCCAGCAGGGCACACGGGGTGTCACCCAGGGGCCTACCAGGAGGGGTGGGGGGTCACGGTGACACCCGGGGATTGGGAGGGTTCAGCACAGCCCCCAGGGTGGGAGGAGATCCCCCCAAGGCCCCACAGGATGTGGTGGGATGGGGACACGATGGAAAGAGCCATCGTGGCTCACTGGCACAAGGATGGGTCTCTGCAGCCCTTCTGGCATGTGACAGGGTCACTCAGACCCCAGAACAGGAAGGGGTCACCACATCTCCCCAGAGTGGGAGGGGGGTGGTCCCAGGTGGGGATGCACCTGGAGGTGGGTGATGGTGGGGTGAGCAGGGGGTCAGAGGAGGGCACACACCTGGCGGTGAGCGATGGTGAGGGTGGCAGGGGCCACGCTGACCACCACGGGGGTGGGAGCAGGGGGCTCCCCTGAGCCGGGGGCCAGTGCTGCCTCCAGCGCTGCGTTGATCACGTCCATGCCTGAGGGGCACAGGGACACACAGCCACAGCTGCTGCACCTGGGCTGCAGGAGCCCCCCGAGACACTCCCCCCGTCCCCTCGAGCCCCTCACTCACCCACTGGCTTGGCAACGGGGACACAGCCCAGGTAACACACAGGGAAGCGCTGAACCACCTCACTCTTGGGAGCTGGGAACTCCACTGTGGGGGAGGCACTGTCAGACACCCCAGAGGCCCCCAAAACACCCCAGAGCCCCAACATCCCTCCAGAACCCCTCCCCATCCCTCAGTGATCACCCAGCACCCCAAGACCTCTCGGATGCTGGGCACTCCATTGTGGGGGGGACATGGCAGACCTCCACAGAGCCCTTCAAGACCCCCCAGAGCACCCCAACACTCCCCCACAGCATTCCCAGTACTCCCAACACCCCAATTGCACTGCCTTGCTCCTGGGGGCCAAGAGCCCTGCTGTGGTGGGGGACATTGACAGACACCCCCCAAACCTCCCTAAAAGCCACCCTCTCTCCCAGCTGCCCTACCCCAGCGAATGCAACCCCCAGAGACACAGGACCCTTCCCCTGTAGTCACCTTATCCCCCGGCAGGACTCCCCCAGCAGCGCTCCAGCCCTTCCCAGTCACTCCCAGTCCCCCAGAGTCCCCCCAGGTCCCTCACAGGTGCCCCCAGCCCCGTACCCTGCAGGGGAGGCTCCCCCAGCCGGGGGGGGTCTGTCCCCAGGCCGGTGCCTGCTGCCCGGGCGCTTCGCCGCTCTGCCGTCAGCTGGGGGACAGGGGGACACGGTCACCCAGATGTCACAGCACAGTCACCTCCAGGGACCCCCGTGGTGACCCACAGCCCCCCAGGTGTCACACACGGGACTGTCAGAGCACAGACAGCCAGAGGGACCCCCAGGGACCCCTGTGCCCTGCAGCAGGTCTGTGGGGACACTGGGGTGGGGAGGGGCTCACCCAGAACAGGCCTGGGGGCCGCTGCAGGGGCCTGGGGGTCTCACCTGTGTGCAGATGTGGTGCAGGTTAGGGCAAGTCCTGACGGGTTTCTGGGGGTCTCACCTGGGCACAGATGTGGTGCAGACCAAGGAAGGGGAATTTGGGGTGGGTTACCTGGGCTGGGGGGACTTGAGGGTGTCTCAGCTGGGCCCAGCCCTAGTGCAGGCCAGGTGGGGGGTTCTCAGGGGCTTTTAGGGGCAGAGTTGTAGCTCAGGCCAAGGTGGCAGTTAGGGGGAAAACCCAGCAGAGGTTACTGGGACACAGAATGGGTGCTGGCCAGAGCAGAGGCTCCAGGAAAGTTTCAGGGGGGTCTCACTTGGGCACAGACATGGTGCTGGCCACAGGGACAGTTTGGTGGGTCCTGGGGAGCTCGGGGGGTCTCACCTGGGCACAGACCCGGTGCAGCCCGGCAGCGATGGCGCTGGCCGGCCCCTCACAGCGGAACACGTGGCACTTCAGCACCTGCGTCAGAGGGTCCCGGGCCACGTAGGCAAAGTCCCTGGGGGGACGAGGGGCACATGCTCAGGACCACCCTGGTCCCCTCCCCACCCGGTCTGAGCCGGGAATGGGGGCACTGGGGGTCTGGGGGGCAGGTTGGGGCCGTACCTCTCCCTGTGTCCCCGGCAGCACAGCAGGACAGAGCGGGGTTAGGGTGTGCTGGGGGGACAGATGTCCCTCCTCCCCAGCCCCAGGACCCACCCCACACTCCCCTAGGGGAAGGTGTGATGCTGCCCCAAACCCGAATCTTCTGGGGGAGCTCACTGTTGCGACCCCATGGCCTCCACCTGCCCAACCCATGGGACCACATTCACATGTGCGACCCCACAGCCCTGTGCACCCGTGACCCCACAGCCCTACACCCCACCCGTGTGGCAACCCCAGCCCCATGGTCCCCTCCACGTCCAATGCCCCCATGCCCAGCTCCACATACACGGGATTCCAGAGCCCCCACGCCACAGTGTGGGACCTCTATGCCACATGGGGGTCCCACACATCCCAATCCCCCCATGCCCTCACTCCACGTACACAGCATCCCCAGCCCCACATGTACCAAGTCCCCTGCACACACCAGAACGCCACAGCCCCCACACCGGACCCCAGTGCCACCTCAAGCTCACACAGGTGGGCACCCCTGTGCCCCCCCGCCCCACAGGTGCCCCACCTGCTGCCGTGCCCCAGCCCCACAGGTGCCCCACCTGCTGCCGTGCCGCCCCACGCCCCAGACGCGGATGCCGCCCACGGGCTGCGCGTGCAGCAGCGCCCGGTCCTGGGGGTCCACGAGCTTCAGCGTGCGCTCCTCCAGCAGCAGCAGCGCCCGTGCCTGGGGCACGGCACCCTCAGCAGGGTACACTGCACCCCCCAGGGGCAAGGGGGCATGGAGAGTGGGGGGGGCACAGGGGGTCCGGGGTCACTCACCTCCCCCCAGATGCAGTGGGGGCAGTGTGGGATGGGTGTGGGGGGCACAGAGGGTCCGGGGTCACTCACCTCCCACCAGGGGCAGTGGGGGTAGTGTGGGATGGGTGTGGGGGGCACAGGGGGTCCGGGATCACTCTCCCCCCAGGTACAGTGGGGGCAGTGTGGGATGGGTGTGGGGGGCACAGGGGGTCCAGGATCACTCTCCCCCCAGGTACAGTGGGGGCAGTGTGGGATGGGTGTGGGGGGCACAGGGGGTCCGGGGTCACTCACCTCCCCCCAGGAGCCGGGGGGGCCGTCGCGGGGCCCCGAGAGCTGGCGGATGCAGGCGCTGACAGCGCTGCTGCTGCGGCCCGGACCCAGCTCCTCCTCCCGCAGCTGCACCCAGCCCAGAGAGCGCACCGGGAGGCCCTGGGGCAACGGGAGGATGGGTGGGGCTGGGTGTGTGGGGCAGGGGCTCCGGGGAGGGGGCAGAGAAGGGGCAGGAAAGGCATGGAGCATGAGGCAGGGTGCTGTGGGGTGGACGCTGTGGGGCAGGAGGATGGTCTGGGGCAGCCTCAGCTCCCCAGCAGTACCTGAGCCCTGACCGCCCCAATCTGCACAGCCCCGGGCCCTCAGGGCAGGACAGACCCCACACAGGGCTGTGGCCAAGACCCCTCCACCCAGGTGACAGCCTGGGACACCCTGGGCTGGGTGCCCAGCCCCCCAGCAGTGACCAGACCCCACGGGAGTGGGGAAGGGGCTCTGGGGGCCGGGAGGGGCAGGAGAGACCGGCCCTACCTTGGAGACCAGCGCATCCTCCTCGCCCAGGGCCATGCTGCAGGGGAAGGGTGGGGGTCAGTGGATACATTCCAAGACCCTGGCACCTCCCCATCCCCAGTCCCAGTCCATGAGAGCCCTCTGGGATCCCCCGTATCCCACACCGGGGTCATGGCACCCTGAGCACCTTGGACTTTCCTCCCCAACCCCTGCCTTCAGATCCTGGGACTCGCCCATGTACAACCCCCATCCCAAGACCCCATTTCCCTGCCCCACACCCTGGCCCTGTCTCCCTCAGCTCCCATTTCACACCAGACTCCCTCTGTCCATGCTGTTGCTTGTCACCCAGGGTCCCACATCGCGACAGGGCCCAGGCACAGCCCTGTGTCCCCTCAGTCCCTGTGCCCCACATCGCACCCCTCTCCTGGTGATCCTGGGCCTGGTGACGGCATCTCCAGGTCCGACACTCCTGGCTCCTCATCTTCCTCTTCCTCCTCCTCCTCCTCCTCCTCAGCTGTGGGGTCCTAGGGGCAAGGGGGCTCTGTGGAGCTGGGGGGACACTGACCCCCACCCTTTCCCCTCCACTACCCCCTCTCACCTTCCACAAGTCCCCATCATTGAAGGTCTCAGCCGGGGCAAAGCTCGTCCAGGAGAGCTGCAGGGGGCTGGGTCAGGGTGCTCCACAGGGCAGCCCCACAGCAGCCCCCCAGTCACCCCCCAAGTGCCCCACGACTCCCCCCACAGCACACTATGGGAGTCCCATGGTAACCCCAAGAGCAACTCACGTCCATACCACAGGTGTCCTGCACCCCCAACAACCACCCCCAGTCACCCCACACCCTCCAGCCACCCCTCAGCCACCTCCCAGTCCCAGCCCAGCCCCCAGTCCTCACTCACGGTGGGCCCCTCGGTGGGGGTGCTGCCATCGGAAGGGGTCTCGTGTGCCCCTCCGGGGGGCTCCCACTGAGTGGTACCAGTAGGGACGTGCCAGTAGTAGGTGCCTGAGGTGTCCTGCACCCGCAGCCACCCGGGGGGGCAGGTCCCCGTGTGCTCCTGCACCACACGGCCACAGCGACTCTGCAGGGCACGGGGGGCAGAGGGGTCAGCCCCAGCCCCACACAGCCCCGTGTGCCCAGGGACGGCCCGGGACAGCTCCACGGGGACAAGGGAGCAAAGTGGGGGCATGGAACTAACGGGGGCTGGGGACACAGGACAGTGTCCAGGGGGCTGGGGGACCAGGGATGGCACCCAGGGATGCAGGGGTGGGCACACAGTCAGGGACTAGGGGAGATACAGAGCTGACAGGAGCACGGGGGCATGGCAGGAAGGGGCAGGTGGGGGCAGCCACCGGGCTCTGTGGGGCAGCCAGACTGTCAGAAGCCTCCATGGGGCAGCGAGAGGTCACGGTGGGGCTCCGTAAGGCAGCCGTAAGTCACTGGGGCTCCAGGCTCGGGTGCCCACCTGGCTCCTCGGGGGAGCTGCCGGGGCTGCCCTGGCTCAGCGTGGCCCAGCTCGAGTCCTCGTCGCTGCCGGGGCCGGGCCCCCCGAAGAGGTGGCTGGCGCTGCGCCCCGGGGGCTCCCGCAGGCCCCGCTCCGCGCCCAGAGCCGGCGGAGACACCCCGGCCCCGTCCTCCTCCTCCTCGTCCTCCTCCTCCTCGTCCTCCTCCTCCTCCTCCTCCGAGGCGCCGATCAGCAGGGCCCGCGGGTCGCGGGCGGCGTTGCGGGCGTTGCGGGCCCGGAGCCCCGGCTGGAGCGCCCCGGGGGACTCCCCGTGCGCCCCGGGGGACCGGCCCGGGCCCGGGCCCGGCTCCAGCTCGTTGCGGTTCTGGTCCTGCCCGGCCTTGGCCCAGCCGGCGCCGGGCAGCTCCTCGGCCGGGGCGCCGCCGGGGCCGGTGCGGGGGTCGGGGGGCGCCGCCAGCCCCAGGCTCAGCCCCGGGCACCGGTTGTCGTTGGCCAGGTCGCTGCGCTTGCTCAGGGCCCCCGACATGGCGAGGGCGCGGGGACGGGCGGGACCCCCGGCCCCCGGCCCGGCCCGGCCGCAGCTGCCGCCGCTGGGGTGGGACGGCGGGGGGGTGCTACAGCCCCCGGGGCGCCTCCGCGTCCATCGGGCCTGCGGGGAGCGGGGATGGCACCGGGACCCGGGCACGGACAATCCCAAGGACTCGGCATCCCCTGTCACGGAGCCGGGCAGCCTCCGCGGCCCCGGCACCCGCGCCGCCCCCGCCGCACGGCCCCGCAGCGCCCGCGGTCACCCCGCTGCCCCGGCCGGGCCCCTCCGCATCCCGCATCCCGCATCCCGCATCCGCCCCGCGGCCCTGCCGGAGATCCCACCGGGCCCCGCACCGCTCCCGCTCCCCGGCCCGGGCCTCGGGGTCTCACGGCCTCAGCCCCCCCGCCGCTCCATCCCGCCCGCAGCGCGGCGGGCCCGGCCGTGTCCCCCCCGTGTCCCCCCCGTGTCCCCGCTCCCCGCCCCCATCGCCGGTACCTGCGGCGGCTCCGCTGCCGGGGGTCGCGGGGGGAGGGTGGGGGGCTCGGGGCGCGTCACTTCCGCTTCCGGCCGGGGAGGGGGGACAGCGCCGCCTCCGGCACCGGCACCGAGACCGGGACCCCCGGGAGCTCTGCGGACCCTCCCCGGCACCGCCGGAGAGCCCCGCGCACCCGCCGGGACCGGGAGCCCAGGCGCAGCCGGCGGCGGGCAGCTCGATCGGCCCAGGGGGAACGGGGGGAACCTTCCCCCGGTGACACTCCCGGGCCGGTGACCCGGCACTGCCCGTGCCCGCCCCGCCGTTCCGGCTGTTCGGGCGGGCAGCGGGATCCCCGGTTCAGCCCAGCTGAGCCCCCGTTAGCCCCAGCGGCACCTGCGGCTGCGGTGCCCCCGGAGCCCCCGAACCCTGGGCTGGACTGGGGGGGCTCGAGGCTCCCGAGGGGCAGCGCTGCGGCACCGGGGCCGGGCGGGAGCGGCGATGGTGGCGCAGGGCGTGCGGGGCCCCACTGTGTCACTCAGCCCAGAGCACCGGGTGCCACATCCAGCTGCGCCCTGGACACCTCCAGGGATGGGACTCACACCTGCCTGGGCAGCTCCTGCCGCTACATGGCAGCCCTTTCCATGAAGAAAATCCTCCTGGTGTCCAGCTGAACCTCTCCAAGCACAACTTGTGGCTGGTTTCTCATCCTGTCGCTTGTTTCCTGGGCAGGTCCCCCCGAGCCTCCTTTTCTCCAGGCTCAGCCCCTTTCCAGCTCTCTCAGCCCCATTCCCTGCCCTGGACACGTTCAGTGTCTCTTGCAGGCCCCAGAACTGGACACAGCCCTCGGGGTCTCACAGTGCCAGCACAGGGGACAATCCTGCCCTGGGGCTGTGCCCACTGGGGCTGGCACAGCCCAGATGCCATCGGCCTCCTGCCCACCTGGACACACCTGGGCTCGTGTCCAGCTACTGTCACTAGCAACCCCAGCTTTCCAGCCCTGTCCCAGCCCAGAGTGCTGCAGGGGGTTTTGCTGAGCCCAGAGGAAGACCCAGCCTTGTTGAGGCCCTTGTTGACCCTCACACTGTTGGCCTTGGCCCATTGTCCAGCCCATCCCGATCCCTCTGCAGCCTTGCTGCCCTCAGCAGTCCCCATCCCAGCCGTGTGTCATCCATGAACTCACTGAGGACGCACTCAGTCGCTCCCTCCAGGTCAGGGGTAACTGCTGGGCAGCACTGGCCCCAGCACCGAGCCCTGGCAGTCCCAGCAGTGCCCTACCCCCTGGACGTGGCCCCATTCCCAGCCCTCCCTGGGCCTGGCTCTCAGCCAGGTGTTCCCAACAAGGATCACCTGTCCCAGCCAGCTGCAGGTGCTCCATGAGACGCCAGGGAGACGGAGATGGTGCCAAAGGCTTCGCTGGGGCTCAGGCAGGGACACCCTGTCCCAGCAGACAAACTGGGTGGGGCAGGACCTGCCTTTGCCAACCCGCAGCTGGATCTGATCCCCTGCTTGTCCTGCCTGTGCTGTGGGGCCCACAGGTGATCTGTCCTAGGGCCTTCCCAGCATCAGCACCAGGAACAGGCGTGGACTTCCCTGGATCCTCCCTCCAGCTGTGCTTGAGAACAGGGTCACTGCTTAGGAACAGGGTCACTAGCCACCCCTGGGGCCTGGGAACGCCCAGGGGGTCGGGGCTGTGGGGAGTGATGAGTAGGGTCTGAGTAAGCTCTGCCGCCCTCCAGGATCCCCCACGGATCGCCAGAGCTGCCCTGCGACCCCTCCACAGCCCCTGTGGTATCCCCAGGGATCCACTGGCCCCAGACACCTGCAGGGTCTGAGTGGCTCAGCAGGTCACTGACCACTTTCCCTGGGTACACGGACCAGTCTACTCCCAGTACTGACCAGTCCAACCCAGACCCTGCTGCCAGCACAGACTAGTCTGACCCAGTACAGACGAGTCTAACCCTGTCCCCAGTCCCAGTCCAGACCAGTCCAGCCTTGTTCCCACTCCCAGTCTGTTCCTGTCCCTGCAGATGGGCCAGTGCTGGCAGAATGCCCAGGCCAGGCAGGCGCCCGTGGTGCCACCGAGCTCCAGGCACCGCTGCTGTCCCTGCCTGGCCTGGCACTGGCTGGGGGTGTCCAGCACAGCCAGAACAGCCCACAGGACACGGGGGGCTATAGGGCAGGCTGTGTGAAGGACAGGCAGGGCTATGGGGCAGCACGGGGCCAGGGTACTTCCAGAATACTTTATTTTGTACATACAGTTTTGTCAGCGTGCGGCAGCTGCCCCACAACCCCCGTAACCCCCAGAGCTGTGGAGCAGCAGTGCAGCGGGGCAGCAGGCACACACAGTTACCCCACAGCTGGGGAGGGCGGCTGGGGAGCTGGGGGACAGCCCTCAATGGGCATGGGGCTCTGGACTGGCCACCCCACAGTCCCCCCAGCCCTTCCAGCGGCTCCCCCTGCCCCTCACACCCTCCATAGCTTGGGGACCCTGTCAGCCGGGGCAGCGGGATGCTGGCCCTGCCATGGGCAGGGTGAGGGGTCAGACCACGACCCCCAGGCAGCCCCCACCCCACAGGACCCATCGTCACCCCCCAGGCCCGGCTGCCCCTGGGATAAAGTGCACATGAAGCCAGGATGGCGCGAGGGGGGCGAGCGAGGCGGTGGGGCACCGACCCCACAGGGCACCGTGTCCCCCCAGGGCACCATCCCCCTGGGGCAGTGTCCCCGCCGCAGCCACGCCCCGGCCCTGCTGTCACTGCAGGTAGCGATAGGCCTTGAAGCAGTGGTTGCCCGAGTCAGCCACCACGACGTGGCCGTCGGAGGTGAGCGCCAGCCCCTGCGGCCCGTACAGCGGGTCGGCCGCTGTGTTGATGTAGGACAGGAAGGAGCCCGCGCTGTCGAACACCTGCAGAGGTGACACAGCTGTGCCCCACGGCCCCGGGCCCAGGACACCCAGCCCGAGAGCCCCCGGGCCTCCAGGACGCACCCCTGTGGGGGATGGGGTCCCCATCCTCCTAGGTCTATTCCAGTTAACCCCAGACCCTTCTCAGCTGCTCCCAGGCGAGCCCCGAACCCTTCCCAGGCCATCCCAGTTGCTCTCAGTGCAAAACTCTTCCCAGCTCCTCCCAGCTGACACTAGGCCCCCATCAGCCATTCTCAGTTGACCTGAGACCCTTCTTTGTTGCTCCCAGCTGACCCTAGACCCCTCTCAGTTGACTTAGACCCTGCACAGACTCTTCTCAACTGACCCAGGATCCTTTCCAGCTGCTCTCCCTTAAATCCAGCTGTTTCCTGGATCCCTGCAGGTGCCCCCAGCGCCTCACAGCAGGGCAGGGATGAGGTGGGGAGAGGCCCGTGCTGTGCCCCCTGGGCTGCACTGGGGTATGTGTGCAGCTACAGGTGTGCAGGCGCAGGTGTCTGTGCAGGCACAGGTACAGCTGTCTGTGCAGATACAGGTGTCTGTACAAGTACTGGTGTGCAGGCACAGGTACAGGTGTCTGTGCAGGTGCAGGTGTGCAAGTGCAGGTGTCTGTGCAGGTGCAAGTGTGCAAGTACAGATACTGGTGTCTGTACAGGTACAGGTGTGCAAGCACAGGTACAGATACAGGTGTCTGTGCAGGCACAGGTGTCTGTACAGGTGTCTCTACAGGTATAGGTGTGCAAGCACAGGTACAGGTATAGGTGTCTATACAGGTATAGGTGTCTGTGCAGGTGCAGGTGTCTGTACAGGTCTCTGTGTAGATACAGGTGTCCAGATGCAGGCACAGGTGTCTGTGCAGATGCAGATGTCTATAGGTACAGGTATGCAAGCACAGGTACAGGTGTGTGCAGGTACAGGTGTCTATGCAGGTACAGGTGTCTGTGCAGGTGCAGGTGTGTAGGCACAGGTGTCTGTGCAGGTGTTTGAGGCACAGGTGTCTGTGCAGGTACAATGTGCAGATGCAGGCACAGGTGTCTGTGCAGGTGTTTGAGGCACAGGTGTCTGTGCAGGTACAATGTGCAGATGCAGGCACAGGTGTCTGTGCAGGTGTTTGAGGCACAGGTGGGTACCTGGATGCGGCTGTTGCCCCAGTCAGCCACGATGATGTTGCCATTGCTGTCCACGGCCACCCCTGTGGGCGCATTGAACTGCCCGTTGCCCTCCCCGTGCGACCCGAACTTGAACAGGAACTCGCCCTCTGCGTTGTACACCTGGTGGGCACGGGGGACAACACGCACAGGGGAGTTATGGGGTCACTGGGCACTGCACCCCCTGGCCCTGAGAGCACCTGGGGGATCTCAGCACTCGCCTCTGGCTGCGCTCACCTTCACAGAGTGGTTGTGGAAGTCGGTCACCACGATCTCATTCTTGTTGTTGACAGCCACAAAATGGGGTCCTGGGGAGACAAAGGGGGCTCAGCCCGAATGGGGCACAGGGAACTCATCCCCAGGACTAGGAGGCTCAGCCCCAGGATGGCGGGTTCAGCCCTGGCCCCATGGCAGGACCAGGATGGACCCAGAGCCCTGAGGCACGGACAGAGCCCAGAACTCAGAGCCCCCAGGATGGAGCCACTGACAGAACCTGAGCCCAAAGCCTGAGCCCAGAACTGAATCCAGAACCCAGTTCTACAATTTGTATCCAGAACCAAACCCAGTGCCCCAATCTAGGACACAGAGCTCAGAACCGAGACCCAAATCCAGAACTGAGTTCAGAACCTGGAACCACATCCCAGCCTAGGAACTAGAACCAAACCGTGAACTCAGAACCCGGGATCTCAGTCCCAAACCAGAACCCAGAGACAGAACCTGGAACTGGATCACCAGCCTGGAACCTGATGCTGGACCCAGAATTAGACCCTGGTCCCCTGTCCAGCCCCAAAACTAAAACCAGAACTCAGAACAAGTCTTGAGCCCAGAACATGAACCCACAGTCCAGAACTGGATCCAGAAAGCCAGTCTAGAACTGGAGCCTGGACCTGTCCCACAACCTCGGGCCATTCTTAGGGGTCCCGGTGCCACCAGCCACCCCACAAATGTGGGGCACACATTTGGGGCCCAGGGCCTCCCAGTTGTGGGGGTCCCAGGAATACCTGCAAACTGGCGCTCAGCGGTGCCCCGGGAGCCAAAGCGTGCCACCAGCTTGCCGTTGGGCTGGAAGATGAAGACGCAGCAAGCCTTGTTGTCCACCACGATGATGTGCCCGTTGCGGTCCACGGCCACGCCCTTGGGGCCCATCAGCCGCCCCGCGCCCAGCTTGGTCTGGGGGAGACGCAGAGTCAAGGGGAGCTGCCGTGGGCCCCCACTCCACAGCCCCCCCTCGCCCTGGCTTTCCCTCACCTTGAACTTGCCCTCAGGTGAGAACACACTGACCCAGCGGTTGTCGTAGTCAGCCACGATGATGTCACCGTTGGTGTCCACCGAGACCCCCGTGGGGCGCTGGAGCTGCCCTGGGGAACGCCCCCGCACCCCGAAACGCAGCCGGAACTGCCCCTCATTGCTGAACACCTGGAGGGCAGCAGGGTCAGGGGAACCCAGGGAACACCCCAACCCCTTGAAACGCAGCAGAACTGCCCCTCCTTGGACAACTACTGTGGGGACCAGGAAGGAGCAGGGGGATTCAGTGGGGTCCTGGGAGACTTCAGGGATCCCAGGAGGAGACCACACACGCACACATTGGTTACTGCTGACAGGGTCAGTGGGATCACGGGATCCAGGGTTACCCAGGGGATCCTGCGGGGGTCCCAGGGGTCCATACCTGCATGCACTGGCTGTTGCTGTCAGGGTGAGTGGGGGTCAGCAAGAGCCAGTGGGAGTCCAGAGGGGGGCTTGGAGGCCCCAGGGGTGCCCATACCTGCACGCACTGGTTGTTGCTGTCGGCCACGACGATGCGGCCGGCGCTGGACGTGGAGATCCCCTGCAGGTTTGTGAACTCGCCCTTCTCCCGGCCACGGCTGCCTGCAGGCACCAGTCAGGGGGGCACACGGGCCCCCAGGAGACCAGTCACCATTCCGGTAAACCCCTGCCACCCCCTGGGACCCTCCACCACTCCCCCAGGGAGAGCCCACCGTCCCTGTGGCTGCGGGGAGCCCTAACGAGTTTCCCAGGACACCCCCACTGGCTGAGGCCGCCCCCGGGCCCGCTCACCCACGCGGAAGATGAGCTCGTCCTCGATGGGGTTCTCCTTGCGCTTGGCGCTGCCGTACATGCTGGCGGGGCGGCGCAGCGCCTTTTGCCGCACGTGCCCCCCGCCCGGGGACTTGACGCGGCGCTTGGCCTCCTCGGGGGACGGCGGCACGTCGCTGGGGCGCAGGGCGCGGGCGCGGAACGGGGACCCGCGCACGGGCTGCCCGTACAGCAGGATGGACAGCACGAAGTCGCCCTCGGCGCGCGGCGTGTACACCAGCTCGTAGGTGCCGTTGCGGTTGTCCTGCACCTCGGCCTCGGCCGCGGCGCCGTCGGGGCCCGTCACGGCGAAGCGCAGGCGGGCGCCCCCGCTGCGCACCAGCGCCCCGTCCTTGTCCTTGGTGGTGACGCTGAGCGAGCAGGGCTGCCCCACCACGGCCTGGCGCAGCCCCTCGCCCGTGGCCACCGTGGTGTGCGCCGTGGCGCTGGTGGTCAGCAGCGCGCCCAGGTTCTGGATGGAGCGGCGCAGCCCCTCGGGCTCGGCGTGGAACTCGAGCTGCGCGTTCTCGTGCGGGTGCTCGGGGAAGGGCCGCGCCGCCAGCTCCCGCAGCCGCTCACCCATCTGCTTCTGCACCAGCAGCACCTCCGTGGCCGAGCCGTGGTGCAGCGCCTGCTCTGTGAACGCGCAGCTGCTCAGGATGCTCTCCTGGCCCTGCCGCAGCACCTCCAGCTGTGCCTCCAGCACCTGAGGGACCAGAACACCACCTGTGGCACCAGGCGGGGCCCGCGTGCCAGCACCCACATTTCAACCACATCCTGGCCCTGCTGCCACACCTCCAGCTGTGGCTCCATGCATCCTGTGGGGATGGCAGTCTCTGCAGTGTTGGTGCGGGACCCCCACACCCAGCACCCTAACCAGTGCTGTACCTGCACCCCCACACCCAGCACCCTAACCAGTGCTGTACCTGCACCCACACCCAGCACCCTAACCAGTGCTGTACCTGCACCCCCACACCCAGCACCCTAACCCGTGCTGTACCTGCACCCCCACACCCAGCACCCTAACCAGTGCTGTACCTGCACCCCCACACCCAGCACCCTAACCCGTGCTGTACCTGCACCCAGACCCAGCACCCTAACCCGTGCTGTACCTGTACCCCACACCCAGCACCCTAACCAGTGCTGTACCTGCACCCAGACCCAGCACCCTAACCAGTGCTGTACCTGCACCCACACCCAGCACCCTAACCCGTGCTGTACCTGTACCCCACACCCAGCACCCTAACCAGTGCTGTACCTGCACCCAGACCCAGCACCCTAACCTGTGCTGTACCTGCACCCCCACCTGCACTCCAGCCATGGCCACAACCCCAATGCTGATGCTGCACCGGGACCCCAACTGTGGCACTGGCACTGGGGTCTTGCTGGGGGACACACACCCTCCCAGCAGGGCTGGTGAAGGGCACAGAGCCGCAGGTGTGTTACCTGCTGCTTGGCAGCACAGGTGGCCTCCAGGTCACGCAGCAGCACCTCCCGCCGCTGCCGCAGCGCCGCCTCCAGCTCCTCGAAGCTGCTCCCAATCTCGGCCTCAGCCTCAGCCCGGCGCTGCCCCAGCTGCCGGCTGATCTCAGCCACCAGCCCCACAGCCGCTGCCAGCTGGGGGAGCCTGGGGAGACACGGGGACCCCCTGAACTCCCACACCCCCACCAGGCGCACCTGAAGCCCCCCACGGCACCCTCATCCAGCTGCGGCATCGTGCAGGAGGAGGACGTGGGGACTGCCTGAACACTCAAAGCCCGCAGCACCACGACGCCCTCGGCCACCTCTCCATGTACCGTGTGTGGGTGGCATCAAGGTGGCGCCGCACCCAGCGGGAGTGGGGCCGTGGGGACCCTGGGGGCCCGTACCTGGCGCGCACGGCGTCCAGCTGGTGCTGCAGGGCTGCCTTGTGCTGCTCCAGCACGTCACGGAGTGGCACCGTGCGGTGGTCCCGGTGCTCCCGCCGCTCCCCCTCCGTGCACTCCCGGCACATGGCCGTCTCGCAGGGCTCACAGTAGAACTCCATCACCTGCCACACCTGCACTCACCTGCCGCCCTGCAGCCCAGCCCACAGGACCCTGCAGCCCAACCCAAACCACCTTCTGAGCCCACACAGCCTCTCCCAGACTCCCTGGACCTGCAGCCTCCCCAGACCCCTTCTGGACCCTTTCTCCAAGGCCTGCAGCCCACTCAACCTCTTTGACCCTCACAGGCCTTCCAGGTGCTCACAGACCTTTTTAGCCCTCCCCAGATCCCAGCCCTGCTAAAGTCTTTCCAGCTCCTGCAGGTGCCCAGCTCCCCCTGAGTGCAGCCCTCTGCATGCCCCCCGGGCCCCCCAGCCCCCAGAGGCCCCTGCAGCCCCCAGCCCCTGCCCCGCCCTCGGTCACACCTTTCCCTCGTGGTTGGGGCAGCAGAGCGGCTGCCCAGTGGCGGCGCCCAGGGGGGGCAGGGGTGCAGGGGGGGCCCCGCGGGGGTCGGGGTCCCGCTGCAGCACCTCCATCAGGTTGGTGATGAAGAAGTTGTTGGGCAGCGCCGGGACCCCCCGCTCGGGCAGGATCGAGGTCTGGCGGCACACGGGGCACGACAGGGACAGGCTCTGGGCCGGAATGTAGTTCTGCAGACACCTGGGGTCACAGGGGTCATGGGGGTCACTGGGGTCACGGGGCACAGGGACACGACAGGGACAGACTCTGGGCCAGGACACGAAGGGCAGGGACAGGAACGGGGGCTGTGGGGGCACAGGGGGTATGCAGGCACAGATACAGAGACAACACAGCAGTGGATGAGGGGATGGATGGAGGGACAGGAGCCGCTGCGGATGGGGGATGTGGGAGGCAGTCGGGGCAGAACAGGGGGATGAAGGGACAGATGGACGGACAGGGAGCCAGGGGAATGGACAGGCAGGTGTATGAGGGGACAGAAGGGGGTACATGGCACCTAGGGTTGGGGGCAGGTATAGAGTGGGAGGGACAGATAAACACAAAGGTCAGGGTGCAGGACGAGGGTACACAGACAGACCTGGGGACGGGCAGTGGCACGGGGACAGATGGATGGACGGGGGACTCCCACAGTGACAGTGGGACGGGGGCAGCAGGACAGACAGATAGGGTGATGAGGAACAGAGGGAGAGGGGGGCAGCAAGACAGACATGAGGGTTGGGGGTGCAGGCAGAGAGCAGGAGGGGAAGGGACATACAAACATGTGGGCTGTGTGGTAGAACATTGAGGTGTGAGAACAGGATGGGAGGGACAGACAAACGAGGGGACAGATGGACAACGTGGTGGGGCTGCACAGTGTCACACTGGGGTGCAGGAGGGGGACAGACGAACAGACAGATGGGGGGACTGCACAGTGTCACACCAGGATGGGAGACACAGATGGACAGACAGACAGGAGGGCTATGTGGTGTCACACCAGGTGGGGAAGCAGCAGAGGAGCAGGCAGTCAGACAGATGGACAGGATGGACATGGGGCAGCAGTGCCAGTGCCCCTGGGGAGAGGGATGGACGGACGGATGGATAGAGTGGGGGGCTGGAGCAGGGCCAGAGGGCTCTGGGAGCACAGAGAGAGGGGCCATCAGCAACAAGACCCCCCCACTCAGGGACCCCAGCCATAGCACCCCCAGCACCTACACTCAGGGGCTCAGGGGCTCTGCAGCCCTCCAGAGAAGGGGGGTGCAGGGGCAGTGGGGTCTCAGCACTGCCATGGGCTGTGCAATGCAGGGGGGTCCCAGCCCCACTTCTGGGGGCACAGGGAACCTCAACCCCATCTCTCACTGGGAGGACAGGGAATGCAGGGGGTCGGGGGGGTTGTGCTCACGCTGCGGGTTTAGGGGTGCAGGAGGGATGCAGTAGGGCACAGCGGGGGTGCAGCTGGTAGTGGTGGGGTACAGGCTCAGGGACACAGGGGGATGCAGCAAGGCAGAGGGGGGCTGGGTGCACTGGGGGAGCAGAGGGGATGGATGCTGGAGGGGGCAGAGGGGTCTGGGGGGTGCAGGGGTGCAGTCAGGAGAGGGGGGCGCATTGGAAGCGTTGCAGGTGTGGTGCAGTCAGGACTCAGAGGGGTGCAGGGGGCCCAGGGCACGGTGGGGATGTGCTGGGGATGGATGCTGGTGGGGTGCAGAGGGCACGGGAGGGATGTAGGGGTGCTCAGAGATAGGGTGGGGATGGAGAGTGGGTGCCAGGGCACAGAGAGTACCCCGGGGGTGTAGTGGGGTGGAGGGAGTGTAATGAGGGGTCCCACCTCTCACAGAAGGTGTGAGGGTAGGGATTGGGTGCAGGGGGAGCTCAGGGGGTCCCATCTCTCACAGCCAGCATGCAGGCAGGGATGGAGCTAGGGGGGATGCAGGGGGGCTCAGGGTGGGTTCGTGAGGTCCCACCTCTCGCAGAAGGTGTGCAGGCAGGGCAGCACCTTGGGGTTGCAGTAGCGGTCGAGGCAGATGCTGCAGATCAGGAACTGCTGGTCAATCTGCCGCACCACCGGGCTGGCGGGCTCATGGCGGGCCATGGTGGCTCCTCAGCCTGGGAGCACACCACGGTGAGGGCAGGCACCCTGCAGCGCCCCACGGCCACCCCCAGCCCGGCCACGGCACCGCACAGCCCCCACCCACCGCACAGGCCCGCGGCGGGGCACGGCAGACCCTCAGCCTGACAATGGGGGGATTTAAATGCGCGGGAGGCACTGCACGGCACCCTGCAGCCCACCGCCCTACCCACACAGCCCCCCTGCGCACCCCACAGAGGCCATAAAGGACACCGGCCCTGGGCCACGGCTCAGCACCCTGGGGCGCCCGCAGCCCTGACCCACGGCACCCGCGGCACCTACAGCACCCACCCGCGGGCAGACCACGGTCCCCGGCCCCACAGACACCTTGTGGGGCACACACGGGGACTCCTCCTGGCCCCCACCATGCCCACGACCCCCGGGCACCCACAGGCAGCCCCGCGGGTGCCCCCAGGCTCGCACAGCAGCGCGCCCCACGCCCTGCCCCTCGGAACCCGCTGCTGCCACAGCCCCCTCTGCCCGCGCCCCTCGGCAGCCGCCCCCACGCGCGGCCAGCGACCGTCTGCCCCACAGGACACCCCCAGCACGCCCCCCGCCCCGCGGGCCGCGCCCAGCCCCGTCCCCCGGGACGCGCATCACCCCCGTCCCCCACCGGCCCCGCTCACGGCGCTGCGGCGGCTCCGCGCTCCAGGCCCCGGCCCCGCCCCGGCCGCCATTGTGCGGCGCCGCCCCCCCGCGGCACCGGGACATGGCGGAACCGGGGGGGCCGCGGCCGCCGTGCCCGGGGGTCTCTGCCCCGCGCCGCCCCGCACGCACCCCGCGCCCCGCAGCCTCCCTCGCTCCGCCGCCGCCCCCGCCGCCCCCGGCCGCACTCACCCGCCCCGCAGCCCCCTCCCCGCTGCCGCCCGCGCCGCGGGACCCACGGCGCATCCTCGGCCCCGGCCCGGGATGCGACAGGGAGGCGGCCGGGCCGGGCGGCACCACGCGCGCTCCGGAGGGGGAGCCGAGCCGCGCCGCCGCCGCCCGGGTCACCGAGCCCGCCCCCGGGGACACCCCCGCGGGGCTGCCGGGCCGTCGCTGCGGGACGCGGTGCCGCCCCCGGCTGGGGGGCTCGCGGGGAGGGTCCCGCGGGGAAGGGGGTGAAGTAACCCCCCAGCTCTCCCCCCCAGCATTAGTGGTCTCGCCTGGGCTGTGGCTCTGCAGCTGGGGGGGGGCTCCGCGCATCCAGGGGTACCCGGCTGTTGCCACGGCAACCACATCCCGACCCGAATTTGGGGGGGGGGGGTTGACCCCAAATCCCAGGGGAATGGGACTGGGGAATGTGGGCATACAGTGGTGGGTGGGGGCATGGCGGGGCGGGGGTTGCCAAGCATAGGGTGACGGGCGGTATAAATTGGGAAGTAGGAGGAATATAAAAGGGAGATAAAGGGGGAATAAAGGGAAGGTCAAGGCGAACAGGTGGATGGATATAAAGAGAGGTGAGGGAGATGCGCAGGCAAAAACAGAGGTAAAATAGGGGTTATAGAGGGGTGGTATAGAGAAGGTACAGGCGGGGTACAAAGGGGCTTATGAAGGGGGCGATAGGAGTAAAAACAGAGCCCAGTAGGCCTGTGCCAGCCTCTCAGTCTAAAGGGAGCCCACACTTCCCACCTGCCAGCTGCCACAGCTCCTTCTCCACGTGGGACCCCCCTCATCACCACCGCCCCTTCAGCTGGCACCCCTCCACCCGGCAGGGCCCCCACCCCGCTCAGGTGGCTCAAGCCCCCCTGCTGCAGCTGCCCGGGAAATTCCAGCAGGCTGCTGGCTGCCTCCTCTGGGGGAGGCAGGTGGGCCCGCATGGGCACGGCATCCTGGCAGAGCTGCTGCTCCAGAGGTGCAGAGGGGTGCCCCTGTCCCCAGCCAGGTGTGGCCATGGGGGATGTGGCCACAGGGACAGGAAGGTCCTGAGCCGGCCCAGCACACGGACTCGCAGCCCTTTGGGGACCCGTTTGGGAGGAACAGATCCGGGAGGGACCCAGAGCTCTGCCATGAACCAGCCCCCCAGGAAACCTGTCCCCAGTCACACCGGGGGCCCCTGACCCTCCACCTTGGCCTCAGAGTCTGGAAGGTTCCACAGCCAGGCCAGAGCTGCTTGTGCAGCCAGCACAGTCCCCCAGGAGCAAGGATGACCGTGATAAGGGGGTGATAAGGGGGTGACCTGCCACGCAACATGGCACCCACTGCCAGGACCTTGCAGTCCCAGCCAGGCACCAGCAGAAGCAGCACAAGGTGCTGAAGCTCAGCATGTCCCATGGGCCCTGCAGCACAGCGGGGATCAGGTGCTGGGAAACTGCAGCACAGGAGGATCCTGTGGGCTCCCCTCCACCAAGGACCTCCTCTGGCCCCCCACCCTCACCTCCAGTGGCCCCTCATCCCCGCAGAGACCCCGGTCCCTCCCAATATCCCACATAACCTGGTGGATGGGCCTGGGGTGACAGCGCAGGTGCCTGGGAACAGCCCTCATGCCCCGGGGGCAGGCACCCACCCACTCCGGCAGCTCAGCATGGCCAGGGATTGCCACACCCATGCCTGGGGGGCGGCAGGACTCCTTGGCAGGGTTTGGGTGTTCCGGGGGGGAGGGGGATCAGGGAGTGGTTGGGAATCTCCTGGGGTTTTCTGAAAGAAGTGTCCCAGGGGCCCATCAGTGTTCTGGGGGGTGACCAGGGGTCCCAGGGGAACAGCAGCTGGTGTGGCAATAGGTCAAAGGGCAATGGAGGAGGGAACCAGATGGCACTGGCCCCAGTGCCGGGCCTGGGGAAGGGGAATCTATCCTGTGGGACTCCCAAGCCCTCACTGCCACCAGTGGGACAGCAGTGATGGAACCCCAGGCTGATCCCACCCAGCTTCTCCCTGCAGGGCCCCCCATCCTGTCCCCATTTACTCACACCTGGTCCTGCTGCACTGCTGCCATGAGGTTGGAGCAAGGGGTGGCCCCCCTCACCAGACACAAGTGAGCAGGGTCCCCCCAAGCCCCCCACTCGCCCCCCAGAACCATCTCTCCCATTCCCCTTCCAAACCTGGGCCCCCACAAACAGCAGCCAATGCCCACTCGGGCTCCAGCAGAGTCCTCACCCTTACAGGGCTCATGCCTGTTTCCCACCCGCTCTGGCAGCCCCAGCCCACAGGGTGCAGCCCCTGCTCGTCCCACCTGTAGCTCTGCAACATTGATCTGTACCATTTATTCGGGGTTTTACAGAAGTCAGGGGTTGGGGGTCAGACCGTCACCAGGGCGGGGCAGGGGGAAGTCGGATCCCGACATTAAATTATGGGTTAAATTAATGAGCAAGAAAAAACAACAATTTTGTCTTAGGAGAAAGTGCCCAAGTGCAGGGGTGGGCAGGGGGCCCCTGGCAGGGTGGGGGTGAGCCCTGGCCGGGAGCCCAGCCCCCCGTGTGCAGCACAGGTGCCCCAGCCCCAGGACACACGTGTGCCCGCACACAGACATGCATGGGCACGCGGGCACCCCGTGCCTGCACTGACGTTTGGTCCCTGCTTGGAGCCCCCTGCCCTCTCCACGGGACCTGTGCCCGGCCAGCGACTCCCCCTGCCACTGGCAGCAGGGCACAGGGACCCCTCAGCAGCCCAGCCCAGCATGCCACAGCCCCAGGGAGCAGGGGGGTCTTTGGGGGGTGCAGCCCCCTGTGAATCAGGAGTGCAAGAGCGGCCACGCTGGAAACACCTGCGAACGGCCTGGAGGGGGCCAGGGTGTCCCTGGCACTGGAGGGCAGAGCAGAGCCCCCCTGGGTGTCAGGTGCAGCAGGGAGGCCCCACAGGCCCCCCCCAACACAAGGGGGGCCTGGCTGTTCTGGTGCTTCCCCCCCAGCTCCACTGTGCCACAGGGCAGGGGTCTCCCTGGGTGGAAGCTGGCAGTGGGCCTGGGAGGGGTGCACCCCCATTGTGCCCTGGGGAGGCAGAGGGGGAACAGTGGAAGGTCCTGGCTCACCCCAAGGTGAGTGGGGTGTCTGGGGGCAGCAGCCCAGCAAGAGGGGTATCCCCAGCCCCTTGGGAGTGTCAGGGGCAGGGGGGGCTCCAGCTGTCTGCTGTGTGGGGTCTGTGCTGAGGAGCTGCTGCACCGGGCCCTTAGGGAGGGCTGTGGGACAGGGGGGACACAGCCCACTGGCAGCTCCCCACATCTGGTGGCCCCCCCCATCCAAGACCAGGCCCGGGCTGTGGCCCCCACGAGCCCCCGGCCACAAATGAGGTCCATGTGTGCTCCTCCATCCGGGGGGACACAGGGGGCTCACTGCTCCTCCAGCCAGGAGGGCTTCTCGGCGCCAGGGGTCTTGAGCTTGATGTTGAACTGCTTGAGGGTCTGCTCAAGCTGCTGCTGGTTCCCAGCAAAGTACGCAGAGATGGCATTGTGGAACAGCAGCAGTTGCTTGTGCATCACCTTGATCTGGGAAAGGATCATGATTGGGGGGGGCCTGACCCCAGCCCAGCAGCACCCCAGAAAAGGGGCTGGAAAGCCCTCTGAGACCCCCCCAAGTGCCACTGCTCCCCCCTCTCCTCCCACTGTCCATTCCACCCAATTAATGTGGGTGACAAATCCAACGTGGCTGCCAAATCCCTGCAGGGACCCCATCCCTGTGCCTCCTATCCCCGCAGTTCCCATTCCCATCCCACACCCCCACCCCTGTCCCAAACCCCCCCTCCTCACGTACCCCATCTCTGCATCCCCCACCCCTGTCTTGCATCTCCCATTCCTGTGCTCCATTCCCACCCCACACCTCCCATCCCTGCACACACCTTGTTCTCCTCCAGGAATTTGAGCTTGATGGCCACGTCCGCCCGCAGCTTCTCGTACTTGTCCTTGTGGCTCTGGAACTGGCTCTGGGCGGCGTCCAGGCGGCTGACGGCGCCGGCGTCGCGCGGGCCCATGCTCAGCTCCTCCAGGTCCGTGCGGTACGCGTCGTACTCCAACCTGCAGAGCCCGCCATCAGCGCCTGCCCCCAGAGCCCCCAGCATCCCCGCGCCCCCCGAGCTCCCTGTCCCACCTGGCCGTCTCATACTGCTTGACTGTCATCAGCGTGTCCTCCATGGTCTTGTTGACCAGCGTGTTGATGCTGGACACAAAGAAGTTGACAGCACCCAGCAGCGTCTCCCCATTCTTGCACAGCAGCTTCTGTGTCTCTGCGTTGTACCCAAACTCCTCCTGAGGACAGAGGAGTGGGTGCACGGGTGAGGGGGCACGGATCACACCCCCACTCCCCTCCATCAAGGGTGCTGGGGTAAAAACCCCTGAGACCAACCACGACCCAGTACCGCTGAGCAGCAGCACCAGCACACACATCCACACCTGTACAGATCCCGTTCCTGCACCGGTGTCCAAGTATGATTCCCCAAATCCTGACCCCCACAACCCCAGTGTCAAGCCCAGCCACCCCTGCTCTCCCCCTGCCCTGGTGCCCAAGTGTCCCTGCCCTCGCTCCGGAGTCCCCCCAGCGCTGGCACACCTGGAGCTCAGGGGATTTCTGGCTGAGGTCAGCAAAGGCATCCCCCAGGGCATGCTGGGTCTGTACGAGGCTGTAGAGGTGGGCTGTGAGTGCCCGTGCCAGGTGCAGGACGCTCTCGTACTTGCGCTTGGTCTCGCGCAGCAGCTCAATCTGAGTCTCCAGCTCCAGGTCCACGGTGCGGGACCCCCGCCCAAAGCGCTCCGAGAGCAGCTGCTTGGTGCACTGCAGGAGGGGAAAACCAGGGCCCCCCAAGGCAGTGTGAGCCCCCTGAACCACTCTGACAGCAGCTGCTGGGGGAGGGGCACCAGGCAGGCCCGCTGGGGTCCCCCCACCCCTCACCTTGTAGGTGTTGATCCCCCACTTCTTGACAATGTCGAATTTCTCAACGGCGATGCCACGCACGACCTCCTCTCCACCAGATGGGGGTCCAGGGGATGGTGGGTGCAGCCCAGGGCCTGGCACAGGGACAGAGACAGGATGGACCTGGCACCAGCTCCAGGAGGGCAGCTGGTGGCCATGGGGACCTGGCAGCCCCAGCCGCCAGAGCCCCTGCTCTGGAGCTGCTGTTTCCACAGCAGCATCCCCAGCTCTGGCTCACAGGCATCATGGCGAGGACCCTGCTCCTGCCAGCCCCCCGAGGGTCCCACACAGGGGCACAGATCCCAGCTCAGCCGTGTCTGCTTGCACCAGGCCCTGCCCCATTCTGTTGACCACCCTCACTAGGCTACAGGGGGAACACCACCCAGCAGCACTAGGTGTCCCTCAGGTGGGCTCCAGGGTGGATCCCCCTGGCCAGGACCCACCAGCGCTGTCCTCTGTCCCAGCACAAGGATCAGCACCAGGACCAGGCTCTGGCCACGACACAGGTGCCACGGGGGCTCTTACCAAGGTCCCTAGGGAGGCCCTGGGTGCAGTGAGGGGCGCAGTACCTGCTGGAGCAGCGGCCGGGCGGGCCATCCTACGGGCAGCAGGCGCGCTGGGGGGCACCGATGGTCCTCGGGGGGGGTGAGGGTGGACAAGAGAGCCTGGAAACGGGGGGGCTGCGGGGGCTGAGCAGGGTGGGGCGGGGCAGGACAGGGGGCACAAGGCATGGGACAGTGGGGTAGCCAGGGCAGAGGGGACCGGGGGCAGGGGACAGGGACGAGTGCGCGGGCGGGCGACAGCGGGAGAGCGACGGCAGCAGGTGAGCGTTGGAACCCAGAGACATGGCTACAGCCACACAGGTGGGCTCCCCCGCCCCAGGGAACCCCCCTAGCTGCCCCTGCGCAGGAATCCCTGCACCCCAAGAGCTGGGTAGGCCAGGGGTGTGGGGACACAGAGACGTGGGGACACCGGGCCAGCAGCAGTAGTGCTCCAGGAAAGCACACACACGCACGCTCGCCCTCTCTGCCCACAGGGACCCTCCCCAAGCCCTGAGGGGACCCTCAGGGAGAGATCTGCATGGAACAAGGGCAGCAGTGCCAGGTCTCCCAGGGTATAGACCCCAACTGGCCCCACTCCCTCAACCCCAGCACACTCCAGAGCTCCCGCTGCATATGGACTGGGACAGACCTGGGATCCTCCACCAGAGCAGGCACTCAGAGTTGTGCACAGGGATGTGCTGACCAAGGGGATGGAGATTCCCCAGAAGAGACCCCCACCCTGTGACAGGGGAGTAACCCAGCCCAGGTAGAGCAGAGCTGGGGCAGCAGCCCCTCCTCTGCCACCAGTACACTCCCCCACACATAGTCCCTGCACAGAACCCGAGTCCAGCAGGAACAGACCCCACCCAGGAAACATGTTGGCTGGGCTGTAGCAGAGCCTTGTGTAGTAAGTCAGGGGCAATGAGGAGAGCTGACCCTTCTTCCCATGGATGCCCATTCCCTCCCAGCCCAGCCCCATTACCTTTGATGGTCCCGGTGGGGATGATGCCCTCGGCTGTGCCCCCATAGCCACCTGACACGATGCTGGTCTCATTCAGGTTGGGTCCCGACACCATCACCTGCTGCAGGTCCTGGGAGGCAGAGGAGCACAGGGGACTGAGATGCAGAGACCGCACGGCCCTGGGTACAGTCCCAAACACTCCCATGGGGCTCCCAATCCCCGGACCTGCTCCAGGCCGTCGTCCTCGGGCAGACTGCTGGTGTCCCCGTTGCTGCTGATGGGGATCTCCATGGTGGCTGCCTTGCTTAGGATCCCGTCCGACATCCTCAGGGCCTGCAGGGACACAGAGGTGGTGCTGGGACCACGACTGTCGGGGGCACCAGCCAGTACCCGCGGGGCCGTGCTGGAAGGGAACAGCAGGAGATTACAGCGCGGAGGGAGGGGCCCACATCGGCAACTGCTGGCACCGAGCAGACTCTGCCCCCTGCCCGGCTCGCCGTCTCTCAGTACACCGCTGGCTCCCAAAACAGACCCGCAGCGTGGCACATCCCAGAGGCACCGAGCCCAACCCCAGCCTCAGCCGGGACCCACCGTGGCTCCCACACCGTCCCGCCCAGGACTGCCGGGTTCCCCGCCCCTCGGGCCGCGCTCCGCGTGGCACAGCCCGCCGGGGATGCCCGCGTCCCGCAGACCCTGCCCCGCGACAGCGGAGCCTGCAGCGCCCAGCCCCGCCCGGCCAGGAGGGCGCCGGGAGCCACGTCCACAGCCGCAGGAGAGCGGGGGGGCCCCGCTGCGCCCGGACCGGTCCGGGCACATTCCAGGGCAGGCGGGGCCGGGGCGGGCGGCCGAGAGCCCGTTACCTGTGACCTGTCCCCTCCCCGCCGGGGACAGCGCCCGGCCCAGCGCTAGGGTCCAGCCCTGCGGACAGAGGCCGTCACCGCCCAGAGCCATCCTCCGGATAGCGACCCCGCGGTCCCCACAGCCTCCGGGGCGGGACCCCTCCGCAGCCACGCGCGGCAAGGCCCCGAGACGGGACCGACGTCCGAGGGAACCCCCGGCGGCTGCTCCCGGCGGAACCGGCCCGAGCGGGCGGCGGCGGCCCCAGCCTCGCTCCCGGGACTCTCCCGGCCGGACTCCCCCGGCCCCGCGCCGCTCACCCTGCCCGGTCCCCCGGTGCCCCCGGCCCACCTGCGCCCCGGCCCCGCCGGGCCCCCCCGCGCCGCTCCCGCTCCGCCTCGGCCCGGACGCGCCGAAAGTGGCGTCAGCGGCCCGGAAGTGGCGTCATCGCTGAGCCGAGCGGAAGTGACGTTGTGCGAGCTCGGCGGCTGGTCCCGCCGGGCGCGGAGGCTCCGGGCCGTGCCCGGGATGGACCCGGCGGCCGAGCACCGGCAGCAGCTCCGCAGCGTGAGCGCCGGGGCCGGGGGTGGGAGCACGCTGTGCCTCGAGGCCTTTATGGGAGGTCCCGGGGCTGTCGGTCTGGTGGCGGGTCCCGGCGTGTCCCGAGGGCTCCGGGTGTGGGATCTCGAGGTGCCGGGTTCGCAGGAGAACCGGCGGGTCCGGGAAGGGGCGCGGGCGTCTCGGGCTGGCCGGGGGCACGCCGGGGCTGCCGGTGGGTTTCGGGGTGTCCGGACTGGCTCCGCCCGGTGTGACCCGCGCCTGCTCCGCAGCTGCGGGACTTCCTGCTGGTCTACAACCGTATGACCGAGCTCTGCTTCCGCCACTGCGTCTGCAACCTCAACTACCGGCTGCTCACGGGCCGCGAGGTGAGCGGGGCCCGGGGCGCCGCGGGTCGGGTGTCCCCGCGCCCCCTGACCCCGTCCCTCCCGCAGGAGTCGTGCCTGGAGAGCTGCGCCGCGAGGCTGGTCCGCGCCAACCACCGCCTGATGGGCGCCTACGTGGGACTGGTGCCGGCAATGCTGCAGCGCCGCGCGGCCGAGCACGGGCCACCTGCGGGGCCCTCCGGACTCCCGGCCGCCCCTGAGCCGGCCCCGGGCGCTGCCGAGTCCTCGCCAGATGCTGCCGCTGCCGGCACGTAGCGGCACCTGGCCGCGGCTCCCCGCGGCAGTCGGACACGACCGGCACCGCCCCGGCCTGAGGCAGCAGGAGCAGCTGCAGCACCGTGCGCTGGAGCAGCATCTGCACTGCCCCTGGGAGCCCCGAGCAGGGGCTGGGCTCTGCAGGGCACCGGGAATGGGGGCACAGGAAATGGGAGAAAGCCCCCCTAGCCCTCGTGGTTGTGGACTTCTGGGAAGTGCGTTGTTAGTACCAATAAAACATTGTTACAGTAATGGCTTAGTGTGGCACGTGGGGAGGGCACCAGAACCCTGGCCCTGTTCCCTATTGGGTGTGTCATGGGTGGGGAGCCCGTGGCACAACTCAGAATCCAGGCAACTGCACCTAAATGGAGACAAACGTCTCCCTGCAGGACTCCCCCATGAGCACCAGGACACTGCAGGGCGCTCAACATTCTACCTCCAAATGGCTGGTGCTGAGATGGGGCAGGGGGAGGTGTCAGGCGCTGCCAGGGCAGTGCCCACCAGCTAAGGGAGGTGTGTGCAGGGTCCCTGTGACACCTGGGAGAGCCTGGCCTGCTCAGGAGGTGTGAGCCCAGGACAGCGCTTGGGGCAAATCAGCAGCAGCCCCAATACAGAAATAAATTGATATATTCCGTGTACAAAACATGCTCCTGCAGGCCTGGCCGGGCACTCCCGCGCATATAAATAAGGCCCGGCCCGGCCTCGCTCCCTCTGCCCGCGGGTCCAGCGCCTGCGCCGGGGCCACCCCTCCCGCGGGACCCCCGGGCTGGCCGGGGTCACTTCAGGTCCACATCAAAGTCCAGCACCAGCAGCTTGGTCTCCTCGGTGCCGTTGCGGCTGCCCACGGCACACACCAGCTTTGTGTTGGAGGCGCGGATCCGCCACACGACCCCCCCCGAGCCCCCGCTCTCCAGGGCCACCAGGTTCCGCACAAACTCCCCCGTCTTCAGGTCCCACAGCTTCACTGTCCCGTCATCCGAGCTGGTCACCACGAACTTGGAGCTGAACTGCAGGCAGGTGACAGCACTCTGGTGCTTGCTGGGACCTATGGGGAGGCACCGGTGAGCCCCACGTGCACCTGGGGTACCCACTGCCACATCTGGCAGCTCAGAGCCACCCAGCCCCAAGGGCAAGGAGCCTCCCCTGCTCCCTCCCACCCCAAGGGAGAGAGCTGCCCCTTCCCAGCTCCCGATGGAGGGAAGTCCCCACTGCCCCCCAAGGGTGAGGAATCCCCTCTCACCCTGCAGTGTCTGCAGGCACTGCCCTGTCTTGATGTCCCAGATCTTGACAGTGGAGTCGGCGTTGCCAGACACGAGGATGTTGTCACGCAGCTCCATCCCACTGGTGAGTGACTGGTGCCCCATGAGCGTGTGCAGGCAGTTCCCACTCTCCACATCCCACACACGGATTGATGTGTCCAGGGACCCACTCACGATGTGTGTCCCATCAAACTGCCAGAGAGAAGGAGTCCAGCTCAGCACTGAGGACAGAAGTGTTCCCTGGTTTGGGGTATGGTCCACAGCCCTGGCAGCCTCTGGTTTAGGATACAGCACCCTCAGTTTCAGCACCAGCCTGAGACCACAGTTCAGCAGCTGAGACACGGGCTCACACAGCTGTTGGTTTTTTGGACTGTAGAAATGCTTCAGGGAAGGGGCATGGAAGAGTGTTGTGTCCACAGCATGTGTGTCTGGGAAGCGGGGGCAGAGGGCAGAGACTGTCCACACGGGACACAAACATGGTATGTGTGTCCTTGCATGGCAGATCCATCCCTTCAGGGCACAGACATGGCCCATGTGTTCCTGCCAAGCACTTAGGGCCTTGCACGACAGGCAGAGCCCACTTGTCCCTACAGCACACGTGGGACCTTTGGCACAGCCCCACATCTGGAAGGCAGGGAAGTGGTAGAGCAAGCCAGCAGGAGGGCAGGCTGTACCTGCAGGAGGAGCAGGAGGGGATGCGTGCAGGGCCGTACCTGCAGCGAGTAGACACGGTTGGTGTGGCCCTGCAGCGTGTGGGTGCAGCTCTCGCTCTCGGGGTCCCACACCTTGACCGTGTAGTCGTAGGCACCGCTGACCACCTTGTTGCCGTCGTACTGCACGCAGCGCACGGCTGCCACGTGGCCCATCAGCACGTGCAGGCACTGCCCCGTCTCGATGTCCCAGAGCCGCAGCGTGGCATCCCGGGAGCCGCTCACCACCCTGCAGGGGAGGGACAGCTGGGCTAACAGCCTCAGCCCGGGGATCCCCCCTCACACAGACCCGCCCGTACCTGTTGCCGTGCAGGTGCATGCAGCGCACGGTGGAGGTGTGTCCGTACAGGGTGTGCACGCACTCGCCGCTGTCAGCGTTCCACACCTTGAGCGTGCGGTCAGTGGAGCCGCTGATCACAACACTGTCCCTCATCTGGGAGGACCAAACCCCCCCCGTGTGGCCCACCAGCGTCTGCACACACTGTGGGGAACAGGACATGAGGGACAAGTGAGCCTCTTGCACCTCCCCACCCCTGAAACAGCACAGAGGAGCAGCACAACCCCATGTCCTTGTCATAAAATTGACCCCAGGAGTCAGGCTGTGGCCTGTGCCCAGCACAGGGAGATGGTCCCTGCCCCAAACCCCAGTGGTGCCAGTGACAGTGCCACACTGACCTCCCTGGTGACACTGACCTCCCCAGTGACAGCTGACCACACTTTGAGCGTATTGTCATCAGAGCCGCTCACTATGCGATTTCCACAGAACTGCAGGCAGGTAATCACATGGTCGTCGTGGCCCTTCAGTACCTGTGGGAGCACAGGAGTGTGCTGAGGGCAGTGTGGCCCCCCAGCCAGCAGGGCCACCCAGCACAGTGAGCAATGGGAAGGCAGCAGGAACTCTTGGGAGGAAAGGCACACAGGTCTCCAAATCACCTGCACCCCTGTTGCTTCTGCAGGGCAGAAGAGCTGGGGTGTGTGGTGTGTTTGGTGGCTGCTGCACAGGGGCAGGGATTACAGACAGGAAGTGGGGGGGCTCAGGAACTCAGGACCTGAAGCAGCAAGAAATGGGGTGGTGGGGACTCTGCCCAGGGGCAAGAAGGATCCCCAGGGAGAGATGATCAGGGTTCTGGGACTCTCACAGAACACAGTTTAACTCTGTGACACTGCACCTTCCCTGAGTGCTGGGGATGGCTGCAGCCCTGCATGAGGCTTTGGAGAGGGGCAAAAGAAAGAACCCCTTTCTCCAGGCCCACGGGACCCTATTTCTCCTGTCCCCACTGCTCTGAGCAGGTCAGATCTGGTCCCCATGGCAGATTCTGCAGCAGCTTCCCCATACCTGAGGGACCCCCACCAGCCCTTCAGCTCTCCAGGGACTGCCCCAGGCAGGGACACTCCCAGGCTCACCTTGGGACCACAGCTCCCTGGAGCCTGTCCCTGCTGGGACACCCAGACCCACCTTGGGGGGCCGCAGCTCCCCACTACGCCAGTTCATGTCGATGCGGTGCTGGCGCAGGAAGGCGAATTTCCAGGGGCTGTACATGAATCCAGGGCTGAGCAGGCGTCGCTTCCGCAGGTGCAGGGGCTCCTCGATCCCTGCAGGGGACAACACAGCGGTGCCTCACCTGGGTCAGGCCTGGGCTGGCCCCCAGCCCCTCCCTGGGAGGACTCTCACCTTCCTCACGGCACTTCTCCCTCCAGAGCAGGTTGTCCTCGGCCAGGACCCTCCAGTAGCGGCAAGTCTGAGCAGCACGGAGCAAGTCCCGTGGCTCCAGGAAAGACAAGACGTACAGGGCCAGCTATGGAGGGGATAAAGGTCACAGAGTGGTCACCAGGTCAGGTCAGGTCAGGCCCCTGGTCCCCCAGCTTCACTCACCTCCTTGGGCAGCAGGGAGATGAAGTCCCGCTGGAACTGGGGCTCGATGACCTGCATCATGTACTTGATCTGCGCCGGCTCACAGCGGTCAATGAGCTCATCCAGGGCCAGCAGCTTCTCAGGGCCACTCCAGCGCTGCAGGGGGACCCCCAGTGATCCCTGGCTCTGTGTCCCCAGCTAGCCCAGCCACAGCCCTGGCAGCCAAGCCTCCTGCCCCAGGCCAGGAACCCAAGGCACGTGGGTGTTTGGTGGTGCTGAGTGACCCCTGACACCAACCCAGGTGAGGGCTGAAACCTCCTCTGTGTTTCCTCACACAAGCAAAACTACCCAAAATCCACCCAACTCCTGGCCACGGTGGGGATCCCTCAGGCTTGGCTCCCTCCCATCACACGCAGGCTGCCTGGAGCCACCAGGCAAGCCGTACCTGGAAGGTGCGGAGCCAGTCCTGCAGCTCAGGGGGAGGGGCCACGGAGGGGATGCGACGGCGCCGGGCCTGCCCCACCTTGGCATTGCGCAGGTCCCCAAAGGTGGTCGTGGGGCTGGGTGTACAGGGACCCAGTGTCCTGAGAGAAAGACCAGGCACAAGTGAGGCCATGGCGCAGGTGGCATATGCAGCATTGCTCTGGGCCACACTGTGCCACGCTCTTGGAACTGGTTCCCACCAGTGGGAGCTCCACCCCACTGACTCCCCTTTGCTCCCACCCCACTGACCCCTTGCCCAGACATGCAGCCCAGCCTGCTCAGCAGACAGGCAACTGGTCAGGACTGGATCTCACCCAGGCCAACCCCTGCTCGACCCAAGTGGCTGCATCATCCTCCTGGGGAGGGCAGCAGGAGGTATGTGCTGCCCCAGCACAGACAGCCCCCTTCACCAGCTGCACTCAGAGCACCCTGCATCCCTCACCTGCCATAGTCGGAGCCCTTGCACAGCTTCTTCCCAGGGGACAAGGCCCGGCCATCCGGCCCATTCTCTGACTTCCGCTTCATCTGTGGGACACAGCAGGTTGGAGCAGCTGGGACAAGCCCAGGCAGACCCTGCAGACTCCCTGCCCACAGCTCATCCTTCTGGACCCCTACATGCCACCCACCCAGAACCAACCCCCGTGCGCCCCCAGCCCAGAGCTATGGGGCAGACCCCCACCTCTGCTCCTGCCTTCTCCCTTCAGGGTCCACACAGCAACAAGGGATCCCCATGCAGGGCAGGGGGGCTGCACCAGGGCCAGGCAGGGCTGGGGACTAGGATGGAGCAGGGTAGCACCTCCTTCCCTCACCCTATGACCAAGGACCCCCTTGCTGGGCAGGGGTCTGCATGGGGGACTGGGGCAGCATCTCTTTCCCCAGCAGCCAGGCATCACAGACCCCCCAGCCCGTTTACCCTCCCCCAGGTGCCCAGAGTGCCCCAGCAGTTCCTGGCCCCGTCACCTTGGGGCGCAGGTGCCGCAGCAGCCCCCCATCCCCAGTGCGCTGCAGGTAGTCGATCCAGCGCTCTCCCAGAGTGTAGTACAGGTAGACGTTGCTGCTGTCTTCCCCCTCCTCGCTGCAGCAGCTCCCTTCCTCCTCCTCCTCTTCTTCCTCCTCCTCCTCCTCCTGCCCCCTGGTGGACCTGGGGTGCTCCTGTGGTCCCTGCCCCCCAGAACCATCAGGGTCTGCTCCAGACCTGGGGGTACCCTTCCAGGGGTGCTCCGGCTCCCAGGGCCCTGGTGCATCCTCCTCTTCCTCCTCCTCCTCATCTTCCTCCTCTTCAGCTACCACCTGAGCAGGGAAGAGGCAGGGAGCAGGGCTGACTGCACCAGCATGGGTTGCTGGAGACTAGGAGCAGGACAGGGGCTGGGAGCGCTGCTGGATGGTTGCCAGTGAGAGCCATGGCGCTGGAGCACAGGGACTCCACTCAACAGTACTGTGAGGGGTTTTCGGGTGGAGAACCCCCAAACCCACAACCATAAGCTCCTGCAGAATCTGGTGCAGTTCTGTCTGCTCGCCATGAGCTTCCTCAGAGCCCCCCCCAGAGCCACATCTTTGCCCTTGTTCTTGCACCTGGCAGCAGGGACCCTTCTGCACCTACCTGTGCTGCAGGTGCCCTGTGGTCCTCATTGTCCCCCAGGGGAGTGGGGCTGGCCCGTGGGGGCCTGTCGGGGCCCGGGCACCGCCGGCACGTCATGCGCTGGCTGTTGAGCTCCAGGATGCGTGTGGTAATGCCCTTGACGTGCAGCAGGTCATCCAAGCAAGTGAAGCCCTTCAGCTCCTGCGCGGAGGGAAGTCAGCCCTGCCCAGAACAGAATCCCTCCTGCTCCCACAGAGCCCCCTGCCCGAGTGGCCCCGCAGGGAAGAATCACAGGGCTGTGAAAGGCGGACAGCAACCCAAAACCCCAAAGCTGGGGTAGGAGCACCGTGCCCCCCAGATGACCCGTGCCAGGATGGGGAGCGAGGCTGCAGCTCCAGGGCAGGGGAACAACCGGACACACGCAGAAACACACGCGTGCGAGGCACCCACCGCCCCGCGTACCTCGGGCCGACCCGGGATCGGGTGCCTGCCATCACCCGGCACGGGCTCCAGCAGCGCCGGCCACGGGGACCGGGCTGTCCGGGGCAGGACTCGGCGGACAGCCAGCGCAGCCCACGGGCCCGGGAAGCGCCCGACTGGCTTCTGACCCGACAGGGCTCGTTTTACGGCGCTGCTGCTGCCCACGAAGGGCTGCAGTGGCAGCACCGCCCCGGGAGAAGCCCCGCTCCAGACCACCCTCCCTTTGTATTACCGGCTTCTGCCCTCCCGCCTCCCAGTGCTCCCAGCATACGTGTCCACAGCCTTCGGACATGCACCGCTCCACCTCCTTTTCCAGCCCCAGACAGGCCCAGCGCTCCCGGCCCAGCCTCGCCCGGCCGCGGCGCTGCCCATCCCCGCAGCACCAGGGCCCGGCCGCCGCTCCCACTGCTCCCGCCCGTGCCACCGGCCGCCGCGGCTCTCCCCCGACGCCGCCGGTCGGGGCGCGGTGCCCGTCCCATCCGCCGGGCCCTGGCTCGGCCCGGGCGCTGCCCGGAGCCGGCCGCAGGGACGGCAGCACCGGAACGGGGGCGGCTGCGCCCGCCCGGCCTCGCGGGCGGGACCCGGGGATTGCACCGGCCCCGGCTACCGGCACGGAAACAGCACTGCCACCCCCGCACTCGCCCCGCGGCCCCCACCCCGACACCGACACCGACACCGCCGCTCGGGGTCCCGGGCCCGCGTCGTTCAGCGCGGGGCGCCGTCCCCGCCGCTCTCCCCGTCCCGCACCTCTCTCTTGCGGACGATACCGCGGGCACGGCGGCGGCCGATGCCGCTGAGGGCACCCTCCAGCTCGGCCACGCCGGCTCGGTTGATGTCGAGCTTGGCCCCGGCGGGGCCCGGCCCCGACATCCCGGTACCGGTTCCGGGCGCTGCCGCCGCGCAGGCCCGATCGCAGCGCGCAGGCGCGGCCCCGCCCCCTCAGACGCACGCGTAGCTGTGAGAAGCAGAGGCTTTATTGGATCGAGCGCGGGGGGCGGGGCCAGTCCCCCGAGGCCCCGCCCCGTGACCACGCCCCCAGCCGCCGCTCCGGTCACCGCCGCTTGTACAGACACGGCCGCAGCCGCAGCCCGGGAGCGGCACCGGGCCGCGCCGGGCCCGTCTTGGCGAACTCCAACACGTAGAAGTAGGAGCTGGAGAGGTCCTGGGGGCGCGGGAACACCCGACTCTGTTACCGGCACCCTGGAGCCCCCACCATCACCGCAGCTCCGAAACCCCCAGCTCCCTGCAGCACCCCTCAGTGCTGCCTCAGACAACCCCGGGTGCCCCCTGCCTCCTCCAGACCCCGTTGTGCCAGGGCCCTGTTGCCGCCAGACCCTGACACCACAGCTCTTGTGGGTCCTGAGTACCCTGGCTCCGGGTGTACTTCTCTGAACACCGTACACCCACCATCAACTCCCCAATTCCTCCAGTCCCCGGGATCCCCAAAAGCCCTTCCCCACACCCACCTCCAGGTCCCGCACTACAATCCCGGTGTGCTCCAGGCTCCCCTCATCCCCTCCCCGGACCCAGCACCCCATCCAACCCTCATCCCAAACTGCCACAGTCTGACCCCCCCCCCCCCCAGTCCCCAGTCCCTCCAAACCTGCCGTCCAGGACTCCATCCCTGTATGCACTCAACCCACCATTCTCCCACCTGCTGTTCCCCATACACCAATCCCTTCCACCTCCATCTACTTTCACCAGCCCCTGGTCTGCTGCACACCAGGCTGGGCCCAAGTACGCCCCCTCCATGGGCTCCTTCCCTGTGCTCCCCGGTTCCTGGTGCACCCACTGCCCAGCCCTACGCACACCTGAGGGCACACCAGGGGACACACCTTGGAGACGGTCTTGAAGCCCAGCTGCATCATGGCCTTCAGGAAGGCATGGGTGTCCTCAAAGCGGCTGGCCACCTCGGCCACCATCAGGGTCCCCCTGCGGTCACCAGAGCTCTGAGCAGGGCACCCGGGCACCCCCAGGACACTGCTCAGCATCCCTGCTCCTCCCGCAATCCCCCATCGCTCCACAACCTCTGCCTACCCGAGCTTGAGCACACGGTTGGCCTCTCCCAGGATCTCCTGCAGGTTGGTGCCCATCAGCGCCAGGCAGAACACAGCCACGTCCACCGACTCAGCCGCCAGTGGCACCTGCCCACCCCGGGACACCCCCGGAGAAGGAGGATGATGACTTGGTCTAGAAGCCGTTGTGCATACCCCCGGGAGCAGGAAGAGGAGGACAATGTTTACAGGGCTGGGCAACGCCCCCGGACTCCCCAGGCTTGTGGGTTCAGCCGTGTCCCAGGTACACGCCAGCTTTCGAACAGACACACCCGTGCTGCCCCTCGGGGTCAGGGTCTCCCACCTGCGCCCCCGCAGCCCGCCCAGCAGCACCCACTCCCCGCCCCGGGGGTGCCCCAGTACCTTGGCCATGTCACAGACGGTGACCCGCGGGGACAGCGCCACCAGGTCGAAGCAGTGCACCTGGTTCTTGACACTGGCGGCCAGCGTGCAGTCCCCGCACCCGAAATCCGCCACCACTAGCGACGCTGGCCTGAGGCAGGGATAGCGGGGTCAGAGCGGCCTGGCCCGGCTGGACACCGGTGCCCTGGTCATCCTCCGGCCCCTCCGCAGTCCATCCCCGTCCTGCCCCATTCCCTTCAGTCTCGGCCCCGCTCACCGGCGGCGCAGGTAGCGCACGATGCGCTGCACGGGGCGCTCGGGCCAGCGCCGCACCTGCCGCTCGAAGCCGCGGTGGTACAGGTGGAAAGCGGCAGGGTCGGTGCTGAAGAGCCGCGCCGCGTCCCGGCTACTGCCGGTGTAGAGCTGCTGGTTCAGGTAGCGGAACCGGGCGCCGAGCAGCCGCTCCTCCATCCGCGCGCGGAGCGCGGCCGAGCGGCCCGAGCGGGGCTCCGGAGGCGCCTCCGGGGCCTCCGGCGGGTCCGGGGGCCCCGGCCCCGAGCCCCGCTCCCCGCCCGACCCCGCCGGCTGCCGCTTCTGCCGGTTCCGCCGCTGCCGCCGGCTCAGCCCTCCCGGCTTCCCGGCCTCCTCCGCCGGCTCAGCCGGGCCGTCTGGGGGCACCGAGAGGGGTGTCAGGGCGCGGCGTTGGCTCCCTCCTGCCCGCCGGGCCCCGGAGCCGTCCCGGTACCTGTGCCCGTCCGCTGCCCAGCCTGCCGGGGCTCCTCGGGACCGGCCGGGAGCTCCCGCGGCCCGCCGCCCTTCTTCCGCTTCCGGGGCCGTTTCCGCGCCGCGCCGCCGATCCCGGGCAGCCGCCTCTCTCCCGTCCTGGCGCCCTGTGGGGAGCGGGGCCCGGTGACTCCGCGCGCCCGGGACGGGCCCGGCCCGCCGCCCCCGCATCACCCGCTTACCGGCCGGCCCGGGCCCGCCGGGGCGCCGCGGGGCAGCGGCTCCGCTGCATCGTTCCAGTCCTGCTCCGCGAACATGGAGCGGGACCCTCCGCCGGTACCGGGCCGCACGTGCTCCCGCCTGGAAAGCGCCACGGGAACAGCCCCTCCTGGCGGCCCGGAGGATCGGGCGGTGCGCGGGCTCCCCGCTCCGCCCCCGGCCGGATCACCGCGCCCCGGTCCGTCCGGCGCCGCCCCCAGCCCCGCCTCCAGCCCGCACGGCCGCGGTCCCGGCGCTGGCCCCGCCCCGTGCCCCGCCCGGTGCCGTGTGGCCGAGCCGGGCCCGGTGCCGTGGCGGGTTCCGGCCGGCAGGGGGAGCCGTGTGGGGCGGATCCCCGCGCCGTCCCGCGCCCGCCGCAGCCGCCGCCCCGCGGAGCCGCCGGGACACGCACCCGGTAACGGCGGGACGGCACCGGCACCGAGCGGGGACAGGTTGGGGAGGCCGCGAGCGGGAGGCTGCGGCGACCCGCAGCGGGGCCGGGACCGGAGAGAGACCCGCCGGAGCCGGAGCCGGAACCGGGAGGGAGTGCAGGGGAGGGGTGGGGGGCGCAGAGAGGGGATTGGGAGTGCGGGGAAGGGTTGGGGGTCCAGAGCAGGGATTGGGGGGCTGAAGGGGCGGGGCTGGTGGGGCCGCAGGGCAGAGCGGGGCGCTAGCAGCTGGTTCGGGGTAACACCGGGGGACTGTCCCCACAGCCCGTCCCTGCCCCCGGTGCTGAGCAGGGCCGAGGTGGGCACTTGGCCACCCTGGCAGGGCTGGGGCTGCCGGTCCTGGCAGCCCCACGGCGGCCACAGTCCCGGGCCGAGCGGGGGCCAGGGTGGGGCCAGGATGGGGTGTCATCGCTGCGGTGTGTGGTCCCACAGGGCCGGGACTGGTGCGGTTTGTCCTGGGGACCCCTTTTAGTGAGGTGCCCACAGATGGATGGGGGATAAATCTCATCCGGGAGTGTGGGTGTTCTGCTGCCAGGACAGGGCCAGTGCTGTCGTGGATGGGCTGGGGCCATTCTGGGGCCTATGAGACCCTGGCAAGAATCCAGGTTCTGTGTCCCATCCCTCCGGAGCTGCGTGGGGCAGGGGGTGCAGGCAGAGTCCTGGGGGGCAGCTGCAGGTGCTGGCAGATGGTGGGGGTCCCGCCGTGTCTGGGTGGGCATCAGGTCCAGGGGGATCCTCCAGCAGCAGGTTTGAGCCCCAGTGGGTGCATGTCAGGCACGTCATACTCAATCTGACTGTATTCCCACACTGTAAGACTCACTCCATGTCCCTGCTCACAGCCAGGGCTGGGGGGATCATGGGGAGCAGGAGGGAGCTCTGTGCCTGGCTCTGAGCTGGAGTGTCTGGATCCAAGGAGAGTGCATGAGACTTTGGGGTGCTGCTTTCTGAGCATGGTGCCATACCCGGCCCAGCCAAGCCGGTCAGGAGGGGCATTGGGCTGCAGCCTCACTTCCCCCAGAGCTGTGGGCACCGGGTCCAGCTGTGCCTGGTGATAAGCTGCGGAATGCCAGCCTGGCTTCCTGCGGGTGGCCACGGCCCCGCTGGAGTCACTGGGATCTTCCCCTTGGGCTGCCGGTCCGGCTCAGCCCCGACCTCAGCCTGCCTGCGGCTTCCTGGGGGCTGCAGGGATGGGGTGGGAGGGAGCCGGGAGGCTCCTGAACTTGCTGTTCCAGGGACCTCCCAGCCCAGGGGGATCCGGGGTCCCCCTGTCCTTACCCTGTCCCCTCCCACAGCCACCATGGACGACATCTTCACGCAGTGCCGGGAGGGCAACGCGGTGGCCGTGCGGCTGTGGCTGGACAACACCGAGAACGACCTCAACCAGGGGTGAGCGGGGCTGGGCCGGGCGGGGGGCTGCGCTCGGGGCTGGTTTCCGCTGCTCTCCAGGGAAAGGCAGGGGCAGACGGCAGGACACAGCTCCTCCCCGCTGGAGGAAGTTACCGCATCGCTGAGGCACGAGGCCGAACATCCTCCGGCCACTTCCTCAGGGCCACAGCCAGGGCTCAGCTGGGCTGGGGGCACCTCCCCTGTGCCCACGGGGGCGGCTGTGTCCACTTAGCTTATCCTCGTGTCCCTGTCCCCTCTCTGGGGAGCACCATGGCAGACGTGTGGGCACATGGCTGGGACCATGGGGGCTGGGAGTTGTGGGGGCCACTCTTTGTGTCCAATTGTCTGCTCCCCACAGCACGTTCCAGGGGTCTTGCAGGACTGTGGGGTCCAACACGTGCTCACAGCCACTCAAGAGTCACATTTGGGGCAGGCATGGGGCTTGGAGCATCTGCCTGCAGTGTGTGCAGCTGGCACAGTGTGAACCCATACCATGACCCCAGCCAGGCCACGGCCGTGGCATTCTGGACATGCTCTGGACAAGTGGCCTCCCTTGGTCGTGCCTCCCTGCCCCTCCTGTGGGGCCGAGGCACTTGGAGCTCTCCCAGACCCACAGAAGGTGCCGAAGGGACTGCTCTGTGACGGGTAGCCCCTGCCTGCAGGGCCATGGTGGGGGCAGTGGGGTCTGCTGTGCCGGGGGTCTGGGACTGGAGGGGAGCTGGGGCTGCAGGAGCCCCTCTGCCAGTTCCTGATCTCCATTTAAGGCCTGGCTGCCACCTCCTCCCTTACTTGGTCATGGAGTGGGGGGATGGGGACAGGATCCGACTGTGATTCAGCCTTGGAGGAGACAGGATTTGGCCTGGGCTGGTGGGGCCCTGGTGGGGGTGGGATGGATGCTCAGCCGGGTCCCTCCGGCCCTGTTCTGAGAATGATGCCAGTGGTGGCTGGGCCAGGGGGCTGCAGCTGAGCAGAGCCCCCGCCATCCTGCAGGGACGACCATGGGTTCAGCCCCCTGCACTGGGCGTGCCGCGAGGGCCGTTCCAACGTGGTGGACATGCTCATCATGCGCGGGGCTCGCATCAACGTCATGAACCGCGGCGATGACACCCCTCTGCACCTGGCTGCCAGCCACGGCCACCGGGACATTGTGCAGAAGGTACCTGCCCTTCCCCACCCCTGTGGAGCTCTCCACACTACCCTTGTGGCACTTTCTCCAGTCATCACCTGTCAGAACACCTGGCATCCCCCCGGCACCCTGAGCTCCCCGCTCCTCACAAGCTCCCTCCAAATCCCTCTGAGCCCCACATCAGCCCCCTCCCTACAGCTCCCAATGTGCTGCCCCTGCATCCCCCAGGACAAGGCACAAGAAGGATCCGGCCTGTCCTGGGCTCATGGGGCCCTTGCCTGGGTTTAAAGGGGCAGTGCCAGTCTCACAGGGACTGTCCCCTGTCCCCAGCTGATGCAGTTCAAAGCAGACATCAATGCAGTGAATGAGCACGGGAACACACCGCTGCACTATGCCTGCTTCTGGGGACATGAGCAGGTGGCCGAGGTGAGTGGGAGCACAGGCAGGAGGGAGGGGGACTGAGGAGAGATCACAAACTACAATCCTTGCTCTCTGCTCCCGCAGGACCTGGTGGGCAGCGGGGCCCTGGTCAGCATTGCTAACAAATACGGTGAGACCCCCACAGACAAGGCCAAGACGCCACTGCGAGAGGTCCTGAAAGGTACGAGGAGCCCTCAGGACCCCATACCTGACACAGCCTCCAGCCAGCCACAGCAGGCTCTGGGTGCCACCCTCCTTCTCCCTCTGCAGAGCGTGCTGAGAAGCTGGGCCAGAGCCTCACTAAGATCCCCTACAAGGACACGTTCTGGAAGGGCACAACCCGCACCCGGCCCAGTAAGGACTGGGGTCCCTTGGAGGGTGCCACGGCTCCCCCGTGCCCTGCAGGCACTGCCTCCTGGATCCAGCAGCCACGGGCATGTATCTGTCTTGTACTACAGGGAATGGGACCCTGAACAAACTCACTGGGATTGACTTCAAACAGCTGACCCTGAGCCACAAACTGAACGAGAACCAGTCAGGAGAGGTGGGTCCCTGTCACCCCCAGGTGGGTGCTGTGCCTGTGCAGACTGAGCCTGTGCCGTGTCCTGGCCCTGCTGGGCACAGCCACCCTGGAGTCCTATGGCCAAATGCAGGGAGGGAGCTCCTGCCCAGCTCTAGGGGCTCCAGAGCCCCACACAGGGGCCTGGGGACTCTGCCCCCCCTTTCACAGTGCCTGTGTCCCTGCTCCTCCTCCAGCTGTGGAAGGGACGCTGGCAGGGCAACGACATTGTAATCAAAGTGCTGAAAATCCGGGACTGGACGACGCGGAAGAGCCGGGACTTCAATGAGGAGTACCCAAAACTGCGGTGAGTGCTGCTCCTGCCTAAGCCACCCCGGCTTGTGCCTGGGATCCTCACCAGCATTTGACCAGGGCCACCCTGCACCTTCTTAGGCCAACAGCAGATCTCAGAATATGGGGCAGGCAGGAGCCTCCCAGCTCTGTGGGGCCAGGAACACTCCAGGGTGGTGGCCAAGGGCTGGAGGCCCTGGGGGATGGCAACGGCCAGATGGGGGGGGGCAGCCCCTCCCTGTTCTTAGGGCTGTCACTTCTTTTGCAGAATCTTTTCCCACCCTAATGTGCTGCCAGTGCTGGGCGGCTGCCAGGCCCCTCCAGCTCCCCACCCCGTTGTCATCAGCCACTGGATGCCCTACGGCTCCTTGTACAACGTCCTGCACGAGGGGACCAGTGAGTGCTGGGGGATGGTGTGTTTGGGGGCAGCAGGGGTCTCTCCAGCCACAGCCCCGGGTGGGCTGAGGGCAGGTTGACCCCCCGTCACCCTCTGCCCAGATTTCGTGGTGGACCAGATGCAGGCGGTGAAGTTTGCGTTCGACATCGCGCGGGGCATGGCCTTCCTGCACACGCTGGAGCCCCTCATCCCGCGCCACCACCTCAACAGCCGCAGCGTCATGGTGAGCAGGGCACAGCCCCTCTGCGCAGCTGGGGGGCTCCCGGGGCAGGGGGGCTCCCGCTGACCCCCCGCTCTCCCCAGATCGACGAGGACATGACGGCACGGATCAGCATGGCCGACGTCAAGTTCTCCTTCCAGTGCCCGGGGCGGATGTACGCCCCTGCCTGGGTGGCTCCTGAAGGTGAGTGCCCAGTTCCCAGCCCCCCCAGAGTGGCCCCCTCACCCCCAGCCCTGCTCAGCCCCCAGCCATCCCCCAGCCCTGCAGAAAAAACCGGAGGAGATCAACCGGCGCTCAGCTGACATGTGGAGCTTCGCGGTGCTGCTGTGGGAGCTGGTGACACGTGAGGTGCCCTTCGCTGACCTGTCCAACATGGAGATTGGTATGAAGGTGAGGGGGTGGAGGGGCAAAGGAACTGGTTTGGGTCAGAGTTAGGGGAGGAGTTCTGGCCATTGAGGATGGTGAGGCCTTCGCACAGGTTGCTCAGAGAACTTTGGCTACTCCATCGCCAGAAGTGTTTAAGGCCGGGTTGGAAGGGGTGTGGAACCACCTGGGCAGGTAGAAGGGGTCCCAGTCCTGACTCTGGCTCCTCTTCTTGCTTGCAGGTGGCACTGGAGGGGCTACGTCCCACCATCCCCCCAGGCATCTCCCCACACATCTGCAAACTGATGAAGATCTGCATGAACGAGGACCCAGCCAAGCGCCCCAAGTTCGACATGATCGTGCCCATCCTGGAGAAGATGCAGGAGAAGTAGAGGGGAGGTGCCTCCCCCCTCTAGTGCTGCCTTGCACCCCCCGCCACCCCCAAGTGCCTTTAGCCCTAGAGCCGGGGGGAGCAGAGGAGACCCCTCACCCTGAGCCAGCCACGGACACACGGTACAGATGGCACTGCCTGCACTGGAGCTCTGCAAGCTTCGGACCCCCACCCAGGGTAGCCCCTCGCCAGGGTAGCCCTAACCCAGCCTCTGGGCAGCCCCCAATCCAGTGCAGCCCCCCTACCCAGGGCAGGGCCTGTGGCCTGGCCCTGCTGCTGGTGGATGGGGCTGTGGAGCCCCCTGTCCCCCTTGCTGGGCAAAACCCAACCCAGGACTCGGCCCCCCAAGGCTGGGGGGGAAGGGGCAGGCCAGGAGAGGCCACCTGTGGTGCCCAGCACTGCCCCTGCTTTGCGCTTCACTGGCCACTTCCCTCTGGCCCCAGAATAGCCACTGGCAACCAAATAAACGTTTGGTATGGAACCAGCTGCTGGGTACAGGGCAAGGGAATGGGGGGAGTTGGTTGGGGGTGGGAGGCTGGGACTCACAGGTTATGTCTAGGACTGAGAATGGGATTGGACTGATATGATATGGGGCTGCCTTGCAGCCCACAGAGCCCTGGGCACAAATCACCACTCACAGCAACTCTCTGGTGCCCAGCGCAGGTCAATGGGCACAGGGGCCCCTCAGGAGGTGCCCGATGCAGGAGGGATGGGCTCAGGGTCCTGTCCCTGGCTCCACAGTGCCATAGTGCTGCCTGTGCAGCCCCCAGGATATTCCCTAGGTGAGACACAAGACAGTTTAGGGAAGGAGAGGGATGAAGAGTGCAGGGTAGTTCCTGTCCCCCTAACCCCACTCTGCTCCAGTACCGTTGCGAGCACCAAGCCACTGTGACCGGCAGATGAGGGCGAGTGTGGAGGACCAGGGCCAGCATTTGTGGACGCAGGCACAGGAGCAAGGCTGCCTTCCCACAAAACCCTGCTAGGTGTTTAATGTCACCAACACGGCCCCTACAAGCTGCCCAGGCTCCCCCATGCTCTACGTGAAGTAATGTGGCTTCTTCACATTGATGCCATACTCGGCCAGCGCTGGTGTCAGGTCCTCCATGGTCAGCGTGTACTTCTTGTCCTGGGGGACATGGGGCAGGTGGTCACAGCAGGGACAGCCTGGGGCTGCAGGACCCTCCAAGGTGCAAGGACAGGCACATCCCCCTCCCAGAGGAGCTGATGGGCAGCATTAAGGCATTCCTAGCTCCCCACATTCTGCTGCTCTGTAGCCTCAGATGTCCCCAGATACATAACAACAAATCCCATTGGCCTTGCGGAGCCCCTGAACCCCAGATATGGAACTAGGAGGGTCCCCAGGACCCCCCCCTCCAGCTCCTCCCCCAGTCCAGGGCTGCAGTCACTGCTGGGGTGCAGGGCACCAAGGCGTGTCCACAAGTCCAGAGCCCCCCTCGTGTCCCTGCCAGCCCCTCCCCACCTGCAGGGACCCACCGTAAGCCCAGCAGGTTTTGGGATTTCTGTACCCCGTGGCTGCAGGCTCAGCCCCATCCCCAGAGAGGGTCCCCGGTTCCCTCCATGCCCTCACCTTGCTCTTGCTGCGGGAGCTGCCCGAGGCCGTGCCTTTCATTTTGCAGTGCTGCAGTGCATCGTTGGCGATGTCTGAGATGAACTTCTGTGCCGCCAGCGAGATCAGGCGGATTCTGCGGTACAGGGACCGTGTCGGCCAGGCGAGACGGGTCCATGGGCCCCTCTGCCAGACCCCCACGGGGCTCCTGCCACTCCCCCCGACCCTGAGGCCACTCACATGCGGGGGTCCGAGGCCTCAAACCCTGCCCGGTTCAGGTAGTACCCGGTGACGGCGTCCGGGATCTGGGAAGGGAAGAGTTGGAACAGCTGCACGGCCCCGTGGAAGCGTTTCCATATCCTATATCCCGTCGCACAGCAGCCGCCCCGGGCCCCAGTACCGTGGGACCTGCCCCGCGTCCCGCCCCACAGGAGCCGCCCCGTGTGTCGGTACCGTGGGTGTGTAGTCCTCCAGCTGCATCAGGAAGTCCACGAGAGGCGTGGTGGACACCACGGGCTTCACGTCGCCGTTGGCCGCGGGCGGCACGTACACGCCGTTGGACATGGCCCCGTCCGGGGGGGCGGCCACGGCCGCGGACACCGGCACTGCGGGACAGCACCATCACATCGGCACGGCGGGACAGCACGCTCGGCAGGAGCCCGGGACGCCCGCAGCCAGCGGACGCCGCTCTCCCGGCCGGAGCGGCTCAGGGCGCCCCGCGGAACTCCCGTGACGGGGCCCGTTCCCCGCCGCCCCCCATCTCCACTCACCGGGGCCCCTCCCGCCGGCCGCACAGCCCTCGGTGGCCCGCGCCACGCCGCCGCCCGCAGCTGGCGCCGCCCCGGGCCCGGCGCTGCCCACAGCGGCCGGGCTGGGCTTGCTGCCCTCGGCGGGGCCTGCCGGGGCGGCCGGGGCCGCGGGCGCGGGGTCGGGATCGGCGCTGCCGCTCATGGTCCCGGCACCAGCCTCCGCTCCGCGCCTGCGCGCGCCAACCCACCCTATTGGCCCCGCGGCCCCTCTCGCCCCGCCCCTCTCGCCCGCCCATTGGCCCTCTCGGGCCCCGCCCTTCTCCGTTGGCCCCGCCCTCCGGCGCTCATCGCCCCCTGGCGGAGGCGCGGGAACAAACAGAGTCGTGGCCGGGGCTTCGCGTTTATTGGCCCCGCCCCCTCCGCCCCGCCCCCGCCTCCAGCTCCGCGGGCTCCGCCCCCTCCGCTCCCGGTGTCCGGTGCCCGCTCTCCGCTCCCGGTGGTGTCCTGGTCAGCGCGGCCCTAGCGCCCGCAGCAGGCGCGGGAAGTTGGGGGTGCCCCAGCCGGTGACCGGGTCCCAGGAGGGGGTAGCGCAGAAGCCCTGGCCCTGCACGGTGCCGTCCAGGCAGGACAGGTGGCAGCCTTGGATCACCTGTGGGGACCAGCCTCAGCACGGGGGCTCGGGGACCACCCCCAAATGCCGAGACAGCGACCTCCAAGGCACGGGAACCCCGGGGTACAGGAACCAGCTGGGACAGGATACCATGGGCACACCTGACACAGCCTCTGGGAACCAGGGACAGCCAACCCCAGCACTTCTGAAACAGGAAATCCCAGGGCACAGGGGCCCCCAGACATCTGTAACGGGGACCCCACAATGCCCCCTGCCCGGGGACCCCTCAGGACAGTGGCAATGTGGGACAGAACACTCAGCTGGTCCCTCGGACCTCTGCAGTCACTGGAAGCCGCTGCCCTGGCCACACAAGGGGACCAGGCCCACAAAGCTCACGTAGTCCACGAGGATGCCCCAGGACATCACTCCCATGGAAAGGTCACGGGAAACAGAGGACACTCCTCCCACGGGAAGGCCACTGTGACTCTCTCCTGCCCCTCAGCAGAACACTGCTGGCACTGCCCCAGGCACGGCTCTGGGAGCAGGAGCCCCAGGACAGCCCAAGGACAGCCCCAGGACAGCCACCTCAGCCCCCACCCCAGCCCTTGGAGCACACACGGCCTTCCCAGCCCAATGGACAGGCCCAGCCCAGGCCTCAGCCCAACACTTCAGGACACCCAAAGTCCCCTCAGCCCAGCAGAGCCCCTCCAGCCCCCATTGCCTGCCTCACTCACATCATAGAACGCATCACCGAGCCCTTGCTTCTGCAGCTGGTAGAGCGCAGGGTTGAGGAAGCCCAGGGGTGGCAGCCCCCGCTGCAGGCGCCGGTCGTTGATCAGTGCCACCATGCCTGCCACCACCGGCGTGGATGCCTGCGTGGGCACAACCCCTCAGCCCAGGACCCCCACCATCCCGCAGGGCAGCAGGGGGTGAGCTCCTTACCGAGGTCCCTGACACCCAGGGCAGTGGGATGCGGTTTGTCACCACCCAGTAGTTGTCGGAGAGCGCAGCCAGGTCAGGGTAGGCGCGGCCGCTGCTGTTGTAGTAGGAGCTGGGTGGCAGCTTCGAGGCCGAGCGCAGGAAACTCTTAACAGCAGCGGCCTGGGGACGGCACGGCACGGCCCACGGTCACCCCCACAGCCCACTGTCACCCCTCACCCTGCAGCCCCCAGCCTGCCACAGCTGTCCCTCACCTGGTACTCAGGCATGGGGAAGACGTTGCTGAAGCCACCCCCGCTGATGTAATCCGTCACCTCCTCTGTCACCAGGAAGGGGTTCTTGAAGGACGTGCCACCTACAGTGGTGACGTAGGGGCTGGGGAAACAGGGGGACGCTGCAGGTGGGCACACAGCTGCCTGGGCCTCGGCTGCCACCAAGAGCCCCCTCTGCCACCACAACCTTGCCTCCCAAACTGAACCAACCCCCAGGAGCTGCACAGCCTGCAGCTCTGGGGTCCGTAAGGGTGCTGGTGAGGACCCTCAGGTGACCCTCCGGGGGCTCAGGCCCCAATGGGGCCAGGGCTGGCAGTGCCCCCCCAGATCTGTGTCGACCCCTTGCACCCAGCTTCCTCCCTCACCCACCTGGAGGCCGGGAAGCTGGGCCGGAATGTGTGGTTCCCACTGTGCACCCGCCGACACCCGGCGCCGTCGTCACCTGCCGACACACGGACAGATGACAGGTGACAGCAGCGCCCCAGCCAGCCCTTCCACAGCCCCGCTCCGTGCTCGGCGCTCAGGCTCTGCCACGCCAGGCCCCGGCCACACCTGAGGCAAACAGGATGGTGAGGCCACGGGCTGCCGCCTTCATGAACTCGGTGTTGACGCGCTCCATGTAGGCGTAGGACAGGCTGTCCTCGTCGTCCCCGTAGCTCACCGAGTGCACCCAGGGCAGCGCTGACATGTTGCTGAGCAGCAGCAGCCAGGCCAGGAAGGGCTCCTGGCTCTCGTGGCGCCCTGGCAAGGACATCAGGGATGAAGGGACATGAGGGATAGCTCCAGCACCAGGAGTCCTGCCTCAGCAGCACCAGCACCCTCCTGTGCCATACAGCCCCGGGTGCTCCTTCCCGTGGGCCATGGAGTCACAGCACATCCCCCCCGGAGCTCTGGGAGCTCATCCCGGGGTTCCTCACATTGCAAGGCACCAAGCTTCAGCTCAGCCCATGGGGTTGGCAAGAGGGTCAACCTTACCCCAGGACAGGGGGCTACATTCACACCCCTCTCCAAGACTCTGCCCCAAGGCTGCAGCCACGTGGGCACCTGTGGACCCAGCGGGGCCTCAGCCCCTCCTCTGGCAGCAGATCCCAGCAGAGTGGCACATGTGCCACCTCCACACATTCCACCTGCACTTGCCTAGGTCCCTCCCTGCCCTCCAGCCCTCTCCACTGGGAGGGGAACAGAGACCCAGCCACCCCCTCACTCTCGGTTGCCCATGTCACTGTCCCTGCTCCCTTCCCACACCAGTAATTGTGTGGGGGCAGAGGGAAGGGCAGTGCTGGGCTGCTGTCACTGTCACCGTCAGGGACGGCTACTGTCCCTGTAGCACTCACCTGCTCAGCCAGTTCCCAGTCTGGGACAGGGACATTGCCCCTAGCACTGCACCCTGTTTGGCAACTTGTTTGGCTGTTTGGCAACTTGTTTTCCCAATTTCCCTCACTCTCCCTCATGTGCTCCACTGCAAGACCCGTGGGTGGGAGCTCAGCACCAGCAAGGCTGGAAAACCCCATCCATGGGAGGAGAGCTGTATCCTCCTTCATGGGAGCTGGGCAGGCAGCTGCTCCACATGGTGCCAGGAACAAAATCCCTGCTTCAGGATACTCTGGATGCTGAGGGTTCACACGGTTCAAAGTCACTACACAAAGCAGGAGGGACATCCCTAGGAGCTGGGAATCCAGGGCCTGCTCTGACTTGGGGAAGCACACAGGGTGCACTCTCACAGCAGCTGGGAAAGCAGCTGGAGCTGTACTACAGCCAGAGAGCAGCCCCACAAGCTCTCCCCTCACTCCTTTGAGCACTCTCCTGTTTCATCCCTGCCCCTCACACCTCCAAGCGCTCCCTTCCCGCCTGGGGCACTCTCTTCACCTCTCCAGGCACTCCCCTCCTCCCTCTGGGTGCTTCCCCTGCCCCTAAGGGCTCTTCCCCAGTACCTGCATTGCTGAAGACCCAGGTGGAGACGTTGGCACCCGTGCTCATGATGTACTCCACGTCCAGGCTGGCCTCCAGCCCAGCTTTGCCATGGCCCTGGCGCCCCACCACCCGGTCCACCTGCGTGCGGTGGGCAAAGCCACTGCCAAAGAGCTGCATGAACTCAGCCAGGTCAGCTTGGTGGAAGTACTGCTCGAGAAACTGTGGGACACAAAGAGACAGACTGTTTTCTCTTGAAAAAACGAGGTAGCATTTTGATCCTGACCTAGAAAATTGTGCAGCACAGGTCTGTGCAACACCAGGTACTCCCAGCAGTCACCGAGGGACACACAGGACCAATCCCCAGGACTGCCACAGCACACAGCCTCTGACCCAGACAGCTGTTACCTGTGCACAGGCCTGGCTGTTGTTGGACAGGAGCCCCACGTCCCCCCCTGTCATGTTGTATCTCTGGCGCAGGACGGCCGGTGTCACGCCCAGGTGGAACGACGCTCCCGCCAGCTGTGGGTCCTTGCTGGCCCCGGCTCTGCTGACTGCCTTGCGCTCCACGGGGAACCGGTGCATCCCACCCACTGCAGCACAGCCCGGGGACGGGAGAAGCCATCAGGGCCAGAGTCCAGGAAGGCAGCACAGAGCCCTTAGGCTCTCCATCACTGTCCCCATGTCTGCATGGGCAGGCAAACAGCAGGGCTTGGAGACCCCAGCCCTGCAGCCCTGGCCCAAGGGAACATCCTCCTCAGCCTTCCCACAGCCTCAGCTTGGCACCCCCTGCACCTTCTGTGGGACAGTCACTGGATCCCATGTAACAGGGACCTGCAAGAGGGAGGTTTGTCCACCCAGAAGCAGCTGCACCTGAGCTCCACAGCCTCACCTCCCCCAGGTGGGACGTACCGAAGTCCAGGTGCTGCGCGAGCTCTGCAGGGACAGTGTAGGGCAGGGGGGACCGCACCAGGCTGCGCTGGCCCTGCATGTACCGGTGAAACTCAGCCCCAGGGAGCAGGCGCTCAGCCACGCTGCAACACAGGGACAGCCACCGTGGGGTGGGACAGGACTAGGACACAGGGACAGCCATCCAAGGACAGGGCTGGGAGGGACAACCACTATGGAGCGGGACTGGACTAAGACACCTGAACAGCCACCACAGGATGGGACAGTAGTGAGACACAGAGAAAGCCACCACAGGACCACCAGAGTCGGTTCCAGCTCTCAGGGCTCACCTTGCAGGCAGGTAACACTCCAGAAAGTCAAGGGTGGTGACACTCCGGCAGTCCTCTACACCATGGCCTTGCAGCCACTTCAGAACTGTCATCAGCGTGGCTGGGGAAGGCTGGACCAAGTCCCTCACCTGCTCCAGGGACAGGTACTGCCCTGGGAGGCACAGAGGAGTTAGATCCCCTCCCAGGCCGCGGGGGTTGCGGTGCCCCAGGGAGTGGCCGTTACCGTATTGCGGGGACTGGGGGTCCGAGACAGCCTGGACGAGGCGGGCGAGGCGGGCAGCGCCGCGCTGCCGCAGGGCGAAGGTCAGCTGCACTGGGTGCCCAGGATCCACACGGCCGGCGTGGGCCCAGCCGGGGGGCACGCTGCAGGGAGGGCGGTGAGCGGGGCCAGCACCGGCGCCCCGGCCCGGCCCGACCCATCGCCCCGGACCTACCGGAACGGCTGGTCCCGCTCCAGCGCCAGCGCCAGCCCCGGGGCGCAGCTCCAGGCGGCCGCACACAGCGCCAGCACGGCGGCGATCCCCCAGCACCTGCAACGGGCTCAGGGGAGCGCTCAAGGGGCACTGGCACAGCCGCGGGAACCGGGACTGACCCCCGAAGCCCCGCTCCCGGGGAGCCCCGTGACGGGAGAACGCTGACCAACCGCTCCCGGCTCTGGGGAGCCCCGCCGGAGTCCCCCGAGCCCCAGCACCGGGGAGCCAGTCTGACCCTGCTGCCCTGCCACGGGGGAGCCGCACCGGCCCCGCGAGCCCTCATGGCCGGGGAGCCCCGCCTGACCCTCCGGTCCCCGGTCCCACCACCACCACCTGGGAGCCCCATCGGACACCCGAGCCCCCCGTCACCCGGGAGCCCGGCCGGACCCCTGAGTCCCTCCCGCGCCATTCCCCGCCGAGCTGTCCCCGTGCCGCCACGACCCCGCTCCCTGCCCGTTACCCCCGCGCCATGCCGCCCTGCCGCCCGGTCACGGTGTGCGTGCCGCGTGACTCCCACCACGTGGGGACACCAAAACAGCGGTCACGTGCTCGCTGCTCAGGCGGTGGGCGGGGCTGGAGCTGTGGGGTGGGCCCGGAGCGGAACCGGGAGCGGAACCGTGAACGGAACCGGGTACTGGAGCTCTGGGCTCGGCACCGGCTGCGCCTCTCGGCCTCCTCGTCAGCGGGGCGGGCTCCGGGCCCGGTTCCCCGTGGGGGATTCCGTCCCTGCCTGCCGGCAGCCCAGAGAGGCGGCTCGGACACGGCCGCCGCTCTCTCGGTGCGGGCGTGTTCGCGGCGGGATGGATCGGACCGGGATCGGACGGGGCTCGGTGCAGGGCCGGGCACCCGGGGCTGGAGGCTGGCCAGGGGTCCGTACGGGGCTGACGGTCCCAGACTGCTGCGGGCGGGAGGAGAGGCCCCTGCAGGGCGGGGGTCCCTGGCCGGGTCCCGGGCAGGAGATACACAAAGATTAGCGACTATTAGCGACCATCAGCTCCAGAAATCACCCCTCCATAGGAAACCAAACATGCAACTACGCAACTGGGACCAATGAACCAGGGAAATTCTAGGTGCTTTGGCTGTATAAGATAGTGAAAAATCTAGTAAAATTCGTGTGTCATGGAATCGCTTTCTCTGCACAACCTGGACGTGTGGATGAATTATTTCTGTTGCATATCCCCGCCAGAACAAATCCTGCCCAGAATAAATCCAATGCCTTTATCTCTAACCACTAAAGATGTTGTTGAAGAGGGGTTTTTTTGTTTTGTTTTGTTTTTCCTATTCAGTTTTCAGTGATAAGCCAAATCACACGGCACATTCCACGGCTCCAGCAGTTCCCAGCTGTTTTCCTGCTTCTGCAGATCGGGGGTCCAGGCCAAGAAGAGCCAGGCAATAGGAAAACCACCTGCCTGGCCCTGGCTGCACTTCCCCCGCACCGGAGCCGTGCCAGAGGTGCCTGTTCCTGCTGCCCCTGCTCCGCCCCACCAGCTGCCCTGGCCTGGCAGCCCTGGCCTCCTGCTGGCCACAGACAGGGGGAACCAGCCACCCTGGCCCCAGCAGGGGCTGGGGTGCTGTGGGGACTGCATGCCCCATGTCCAGTTTGGGAACGGACTCTTTAAGTGGGATGGGATTTGCGGGGGATGATGTCCTGGACCCGTCTGGACAGCCGGGATAAGGTGGTGGACAGAGCTAATCATGTTAATGAGCATCTGCTGCTGCTCTGGTGCCTGGGAGGTCAGGGAGGCTCCCGGCTGGAGCCCTGCTCTCGAGTCCCTGCCGCGGACAGCTGGATCTCCCGAGGACAGTGGCACTGAGGGCAGCCTGCTGGTGCCAGCGTGCCCACTGTGCCCCAGCAGGGGAGCTGAAGGGGTCAGCATGGGGGACAAAGGAGCAGAGGGGAGCACATGAACACCATCAGGGAGGGGGTGGCCCCAACTGTGCTGGCTTCTGCTTTCCCCTGCAGTGCGAGCATGCAGGGTTGGGCATGCCCTGGGGGCTGTGCAGGACTCGCTGGGGTGTTGGAATCTGAGAGCTGAGGACAGGGGACTAAACAGGTTGGTTTGGGCAGCAACAAAAAATGGTAAAGCAGGGAAGGCAGGATGGAAGTGGCTGGTCACTGCGTGGGTCTGGCCACGTCTAACACCTGACAGCTGCACAGTCACTCCTGGTTCTCAAAGTCTGTAACTGTTTCCCAGGGCTGGGGGTTCACTGTTTGGTGAAGGGGGGCACATGTGGCCTCAGGTCACAGCCGAGACCAGCGAAGAGCCTTACGTGTATGTCTGTGTCATCCAACATGGATAAACAGAGCCAACGCTACTGGGCAGACTGGTGGGATCACCAGAGCACTGGGGATCCCAGTGCCTGAGATGAGGCTGTGGCTTGGGGAACTTTCATGTCCACGTGTTCTCAGTGGGGATCCTGGGAATGTGAAGTACCTGCTGGGCAGACAGTGTGTCCAGGCGTGCCTGCAGCAGCTCTGGGTCCCTGCACAGCCCTCACCAGAGGGCTCACCGAGGGCAGCAGAAGGGGATGGGCTGCCTGTGGCATGTGGGAGCAGCTGTGTGCACATGTGAGGACATCTTCCCAGCTGTGTTTGCACGTATGCCTGTATGAAAACATAGTCAGCCTTGCAGCCTGAGTATGGCACACCCAGGGCCATGGTCCTGCTGCAGCTCCAGTGGCCTTGCAGAAGGACTTGGCAGGATGCAGCCGAGGGTGGGGGTGCCAGAGCCTGGCCAGGCCAACGTGAGCCCCCCCGTGGTGCAGGGTCAGTACCTCCCCTTCCCCACCAGTCCCATGGGAACATGGTGCCAGCCTGGCATGAGCCCACGGCAGCAGGAACGGGGCTGTGTCTGTACAAATGTGTGGTTTATTAAGGCATTTTTTGAGACGTTGGCACTTGGGTTCAGGCTGCACTGGGTGCCCGTGCGCGGCCGTGGCAGCGCTGGTACATGCAGCTCCACGAGACACAATACAAAAGGTACAAACGAGTAAAAACAGGAATTGTAGTACACTGTGTAAAAATAAATAACTGGGGCTCAGTGACCCCAGCCCAAAGCAGGGTGCATGTGTCTGACCCTTCCTGTGGCGTGCCAGGGTGACCCATCTGTGTCCCCATCCCAGATGTGCAGTGGAGCTGCGCTGTGTGGGCAGCTGGGGCAGCACAGGTCCAGGGGGCATGGGGCACCCCAGCATGGGACTGGGGGGCACTGGGTAGCCCTAGAGTGCTCCCAGGGGGCTGGGGGACACAGGGCAGACCCAGAGTGCCTCCACGGGGGCTGGGGAGGACAATGTGTCCCCACAATGCTTGTGAGCAGGACAGAGAGGGGTGGGGTGCCCACCCCAACAGCTTTTGTGGGCTGTCCCTGTGCCACAGTAGAACTGTCTTCCCCTCCCAGGGCACCTCAGGCCCTGTGGGTCCCCGGCAGGGTGGACATGGCCCTGTGTTCCCTTGGTGCCCCTGTCCACTGTTGCAGATCCCTAGTCCCCTGTCACTGCCATGTGCCCAGGACAGCACCTGGACCCACTGGCACGCGCCAGGACCCCACGGCACAAGGGGGTGAGGGGCTGACTATGACAGATGGAGCTGCAGCCACAGATGGGAAATGGGGAGGACGGGGCAGAAAGTGAGCATTGTCTGCTGTGACAACACCTGTGGGGCTGGGGCTGCAGCCACACCGCAGACATGCTGGGTCTGGGGAAAGTGTGATGGGAAGGAGTGTCCCCCGGCTCTGCTCAGGCATGGGGTGTCCTCCCTGAGCCCCAAATACACTCTTGACCAGAATGGGCATTCAGGGCTGCCATGGGGCACCCCATGCTGTTCCAGCCCATCGCTGTGCAGCCATGGCCAGTGGGAATCAGAGCCTCCAGGACACTGGGGCTGCCCGTGAGCCGAGGGCTGGGAAGGGCTGTGCTGGGGGCTGAGCGTTGCCGCGAGTGGCGCTGCCTGTGTGGCTGCTGTGCACAGTGCTGGGGGGAGACGGGACCGGCCCCCACTGCAGGGGCTCACAACATGCATAGTGGGGACGCAGAGCAGCCCCGCACAGGGGGCTGGGGCCAGGGCCAGGGGGTTCTGGCACCGTGACCAGGTTCTGGAGGTGGCCCAGACGTCTGGGGAACAGCCATGTCGAAGGGAAGGCCGGATGCCCAGTGTCACCACTGTGGCTGTAAGAGAATGTGCTGGGTGATGTGGTTTTTTGGAGTACCACCCCCCCACCTGTGGCCCCTGCAGCTGCAGGCTGCCTGCTGGGCCTGAGGTTTGTGTGGGTCACAGCAGCCATCACTGCTGCTCCTGGGGCTGGGCTTCCCTGTCAGCTCTCCCAGTACCACTGTGCTGTCCATACCTGGGCACTGTCCCTGCCTGGGATCCCTGCCCAGACAGGCACCTGGTCCCAGGAACAGCATTCCCATGCTGAGCACAGAAGATGCCTCCCGCCCAGGACTGCAGGAACCATCCTGAAGCTCTGGGCAGGAGATTCCCTGGATGTGTCACCTGCAGCAGTGGGTAGTGAAAGGGCTGGAGAGACCTCAAAGGCTCTCCTGTCCCCACTCAGCCACAGACAGGCAGCAAGACGTGGGCATTGCTGCATTCTGCTGCAGCCAGCCCGGTGAGTGTCCCCTCCCGGCCAGGGGCAGGTTCACTCCCACAGGCAGCATCTGTGCCCTGGGGCATCGCGCCATGCCCCGGGACACCACCCTGAGCCACGGGGCAATGTACCCTGCCCTGGGAGCTCCTAGGGTCCCTACGGAGGGCTCAGGCTCCTCCTGCACCTGGGATGCCGCATGGCCCCCAGAGCTGGGTGGGGCAGGGTCTGGGCCTGCAGCCCCTGGCCCAGCACCCCTCAGCTCCCGGCCACTCCCCGAGCACCGAGTACCGTGAAGCACCATTCTGCCCAGCGCCACTCTGAGCAGCACGTGGATCATCACCCCGGGGTGCCAGCACTGGGGTCAGCAGTCCATAGGGCACCGGCCAGCACAGGGTCTGCCAAGCTGTGGGGAGGGACAGGGGTGACAGCCCCCAAGGGCACCCGCGGTCCCTGGGGGCCCAGGCCAGGCAGAGCACTGGGAGGGGGATGAGCACCCATTTTAGCAGCCCTGGGCTGGGCCCCGCTCCAGCCCCATGGCTGCGGGCTGGGGCAGAGGAGTCCGGGGGGCCCAGCTCTAAATCCTGAGCTCGGCCTCCTCAGGCGGCTCCAGCGAGTGCTCAGCGCTGGATAGTGGAGGCGGATGTCCCTGTGAGATGCCGAAGGGCGAGACCACAGGGGAGCGGGCGGCCAGCGGGGACAGTGATGGGGAGAAGCTGGGCGACATGGCGGAGGACGAAATGGAACCCTCGTGGCTGATGGGCGAGCGGCGCAGGGAGGATGGGTGCGGGAAGGTCCTGCCTGGTGGCGGCTTGGGGGGCACAGACTTAGCACCTGGGTGGGCCACCGAGGTGATGAGGGGCGGGGGGTCGATGCGGGGCTTGGGCTCCGCCTTGGGCTTGGCCGGGAAGGGCTTGCGCAGGGAGCTCTCATCCTTGAGGCGGGCGATCTCCGTGAAGACGCTGGCCAGTGGCTGGAACTGGGGACACCAGTTCAGCAGGTAATCCCAGTTGTAGCTGCCACGGAGCTCCTCATCGCTGGCCACGATGGCGGTGAGTGAGCCCTCCACGGAGGGCTTGCCATCCTCGGGGAAGGCGTAGTCCTGGGGCTGCGAGGAGACGCTGAGGCCGCAGCGGACACCCAGGAAGGCGCTGCCCCCCCGTCCTCACGGTACAGCTGCAGGGGCGGCCCTGGCAGCAGCAGCCCAGAGCCCTTCTTGCTCTTGAACCACTGGGTGCTCTCCAACGCAGCTGGCTCACAGGAGATATCGGAGAGCTGGTCGGCATCCTGCTGGATGCCAGAGTCAGGGCCGCGGGCGGCGATGTGCTCCTGCATGGAGGCTGTGATGCTGGCCACGCGCGGGTACTCGTTGATCATCCGTATCTCGTCGTCCTCGGCGGCTTCAGCAGAGCCACGGCCGCTGGAATGCGAGGGGTCCAGCGAGCCGCCCCGTGTGTAGGGCCCTGCCGGCTCGGCCCCGTAGCCCGGCAGTGCCTGGTGGTAGATGTGCTCAGCCCCGGGCAAGGCTGGCTCCTCACGGCCCAGCTTCTGCAGGGACCCGCTCTGTGCACGGGCCAGTGCCCCCTCCCCCTTCCGCCTTCTTGTGGTCCCGGCGCTGCCGGGAGCGCACCAGCGCCAGCACGATGGCCACGGCGGCCAGCACCACCACGACGCCCAGCGAGGCGGCCACAGCCACCAGCAGCAGGTTGAGGTCGGGTGCCAGGCCAAAGGAGGTGTGCGTGACGTCAATGGTGACCTGCGCAGAGGCCACCCGGGAAGCAGGCAGGGGGCTGCGTGCCTGCACCTCCAGGCTCATCTCCCGTGGCTCCCTCTTGGCGCGCCCAGCCCCGCCTTGGGGCTGGCTGTCCACACGCAGGTAGATGGAGCCCGTGGTCTGGTTGATGGCAAAGTATGGTGAGGGCTTTGCCAGGGTGTACAGCACAACACCGTCAGCCCCCTCATCCTCATCGGTGGCCAGCACTTGCCCAATGCTCTGCCCTTTGCGCGCGCCCTCAGGCACCTCGAAGTTGAAGGAGGGGCTCAGGAAGATGGGATCATACTCGTCTTCTCCCGTCACCAGCACCCGCACAGTCACAGTGGCCGAGGCGTTGCCAGCGTCGGTGGCCCGAACCAGGAGCTGGAATGCTTTGGCTCGCTCGTAGTCAAAGGTCAGGCGGGAGCGCAGCTCCCCAGAGCTCCCATTGACAGCAAAGGCATCCCGGCCATCCCCCGTGGTGGGATCCCCTGCTGCCTGCTCCAGCACCACGTACCGCAGCTCCCCAAAGGCGCCGGTGTCGGCGTCAACAGCGCGCAGCGTGGTGACCAGCGTGCCGGGTGGCAAGTTCTCCCGGATGCTGGCGCTCAGCACCTCCACTGGGAAGTACGGCTTATTGTCGTTGATGTCCTTCACCTCGATGGCCACAGGGACCAGCGCAAAGTGCCCACCTGGTGTGTCCGTGGCCCGCACCACCAGCGTGTGCAGCGCCTGGGACTCCCGATCCAGTGGCCGCGCCAGGCTCAGGGCCCCTGTGCTCTCGTGAAGCTGGAACAGCCCGTGCTGGTCACCGGAGCTGATGGTGTAGTGAACGTGGCCACGGGGCCCGGAGTCGGCGTCGTGGGCTGCCACGCGCAGCAGCTCAGTGCCGGGCAGCGCGGCCTCGCTCACCGCGGCGCGGTACTCGGCGCGCGAGAACACGGGCGCGTTGTCGTTGACGTCCTGCACGGTGATGAGCACGGGCACGGTGGCACTGCGCTGCGGCAGGCCCCGGTCCGAGGCTGCCACCGTCAAGTTGTACACTGGGATGGCCTCGAAGTCCAGGGACTCCACGAGCACCAGGGCTCCCTGCGTGCGGAGCTGGCCCCCGGCCCGGGACACCCGGCTCTCCACCTGGAAGGCGTTGCCACCGTTCCCACTGACGATGGTGTAGTCAAAGCCAGCATTCTCCCGGGACAGGTCGGCGTCACCTGCCTCCAGCGTTAGCACAGTGGTGCCTGGGCGCAGGTCCTCGGGGACAGTGGCGTTGTAGCATGGCTCCTGGAAGCGGGGGCTGTGGTCATTAACATCCAGAACCTGCAGCTGCACTGTGGCCCAGGATGAGAGGCTGGGAGAGCCGTGGTCACGGGCCTCCACCACCAGGTCCAGGGTGGGCTGGCTGGCATTGAACTCCACCTGCCGGGTGGTGAAGAGTGTCCCTGTGGAGCAGAAAGCCAGGGTCAGCATGGGAACCAGCGGGAAGCGTATCAACTGGAGGAGTATTTGGTCACCCTGCTGTGTCTGCCTCAACAGCCACACCAGACAGAGACCTCGTGAGGGTTTGAACAGGGCCAGCATGGGAGCACTCCCCTCCACAGGCACCCTTAGATGGACCCATGAGAGCACCAAGCCCACGCACCATTGCTGGGGTCGATGGCAACATCAGGGCTGGGCACAGCCAGGTGGAAGGTGATGTCCCCATTGCTCCCTGAGTCGGGGTCGGTTGCGCTCACAGTGAGGATGACACTGCCAGCAGGTGTGTGCTCTGGCAGCAGCACCTGGAAGAGGAGGAAACCCCAGTCAGCACCTGGCTCCCCCCTGCCCAGAGCTCCCAGCATCACTGCAGGGGGATCGGGCTCGCCAGGCAGACAAAGCCAAGGTCGTCCAGCCTCTCACTGGTCAGGGAAAACACAAGCAAGGGGTCTGTGCTCTTGGACCCTTTAAGCATACCCCAGCCCTTTGCCTGGGCTCCTGCACTGAAGCACGCACTGCCCAAGTCAGCCTTCAACAGGGACCTGCCCAGGTCTTGCCACAAACACTTGTCTGGACTGTGGCCCATTTCCCACCCCCTCTGCCCTATCCACTGTGCTCATCCATTTCTGCTGGACCTTCTGCATCCAGCTCCGTCCCTTGCAGGGACTGGTCCCAGGCTCACCTGCCTGGTTTCAACTGCTTCTATGCCACAGTGACAGCATGAGGGATGCCAGGGTGTAGATGTGGGTCAGAAAGCGGGACCAGAAGGGGCTCAGACCCACCCTCTGCTTTGGGCAGGCGGGCCAGGCAGCAGCTGCAGAGGGCTTGTGGGGGATGGCCCCTGCTGGCTGGCACACCTGCAGCACGTACCTGATAGAAAACCTGGGTGAAGGTGGGCACATTGTCGTTGACATCCTCCACGAGGACGGTGAGGTTGGCCTCGGTCTCGTGGCGCGTGTCAGAGGCGCGCAGGGTGAGGGTGTAGCGGCTGCGCTGCTCGTGGTCCAGCGGCCCCGTCAGGGCCACCTGGCCCCCGTAGCGCAGCACCCCAAAGGTGTCTGCAGCGTCCCCCTCCAGCAGCAGCGTGTAGGAGAGCGCAGGGCCCGAGTCCACGTCGTTCCCAGTCACCTGGGCTATCTGGGTGCCCAGCAGTGTGTCTGTGGGGAGCAGACATGTGAGTGAGCACACACATCCTGCCCAGCTCACCTGGCTCACCTGGTGGGAAACCAGTTCAATCCAGAGCCTGAGCACGAGGAAGAGAGGAAGATGCCATGGGAGAGGGAGATGCCAGGGGCTTGGCAGGGCAGGTGGAGGGCGGCATGGGCACAGGGCATACTGGCTGAGGACTGTGAGCAGGCAAGGCAGGTGTCTGCAGCCAGAATCTCAAACATGGGCCAGAGGCCAGGACTGAGTTGATAATTCAGGTTGCTCACTTGGGACACAGCAGCAGCACAGGGGTCATGCTGGAGAGCTCGGAGGGCTTCAGAGGGTCAGTGTGACCCAGCACCTGACAGGGACTGGCCTGGCCTCCCTGGGGGCTCCTCCCCACCCCACGGTGCCCATCGTACCCCAGCTCTGGCCCTCAGTGCTACGGCACTCACTCTCAGGGACACGGATCTCCCAGGGGACTGGGATGGTAGGGCTATTGTCATTGATGTCCATCACCACCACGGTCAGCGTGGCCGAGCCCATGAGCGGTGGTGTTCCTCGGTCCATCGCTGTCACCACCAGGCTGTGGGCAGGCAGGAGGGTCAGATGTGTGCCCACACGTGTGAGGGAGCACCTCAACAGTGTACAGTTCCCGGGACACGCACTGCACACCTGGGACATGAACTGCAGGTGTGCACGGGCTGGGGCGTGTGCATGTGGCAGGCAAACTGCACAGCAGCTCACAGTCTGGGGTGATGGAACTGTGCAGGGCTTTCTCTGCAGATGTTTTAAGACGTGTACTCAGTGCTCTAGTCTAGTTGACAAGATGGTGATCAGTCCCAGGTTGGACTCAATAACCTCAGATGTTTTTTCCAACCTCAATGATTCCATGATTTGGAGAGCTCATGCGGGGCAGTGCGTGTGGTACATGGAGAGCATACTGGGACAGGGCAGCAGGTGTTTGCACATCTAAGGCATGTGTTGAAGTCTGGAAGGTGTCTGGGTGCAGGCAGAGCATCTTGTGGGGTACAAGCAGGTGTCTGGGGCTCTCTGGCTGCTAGGGAACACTTGGAACCTCTCTGGAATGGCAAGGGGTGTGTGGATAGAAGAAATACCCCAGATCTCCAGACCAGGGAAGAGGGCAGAGGAATCCACAGCCATGGGGGCACATGTGGACAGGGAGAACACAAACTGGGGGACCTCACCTGAGCAAGGTGTGGGAAAGGGCAGGAGAAGCTTCAGATTCATAGTGGAGTATTTGCCATCATTTCCCATACATGTGGCTAGAGTGGATGGACATGTCTAGAGTGAGCACCCATGGTGAGGAGTCCAGAGGGTCTCCTGGGTCTGGATGCAAGGGAACATCGTGGGGAGCTCAGGCCAGTGCAGGGGTCTGGAGCCATGTGGCAGGACACAAGGGTCCTGTGCTTGGAGGTCGAAGAAACTGAGCAGATGCAGTGTGGATTAAGGAGGTGGGAAGGGGAATGGATGAACCTAGGGCCCTCTCACAATCTCCTCAGCTCTGTAGAGACCTGACTGAGCTGTGCGTGGGCTCATCTTGGCTATCTGGCTCCTGTGCCCATCACTCCCACTGACCTCAGCTGTGCTTCTCGACAGAGCCATTTACAGCCAGGCTGGGGCAGCTTTTGGGCACCAAGAGCAGTGCTCTTCATGCCTCGGGGCTGTGCTCCACAACTCTGTCCCTGGCCTGGCATCCCCTAGCCTGGCTGCACTCACCGGGTCTGGGACCAGATCTCTCTGTCCAGGATGGCAGCAGTGGTGATGGTGCCAGTCTGAGGGTCAATGTGGTACAAGCCTGGCATTGGCAGGGACTGATTGATGGCATAAGTCACCTGCCCGTTTGCTCCCTGGTCCAGGTCATCTGCCAGCACCTGCAAAGCCACAAGATTAGCTGTGGAGCCCAAGGCAGGATTTGTGTGCTGATGCCAACCCCAGGCCTCAGCAGCCCCCATTCCATAACTGCAGCCAGGCCAGGGCTCAGGTGTCCCTGTTTGTGCCCCACCATACCTGGATGACAGGTGAGTCATAGCTCTGTGACTCCCAGATGAACGCCACGTAGTTCTGCAGCTGGAAGCGGGGCAGGTTGTCATTCACATCCTGGAGGTTGAGGTTTATGGCCATAAAGCCAAAGGAAGCTGCAGTCTCTGCCTGGATCACCAGGCGCAGCCGGGGGCTGGCCTCGAAGTCCAGGCTACTGGAATCCTGCACTGAGATGGCACCTGGGGGGCAACAGAGGGAACGGGGGAGTGATGTACCAGCACCATCCATCCATCCATCCATCCATCCATCCATCCATCCATCCATCCATCATCCATCATCCATCCATCCATCATCCATCCATCCATCAATCCATCATCCATCTATTCATCATCCATCATCCATTCATCATCCATCCATCCATCATCCATCATCCATCCATCATCAATCCATCCATCCATCCATCATCCATCCATCCATCCATCCATCCATCCATCCATCCATCCATCCATCCATCATCCATCATCCATCATCCATCTATCATCCATCCATTCATCATCCATCCATCATTCATCCACTCATCATCAATCCATCATCCATCCATCCATCCATCCATCCATCCATCCATCCATCCATCCATCCATCATCAATCCATCATCCATCCATCCATCCATTCTCAGGAATGGAGGTGGACAGGACAGACACACTGAGCTCTTTCAAGCCCTCCCCACACTGCCAGCTTCTCATAATTCTCAAGATCTGCCCTGAGTGATAACACCCACACCTTACTGGGGACAGGCAGTTCCTGCTGACATGACAGCACATGACAGTCCCTCCATCTGGAGACTGCCCTGAAGGTGTGGAGCAGAAAGAGCTGTTCTACCATGACATAAGCTCATCCAGCTCCAAGCCAGAGACACCCCACTGCAGCTTTGAGTCCAGTCAGAGCCTCACAAAGTGCTCTAAGGACACCCACTGCCACCAACCTGAGCCATGGACAGCTAGGCTGCTGGAGCAACAAGGTGTTGCTGTCCCACCTGAGAAGGAGGAGAGCAGCCAGCAGGATGTACTAAACTAATTGACAACATTCCTATGGGCACACAGGGACACCTTCCATTATCCCAGGTTGCTCCAAGCCCTGTCAAACCTGGCCTTGGACACTTCCAGGGATGGGGCAGCCACTGGTTCTCTGGGCAACCTGTGCCAGAGCCTCATCACCCTCTCAGGATAGAATGTCTCCTCAACATCCCATCTAAGCCTGCTCTCTGAGGTTTTGGGAAAAGGTTTAATTATGGGGGGCCACAATTGCACTGGGAGCAGTGCTAACAGCTGCTGGTCAGTGACAGGGCAGTGTCCACATTCTAGTACCAACACCTCTCAACTAACTGGTACAGAGTGTGGACGGTGTTCCCATGCCCTGGGGGCCCTGAGCACCTGAGCAGGCATGAGCAGAACTCCCCAAGTGTTCCTGGAGCTGTACCTGAGCTGGGCTGGATCAGGAAGGTGTTCCTCTCGTTGCCACTGATGATGCTGTAGGTGATGTGCCCTGAAGAGCCCCCCGTGTGCATGGCCTGGACACTCACCACCTCAGTGCCTGGGAGAGCAAAAGGGTATGAAGGGACAGTGGAGCTTTGGCAAAGGGTCAAGCATGGCATGCAGGGCAGCATGTGCTGTACCACAGGAGCACCACTCTGCCTGAGGACACTGCTGACAGGGGACTGAAGATCTAAGGTTAATGTTGGGCTGGGAGCCTGGTGTCACGGTGCCTATCCATGGTTCATGGTCTCACTGTGACCCTGGAGATGTTCTGGGAGCACCTGGACAGCTGTGGCTGCCTACAGTGATCTGAACACACTGAGACCACCCAGCCTACAGGGACACCACCCCGACCAGCCTGGGCACCACCCAGACCCTGCAGTTCCTTGGGTCTGCCCAAAGCATAACAGGACCTCCCTGGACCCCAAAGCACTCTCTGGTTGGGCCCCCCCAGCGCCTCCCACCTGCCCTCGTGCCCGGTCCCATTCCATCACAGCACTTTCTGGTCACTGCCAGCGGGTACCTGGGGCGGCATTTTCGGCCAGGGCCACGTCCCTGGTGCTGCGGGGAAAGCGCAGCCCCCGGTAGGGCTCCTCCTGCAGGTGGATCACCACCACCCCCGTGGAGGAGAGCGCTGGCTGCCCCAGGTCCATGGCCAGCACGAAGAGCGTGCGCTGGCGCTGGCTGAGCGAGTCAAGTGGCTGCAGCAGCTGGATGTCCCCCGTGTAGGAGTTGATGGCAAAGGCGGAGCTGGGGCTGGCAAAGCGGTACAGGATGGAGGCGTTGGCACCCGCGTCCCTGTCCTCGGCCCTCATGGTGGCCACCACCTGCTTGAGCGGCGCGTGGCGGGACAGGTTGAGGGTGAGCGGGCTGTGCAGGAAGGCCGGGACGTGGTCGTTGACGTCTCGCACCACGACGGTGACACGCACAGCCGCGCTCCTGGGCTCCCGGGGCGCCGAGTCCACCGCCCTGGCCAGGAAGCTGTAGCTGGGCTGGCGCTCCCGGTCCAGCGCCTGGGCGCTCCGGATGCGCCCGCTCTGCGGCTCCACCTGGAACATGCCCAGCGACTCGTTGCCCAGGTAGTAGGAGACCTGCCCATTGGTGCCCTCATCTGGGTCTTCGGCCACCAGCTGCAGCACCAGGGCTCCAACTGGCAAGTCCTCTGGCACCTCCACCGTGTAGCTGGCCTGAGCAAAAGTGGGTGCATTGTCATTGAGGTCCAACACCTGCACGGTCACCGACATGGTAGCACTGCGTGGGGGGGAGCCATGGTCCTGCACCACTACGCTGAGGCTGTAGGAAGCAATTTGCTCTCGGTCGAGGGCATGTGCGGTGGAGAGGACACCGGAGACAGGGTCTAGGCTGAAATCTTGCCCAGGGTCTCCACCTAAAAGAGAAGAGGGAGAAGTAACAACACAGCATGTCTGTAACTGGAATGAGAAGGGCCCTGGAGACACAAAGCCCACCACCATGGGGCCTGGCAGGATAGATAGAGTGAGTTCCAGAGGGAGCAAACCTCTTTGGGCCACTGCTGCTGCCATAGGGAGTCACCAGACAGCCTGTGACAGGATATAGCAAAAATCTGACTTGGAAACCTGTGAATTAACGGGTCAGAGCAGCGAGGACAGGTGTGGAACTGGTCTACGCCTGGAGAATTAGACACAAGCCTGGGGAATGAGCCTGTCCAGATCTTAGAGTGCTTTTTACTGGGGGCAGAGAGCTGAGAGATGGCAGCAATGCCATGCAGTTTGGAGCAGAAAAGAATTGATGTGGAATGGGACTGCTGCTGTTGATGTCCCTAGATCCAGGGAAGCCCAGGGAGAAGTCCCTGCCCAGTCCCACACTCCCAGTGCACCTCACCTGTCAACCGGTATTCCAAGCGCCCGTTCTCCCCAGCATCGGGATCAGTGGCCCGCAGGGTGTAGAGTGCCACACGACTCTGGTTCTCAGGAACCTCCACGGAGCAGGAGTCGCTCTCCAGACGGGGTGCATGGTCATTCTCATCCCCCACAGTGATCCACACCGTGGCCCTGGTGAGGCTGGGCGGCAGGCCGGCGTCCCGCGCGTAGACTGCAGGACACAGGGGCTGCCTTGACCGGGAGCTACGGCCACAGCGGCTGCATGCCAACACCCAGCCACCCACGGGGGCCATGCTGCACACATCAGCATTCCTGCAGCCCCAAACCACCCCACAGCCCCGCTGTGCCCCACAGCCCCTCCTCCTTCCCCACGGCCTGCCCTCCCTGCAACACTCCCCACCCCAGCAGCAGGAAGCCCCTGCCTACCCCACCGACCCCCTGGCTGTGACCTCCCCTTGCCTACTTGTCAGCACATGCTGCTCCTGCTCCTCCCGGTCCAGGGGACGCGTGGTGACGATGAGCCCCGTCTGTGGGTGGATGGAGAACGGCCCCCCAGAGAGACCCCCATAGGACACCTGCCCGTTGGCACCTGCGGTGACAAAGGTGCTGTGAAGGCAGCCCAGCAGCAGCAGCCCCAGCACCTCATTTGGCTCCCAGTGCTGCACCTCCCTGCTCCCTGCTCTCACAGGCTGGGTGAGAGGGTGGGCTCCTCCCTGGTGGCAGAGGTGTGTGTGGTGGTCCAGCCTAACCCAGCCGGTGTGAGGCCAGATGGCCAAGGAGAACCCACAGAACAAAGGCGATGGGCCAGGGGACCAGAGGGAACCACAGTCCTTGTTCCATTCCCACCCTCTCCCAGGATTCAGCCCATCTCCCACCTCCAGGCCAGGTGCTGATCCTTCTCTGTGGTCAGCCAGGCTCTCCAGACTGGCAGAAGGGAGCAGGGTATGCCCAGACTTGGGGCTGCACCTCCAGACAGGCCCTGACTGAACTGGGCAGCTCACCCTTGCCTGCATCCTCACCCAGATCCCGGTCCGTGGCCAGCACCTGCAGCACTGGGCTGCCAGCTGGCAGGTTCTCCATGATGTGGGCTTCATACTCAGGCTTCTCAAAGGCAGGAGCCTCGTCATTGACGTCCAGCACCAGCACAGACAGCAGCTGTGTGGCAGAGAGGCGTGGGAAGCCGTGGTCTGTGGCCACCACTGTCAGGTTGTGCTGTGCCACCTCCTCCCGGTCCAGGGCCCGCACGATGGAGAGCGCACCTGTGGGCACAGGAGAGGGGCAAGCTGACACCAGTGGCACTGGGGCTCATGCCTTGGGACTGCTGTGTGGCCGCAGGCACTGGCTGTGCCAGGACAGAAGGGTCTCAGGAGACAGCAGCACTGCGCTAACCACATGCTGTGCCAGGGGCTCCCTGCAGTCCTGGTCTCACTCCTCCAGGCTCCCCAGCCCACACCCTCCTCCCACGCACCGTGCAACGTCCTTGTGTTCCCCTGCACCCTCCTCAGCCTTCATGTTCCCAATATCCCTGCCTCCAGTCCTGCACCCTCCATGTTCCCAGTATCCCTGTCTCCACCACAGCACCCTCCATGTTCCCAGTATCCCTGTCTCCACCACAGCACCCTCCATGTTCCCAGTATCCCTGTCTCCAGTCCTGCACCTCCATGTTCCCAGTATCCCTGTCTGCACCCATGCACCCTCCATGTTCCCAGTATCCCTGTCTCCAGTCCTACACCTCCTTGTTCCCAGTATCCCTGTCTCCACCCCGCACCCTCCACGTTCCCAGTATCCCTGTCTCCACCCCGCACCCTCCACGTTCCCAGTATCCCTGTCTCCACCCCTGCACCCCCCATGTTCCCAGTATCCGTCTCCACCCCGCACCCTCTGTCGCTCACCAGTGCTGGGGTTGAGGTGGAAGTGGCCATGGCTGTTGCCTGCCCGCAAGGAGTAGCTGACGCGCCCGTTCTCCCCCAGGTCGCTGTCGTGGGCCAGCACGTGCAGCGCCACGAAGCCGGTGGGCTGGTCCTCCATGACGCTGACGGCGGCCGGCGAGAGGAAGGCGGGCGCGTTGTCGTTCTCGTCGGTGACGAACACGCGGGCGGTGACGGCGGCCGAGCGGCGCTGGCTGGCGTTGCGCGCCTGGTCCGTGGCCTCCACCACCAGCAGGAAGGAGGCGGCGGCCTCGCGGTCGAGGCCCTGGCGCAGGCTGAGCTGCCCCGAGCGGCCGTCCAGCTGGAACGGGGCTCCGGCCGGCTCCAGGTGCAGCACAGCGTAGCGCACCTGGCTGTTGGGGCCCGCTCCGTCCCCGTCCAGCGCCTGGAAGGTGAAGATGGAGGAGCCAGCCTGGGCGTTCTCAGGCACCACAATGGTAATGGGGTCTTCGGGGAAGGTGGGTGCCTGGTCATTGCAGTCCTGCACGTGGATCTGGACCAGCACCAACCTGCTGGAGGGATAGCCGTGCTGCGTGTCCTCAGCGCTCACCTGGAGCACGTGCCGTGCCCCAGCTTCATAGTCCAGCTCACGGGCGGCAAAAATCTCCCCTGTCATACTATCAACCACGAAGGTGCCATCCCCACCACCTCCTACCACCGTGTAGGTCAGTTGTCCTCGTGCAGGGGCATCCGGGGGGGCCACCGAACCAATGACAGACCCCGGCTTGACCCCCTCGAGAGGATGCAGGGTCAACACGGTGGCATCAGGCTGTGGCAGCATGCGGGAGGATGGTAACACCTGTGAGGAGAGGAAGGAGTGAGGGCACGCAGAGGGGGCTGTGTGCCAGGGCACGGTCTGGAACACAGGAGGGGCCCTCTTGTCCTCAGAACACACTTTTCACCGTGCGGGTGCCTGAGCCCTGGCACAAGCTGCCCACAGGTGGTGGAGTCTCCAGCCCTGGAGATGGCCAAAAGTCACCCAGACAAGCCCATCTGAGCAGGGAGCTGCAGAAGGTGACCTTCACAGGTGCCTTCCCTCAGCCCCTCCTTGCTCTGTGACCATGTCCAACACTGCAAAGCCAAGACGGCAGCAGAAACAATTCTACAAACATAAGCACAAGTGAGTAAGAAGAGAGGTCATGCTCATACTGATGGGAGGCACAGAAAGAGAACCCAGTATGACCCCAAGATAAATAAATACATCACTAGTTTTATTAAAGATATTGGAGTTAATCTGGGGATGAAGTGCACTTGCAGATGGGAGAGAGGATGCTGTAAAGGCCACACAGTATGATTTGAAGGGAAAACCTGCAGAAGAAGCACATTCCTGTCAAGGAGCTGAGGAAAACAGGAGTAACAACAAAGCTGTCAGGCCAGAGGGGATCAAACCTAGTGACTGCCAAGCAAATATCTATTACAGGGACACAAACCAGCATGATGGGGACTGGCAGCCTGGCCTCAGTGCTCTGGAGGCTGCAAAACAGTTCTGATGACAAGAACAGTTACAGACATAGTGTAAAAAGGCAATGGTATAAAATATGTCTTTGGTGGCTGAATGCAGATGTGACAGGCTAATGCCAGGCTCCACTCAAGGGAACGTGGTGTATCACACCCACCTGGGCTGGAACTCAGCTCTGGAGCTCCCACACTAGTGGGGGAAAAGCACAGAGTGGGGACAGCTGTGAGACAGAAAGGACTGAGGACCAGCTGGCTCAAGGGAGCAATGGGCAGGGCTGGTAGAGATGGCACAGCAAGGGCAGTCAGATGGCCTTGGCAACTGCAAGGACGTGGATGAGCAGATGTGAAACAGCGTTTGGGGGCAGTGCCTTGACAGGGGGAACCGGAGCCTCTGCTCTAAAAGGAAGCTCATTACTAACAGCAAAGAAAAGATGTAGCTGCCTGGGCAGTACCAGGCAGGGAGTACCAAAGTGACACAGATATCAGGGACGTCCTGCAGGTCAGAATAAACACCCTGCAGGTCAGAACATTGGTTTCAGTAGACACTGGGAGGAGTGAAAGTCTCTGTGCAGGGAACCTCAGACATCTTTCCTGCACCAGAGTATCTAGGACAGAGTCGGCCCTCTAAGACCTGGAGAAGGCAGAACTGCGATTGGCAGTTCTTTGGAAATGAGAAGAGGTGCAGGGTCATCCCTTCCCGCCCCAGGCTCTCCACGCGGACTTTAGGGCTGAGAGGATGAGGGGGGAGAAGGGCTGCCAGGGAGGTGGATGGTGTTCCCATGGCGAGTGAGGGGTGCTGGCAGGGGGCAGGAGCGGCGGTACCTGCACGCGGACGGTGGCGGACGTGCTGCGCGGCGCCGCGCCGCGGTCGCTGGCCGCCGCCGTGAAGATGTACTCGGCTCGCTCGGCGCGGCGCAGAACCGCGGCTGTGCGCAGCTCCCCGGTAGCCGCGTGCAGGGCGAAACGCTCCGCCCAGGCTCCTGCAGAGAGACGGGAACGTGGCTGCAGGAGCGCGGTGGAGGGACGGCAGGGCAGGGCAGGGCAGGGCAGGGCAGGGCAGGGCAGGGCAGCGCAGGGCAGGGAGGGAGGGCGCGGAGGAGGGAAGGGCGGTGTGGGCACCCCGCGCAGTGGGCACCCGGGTGATGGCTGCGAGGCAGAGCAGCGCGGGGCTGCCAGTCCTGGAGCTCATACCTATCAGCGAGTAGGTGACGGTCCCATTCTCCCCCTCGTCAGGGTCCTTGGCCTGCAGGGAGGCCACCAGGAGTCCCGATGGCTTCTCTTCCAGCACCTGCCGCATGGCCCGGGAACAGGTGAGTGGCACAGGGAATCTCTCAGATCACCCCGCAGCCCCCCAGGCATGGCTCGAGGTCTGCTCTGTCTTGCACCAGCCCTACACCTTACCCACAGCACAGATCCCCCCCACGACCCACAAGCTGTGCCTGAGGCTGGGATCATGGAGGATCCCGCAGCAATAGGCCAGGGGAGGTTCTGCCTCACCAGTCCTCCTTCCCTTCCCTCCCATTTAACAACACACTCAGGGTGGGAGCACGCTGCAGGGCTGCAGGAGGGCACTGCTTCTCCCCTGTTACACCCTGAACCTCTGCAGGCAGTAAGTGCAGGACTCCACAACAGCCCTGGCTCTCCCTGCCCCAACAGACCCCTTCAGCTGCAAATGCCAGTGTGTGAGCCCTGACAGCCCAGTGCCAGCCCCCCAGCCACAGCCAGAGATCTTCACAGCTCCCACAGTTAGCCAGGGAGGTTTCCCACCTCTGGAAGTGCAGCTGGCAGATCTTCTGGGGCTCAGGAACCTCTACTTGGGGCTTTTCCCTTCTCTCCTTCGTTCTTGAGTAGCACTGCCTGTCTGTAGGCACTTTGGACCCCCATTTTATGCCAGTGCAGCACAAGACCATTGAGACATCAATCAGACGTGCTCAGGTAACCTCGTGTCCGAGGGGAGCTATCTCCTTTGCCACAGAGATCACACATTACAGCATTGCACACCTTTTCTGGATGGCTATGGAACTGGATGCACCCCCCTCACTGTCCCTCAGCACTCATCAGGTTTTGGAATCATCCTCAGCAAACATCCCCTCTCTGCTGCAGATCTGCCTCCTCCAGCACATTCTCTTCGGTGGAACAGGATTCCCACTTGGCATGGGCTCTGCTGTTCCCTGCAGCCCAGCAGATGCTGAATTCCCACCTCAAGGGGACAGACCTCACATTCCCATCCCATCAGCACATCCTGTACCAGAGACCACCCTCCCAGACCCAGTTGAGCAGAGTGATCTGTGCCACTTAATGCTTTTAGGAAAAGGACAAGTGGAATCCAAGCAGGGCTCTGGAGAGGAGCATGCAGGTCTCTGGGTGGAGGTGAGGGCCAGAGCTGTTGCCTAAGCTGCTGGCACTGTGCTGAAGCCCTGGGAGAGGAGACCAGAGGAGCTGGACTCGTTCAGCCAGGCTAAGCTGTGCTGGGACTGTGCTCTGTAAACACTGAGAGAGGGAGGGAAATTCCAGGGAGAGAGGACAGCTTTTTAAGCAAAAACACAATATTGGCACAAGAACAAATGAGTATAAAATAGTCAGAAATTAGTTTAGGCTGGAAATGAAGAGATGTTTTCTAGTACCAGATCAAGGAATCTGGAACAGCCTTTCACAGCAGTGATGGAGGCACAGTCCTAAATATAGCCTGGCCCTTGATGAAAGCAGGGTCTGCGTGGACACCTCTATGTGAGGCCACGCTTCAGAGGCCCCTTCCAACCTCTCCCTGCCACAGGCTGGGGCAGCATCTGCCCCCACTGCCCTCAACCCAGACTTGAGTGGCTCCTGCTCAGCAGGCAGGGACAATCTCCCCTTCCATGAGGAATCAGACCCCTTTGGGAAAAGCAGACATGTCAAAGGAGCTACATGAGCAGCACCCACACAGCCCCATGTACAAATGCCAGTCCAGTCACACAAACAGCAACAAACAGCACCAGCACTGGGCTTGCCTGTGCAAACTGGTAAGAGAGCAGCCCCAGGGGCATAGCAGGGTGTGCCCACCCTCCCCGAAGGCTGCTGCAAACACCAGCCTGGTGCCAAGCTCACAGCCATTCTGGCCACAAGCACAGCGCTGGCAGGGCTGGCAGTGGATGTACAGCAATGTGAGAAACATGGTACGTATGGAACAATCCTCCTGTGAACTTCCCCGGCTCCCAGCCCACTGTGGCTCAGACACTTCCTGAGCCACAGATCATATTTGTGTTCATCAGCCTTTGATGAATTTTTTTCTTTCCATGAATTCATCTAGTTTTGAACCCATACAACTCTGGGCAATGATTTCACAATTTAATTACATTCTGCATGAAGAAGTGCTGCCTGTGTTTATTTTAAACCTGCTGCCTGGTCAGTTCTTATGGAGCTGCCGGGTCTTGCGTTATAAAAAAGCAACTTCTCATTTCCCCACAACTCTGTGCACACCTTTGTGATAGTCCTGCAGCTTTGTCCACGCCAAAGAATGTTTTATTTCTGCTTGGAACCATTATCTGCCAGAGATCCCATTAACATCCTTTTCTAAACAGTTTCTAGCACTTCTGCTCACTTAGGGAATGGAACCAGGCAGAGAGTGTGAGCAGAATCTGAGCTAGGGTGATGATACTTTCTTTCATTCTCTGTTTCTTTTCTAATTAAACAAGCGTTCAATTTGCTTTTTTGTGTGTCCCTGAGCTTTGTGCAGCACATTCACAAAGCTCCTCCCTCAGCTGGATCCCACGAGCCCTCGCTGCTCATGACGCCCTCAGGGACACAGAGGAGCAGAGGCAGGCAGGGGGGCAGGTCCTCACCCAGTTCTCCTGAGCACTACCTATGCATCTGGGTCTGCAGCACATGCAGTGCCTGGTGACTGCTGCCACCAGAGTGGAGGGAAAGCTTGGCTGGCACAGACAGTAGAATCACAGAAAACACTTGTGCATACCAAGCCCAGCTGGACAATGCTTTCTTGACCTCCCAGAAAGATGAGCGGCTGTACCCAAAATCCCCAGACTAGAGTGACAGTCTCCTGAGTCTCCCTGCTCACCACTGTTTACCCTGGCTCTTCTCTGAACCTGTGTCAGCTTCAGGCTCCTTTTGCTCTCCCTCCCTACAGGCACGTGCAAGCCAAGAGCTTCTGCCCACTGGCCAGTCCTGCTTGTGCCAGAGCTCTTCAGAGGCCCTGCCTGCTCTGTGCACCAGGATACCTGCATTGCCCAAAAACATGCCCCTCCTGCCACATCTCACATTTACCAAACTGTCCTGGCTGCTGCATGGATCCGATGTGTGCCTGCTCATCTCCAGCCCTGAGACTCTCCTGGGTACCCACTCCCTGTTCCCCAGCAGTACCACCTGCCCCCGCATCCAGAGGCCACCAGGCCCTTGCCTCAGTGGTCCAGCTGCAGCCCTACCTGCACAGTTAGCTCCTGACCACTGCCCACGTGGAGGAAAGCAGGAGCGTTGTCATTCTCATCCAGCACAGTGACATAGATGGTCCCGGTGGCACTGCGGGGTGGCGCTCCCCCATCCTGCACAATCACCAGGAGCTGGAAGCTGGACTGCTGCTCCCGATCCAAGCTGTGCTTGGTGCTGACCTCTCCTGTGAGGGAGAATCCCAGAGGGGTTTGGGTTGGAAAGGACCTTCAAGCCCATCTTGTTCCACCCTGCCTTGGGCAGAAACATCTTCCACTATGCCAGGTTGCCCCAAGCCCTATCCAACATGGCCTTGAAAACTTCCAGGAATAGGGCAGGCACAAGAAGTGAGAACACTGATAAGTGGGGACACAGCTCAGCCCACAAGATGCATTAGAGCAGAGCCTGTGCTCAGCTGTGTTATCACGTGTGTTGCTGGGGCCCAGCACTGTGGGGGCAGTACGGTGAATATTCTGCAGCTGCATTGGTCTGGCTGCCATCACTGCTGCCCTGCCCTGGGCTTCCTCACCAGCTGGCCCCCGCTGGGATGCCGGGAGCCTCTCACCTGTCTGTGTGTGGATGAGAAAGTTGGGGTCATGCTGGAGCAGGCGGTAGGTGAGCCGGCTGTTCTGCCCGGCGTCCCGGTCACTCGCCATCACCCTGCCCACGCTGCTGCCCGGAGCCTGGTTCTCAGGCACGGTGAAGAAGTAGCGCTCCTCGCTCAGCCGAGGGCTGTTGTCGTTCTCGTCGGTGATGCTGATCCGCACGGTGCTGGTGCCGGTTTTCCGCGCGTCTGCCGCGGCCCCGGTGCCTCCCACCGAGGCCAGCACCGTCAGCACGTACAGGTCCCGCGTCTCGCGGTCCAGGGCGCTCTTGACGTACAGCCAGCCGCTCTCGGGCACGATGCCGAAGCTGGCGGCGTCCCCGTCCGCCCGCAGGTGGTAGGTGAGGGCCGCGGATCCCGCGCCGTGCGCCAAGGCCCTCACCTGGAGGAAGCGCGTGGAGACGGGAACACCCTCCTGCACCTCCACGCGGTAGTTCAGAGTGTCAAAGATGGGCCCGTTGTCGTGCTCGGCCTGCACGTGCACCAGCAGCGTGAAGGTGGAGCTGAGCTGGGGCGCGCCGCCGTCCCGGGCCGCGATGGCCAGGCTGTAGGCCGAGGCGGCCTCGTGCTGCAGGGGCCCGAGCAGCCGCACCGCCCCCGAGGCACGCTCCACCACGAAGGCGCCCTCGCCCCCCGACACCAGCTCAAAGGTCACCTGTCCGTTGGCCCCGCTGTCGCGGTCCTCGGCCTGCACGGTGTACACCGTGGTCCCAGGCTCTGTGGCCTCTGGCAGCAAGATGGAGTCGGAGGGAGCCGGGAATGCCGGTGCGTTGTCGTTCACATCCGACACCGAGATCTTCACGCGCGTGCTGCTGTAGGCAGGGGGTGAGCCGCTCCGGGCCTGCACGTCCAGCATCAGGACGGACTGGGACTCGTGGTCCAGAGGCAGGCTGGTGCAGAGCTGCCCCGAGGCCGAGTCGATGGAGAAATAGCCATGAGGGTCCCCCGAGGAGATGGAATAGAAGATGTCATCCGCATGACCTGCGGGCAAGAGGACGGAGACGGAAGGAATGAGCTGCCATCCAGCTCACTCCTCAGCCCCACGGTCAGGAAGCCGCGGTCCCAGGCGTGCACAGCACTGTGCCCATGGGCACAGACACGCAGGTGTGCACGCACACTTGTGAAGCACAGCTGCTGAGCTGGGTGCACGTTCTGATGTGGCTGTGTGGAGCTCTCAGAGCAGGGCCACTCCACAAGGAAGCGTGGTGGATGCTGGACCTCGAGGATGGTGTGGGGACAGGGAAAGTGACAACATGCAAAAGGGACAAGCTCATACCTGGCGGGTTCTGGGCCCAGACAGCCCCCACACTGGCACCCTGTGGCACGTCCTCGGGCACGCTGAAGAAATACTGAGCTTGCTCGAAGACAGGGGGTGAGACTGTGCCCTCCACGATGCTGATGTTTACCCGGGCATTCGGCTGTGCCTGCAGGCCCCCACCATCCTGAGCAGAGATCACCAGCTGCACCAGGGTGTTGGCTTTGCCACTCAGAGACCATGACAGAGAGATGACACCTGAGGGAGAAAGTCATGGATGTGGCACTGTGCTGCACCCCTGTCACCTGGCACCAGGTGACAAACCGTAAGCTGGAAAAGACAGACCAGAAGGGGTGGGAAAGAATGTGCATCACAGTGGGAGCCCACCACGGAGGAGCTGGAGTGAATGAGTGGAGCTCTCCCAGGAAAGCCTCCCCAAATCCTCCACACTTAATCTGACACCCAGCTCTGAGTTAAGCAGAGGTACAGGCTGTGGGACATGTGCCAGAAGGCAGATCTTGGGAGAGGGGAAGGAGGGGAGAGGGCTTCCAATCTGGGGCACAGGGTGAGTGGCATAACACAGCAAATGGGCCCTGGGCTGGCAGAGAGGCTCTGGGTGGGGATGCAGAAGTGAAGGACCATAGTTGATAGGCCCTACAAAGGAGGTGGCCCTGCATTAGGAGGGCTGGTAGGGTTTATCTCATTCCAGTCACCTGATGGAAACTTGAGTACCAGTGTGCAGATGCCCCAATGCACCTTTCTGTCCTGCTGAGAGCCCACTTCCCCAGCAGAAACTGCTCCAGCTTCGAGCAGATGCAGCCAACAAGAACAGTGGGATCAAGAGTGACAGAGTTATAGAGGCGAGTTAACTGAGCTGGGGAAGAGGGGACTGGCAGGGACAAGAAAGGAAGCAGGGTACAGCCAATGGGGAGAAGCATCAGCACACGAGAGGAAAGGCACAGTGAGTCAGGAATGGGAGAAGAAGGAAGACAGGACACATGAAGAACAGAACCGGGAGCAGAAACAAGAGGCAGTGACTGAGTCTGGGAAGGGGTTACCAGAGGCTAAGGAAGTTTAGCAGGGAAAGATGTGGCATGGAAAGGAACAGATGTTCTCTGGGGACAGACTGCTCTGCTGAGGTGGCCAAGCAGTGACACTCAGGCTGCTCCCTGTGCCACATCACAGTGCTCCAACTGCTGCCTGCTCTGGCGGCTGGCAGCTCTCACCTGTGTCCTTGTTGAGGGAGAAGAGGGGGGGCGAGTTTCCCAGGATGATGCGGTAGGTCACCCTCCCGTTCAGCCCCTCGTCCTTGTCGTGGGCGGTGACCCGCAGCACGGCTGTCCCTGGCATGCTCTGGGTGCTGATGCTGGCAGCGTACTCCAGCGGGTAAAACACCGGCCGGTTGTCATTTGTGTCCTCCAGGAACACCTTCACATACACCATGGAGTTCAGGCCGCCCTGAGGAGGCAGCGGATCAGAGACAGAGCCAGGACGGCAGCAAGCCCTGCACAACGGGCCAGCAACCCTGCGAGCGCAGCCTGGCTAGCACTCACCCCATCCACAGCAGTGATGGTGAAGTCGTAGGCAGTCGTGCCCTCATCACGGTCCAGGGGCTGCACCGTGCACAGCTGCCCTGAGTGCTTGTCAATGCTGAACTGTGTGGGCACAACACTGCCGATGCCAGAGCCAATGGAGTAGGAAAGGGAGCCAAATGCACCACTGTCTGCGTCTGTGGCTGTCACCTGTGTGAGGGAAGGCATCACCTGAACAGAACAGACCAGCAGGCCAGACCCAGCCCAGCACCACCAGCACACCCAGTGCCACCTTCTGCTCTACGGCTGCAGTGGCCCCAGCATGCTCAGAGCTGGCATCACAACGCAGTGTGACAGCAACTGTGCCTCTTGTTCCAGACCAGCCACTGCTGCTTCTGCAGGACACACAGCACTGCAGCTGCGGCAGCCCCTGCACCTCTGTTCCTTCTTTTCTGCAGACACTCAGGATGGGACAGGAAAAAAGTCAACCAGCCCCTGTCACCATGGCCCTGGCTCTGTGCTGCTCTCAAAGCTCTGTGTCTAGCGGACACCGGGCATGAGGATGGAGGGTGGCACTGCCCTGTGACAGTCCAGTCTCAGGCTGTCTGTAGCACAAGAACTGCACCCACTATGACAGACATGGCAGGAGGATGAATGCTGCTCCCTGCTTGCCCTCCCCAGCTCCTCCACGGGCTCCTACAGAGCTCAGGTCAGCGGAAACCAACTCCGGACTCCACATCCCTGCCCACAGCTCCTCCACCAGCTGGGAGCTCCATGGAGAACAAAGCTGGGGGACAGAGCTGGGGGCAGGCAGCTGGGCCAGGCCCGGGTGAAGTGGAGTTCAGGCCTCGTCAGGCACAGCTCCTCCCCGCAGCAGCCATGGGGCCTCGCTCCCGCACGAGGAGCGCAGGAACGCCGCGCGCGCGCCAGGAGAGGGCCCGGCCGGGGGCTGCAGCCGTCGGGGATGGAGGAGCGCGACACACAGAGCAGCTGTGCCTGCAGAAACACTCAGCTGGGCAGGGCTGGGACCACCCTGCCCTGCCCAGCACCTGTGACAACCCCACCAGCCTGCTGCCTGCGGGCTGAGGGGCTGCCTGCAGGGAGAAACTGAGACTGCATCTCCAGTGAGCTCTCAGCTCCTGTGCAGAGGATCTGCTCCCCAAACCTGCTGCAGCTGCCAGAAGTGCCATGCAACAGGATCCCCCCTCCCCACTCCAGCTGCAGAGCACTTGGAAACACAGGTGCTGAGAGAGAACTGGGTCAGGAGGCACTTTGGGAAACTGGGCCCACCTAGAGCTCTCCGCCCCCTCCCTGCTGCTGAGCAGAGTACAAATCTGACAGCACTGGAGCTCGTATGCAGGCTCCCAGTACACCGGCTCCACGCTGCCTCTCACTGGGGTACAGCCTGTACCCACCCCACTGTGCCTCTGCCATTCCCTGGGGCAGCTGCCAGCCTTCCCCACCACTGCAGATGGAAATGCATAAGGAACTGACCAGCTGCCACCGTGACTGCAATAGGCACTATATGGTAAACTAAGACTTTTCTTGCCTTCACAATGAACTTCTCACTCTGAAGCTTATCCAAAATGCACATCAGCTGCTTTAATCACTGTACAGCAACACGCTCAGCTGCAGAGTGAGATAATAGCTTTGGGCTCCTTAGGCCAGGGACTTTCAGAAGAGCCTCACTTCATCACTGTAACCATCTTCCAACGGGTGCCACTCTCAGGAATACCCAAAGGGGGAATATCCAGCTTCCTGCCACAAGACCTGGGTTAGGTTTCAGGGACAGTGGAGCAATAGATGAGCTGTCCCTATTGTGTAGTGCAGCACCATCTCCCTGGCAGTTCCTGGTACCCAGAGCCATCTTCCAGCAAGATAACTGGTGGAGCCAGCAGTGTGGTATGAGAACAGGGTATCCCATGTACCTAGTGCTTCACCATCCCATCCTGTGGTGGGACCATCTGTGGACCACTGGTCTAACACAAAACTCTGCCCAATGCAAGCCTACTTAGGGTCTAAGAGAGGTCACATCACTAGTGCAACCACAACTGGAGTCCTGCACCTGGTTCTTGTCTCCCTTGGACGGGCAATACTAAACTGGTGCCTAGGGAAAAGCCACAGGAACAGCAAACCCCTGCTAGACCAGAGAATGGTGTTGGCTGAGTTTGGGACCACTGGACACTTTGCTCTGTGCTCTGTCACTGAGTACAGAGGGAGGGGGGCTGTGGCTGGTGCACTCCAGTCCCATGTCCCTGCCTGCAGACTGCTGATATCCCGTGAGTGAATCCCATGGGATGTGGCTGGCTGACTGCCTGTGGGCAGCCCATGCTCAGCAGGGCCTGGCACGAGCCCCAGGGACAGCAGGATCCCCACTGCAGCTGGGTGATGCCTCCTGGGGGTCCTGAGAGACACCACAGGGATCCACCATCCACCAGGTATGGCAGCCACCCCATTTCAGCTGGCATGTGCTGCTGCACACTCAGAGCACACGCAGTCTGGGACAGGGACACATTTTTAGCTGTGGGGGCAATTAGCCACCAAAACGGCTCATTAAGGCCTGCGGTGAGCTCACCACTTCTGGAAATTTTTAAACCAAGCATGAACATTTTTCCAGGAACTTTGCTAGAAGCTAATGCAGGGCAGCCCGAGGCTCTGTATTTAGCATCCGCCCCAGATCTTGGATCCACAGCTGGTTTTACTGCAGCTCACTCATGAGACTCCTGATGTTTGCCTGAAAAATAGAGGGAAACAGGGTCAAGCTGCCTGTGGAACTGCCCGGGAAACTCTCCACTGGGGCTGTGCCAGTCCTGCTGCTCGAATATGTGGGAGCACAAGCCAGGGCTCTGAGCCTGAATGGTGGCCCCACTGCCCTCTCACCTCTGACTTCTGAACAGAGCCCACACAGCTAAAAGGCTTTAAGCAGAACAACATCAATGCTCTGCCAGGAGATTGCTGACCTGAAGCTGCCAAGGAGGCAGCAGTACCTGAGGAAGCCAGGATCACAGATCTCTGGTCTCACAAAGGATTCCAATGTCCCTGCCAAGCAGGGGTGGCACACAGCTGGATCTGCTGTTCCCTAGAAGGGAGAACTGACTGGGGATGTGGCAGCTGGCAGTAGCTGTGACTGCAGTGACCATGAAGCAGCAGATTCAGGATCCTAAAGGGAGTGAGGAACAAGAGAAGCAGAGTACAGACCCTGGATTGCAAGACAGATCTCAGCTTTTACAGGGAACTGGTTGATGGAAGGGATCTCATGGGAGGCAGCATTAAAGGCAAGGCAGCTCAGGAAAGCTGGCAAGCCTTCGGGACAGCACACTGCAGAACAGCCCATGCCAGTGCTCAGGAAAACACAGAGACGTCAGCAGATGGCCTGGGCTAAGCAGGGGCCTCAGGGCTAAGCTGCCATGCAAGAGGTGGTGTGTGCTGAGAGAACTGGGATTGCTCAGCCTGGAGAAGAGAAGGCTCTGGGGTGACCCAGTTGTGGTCTTTCAGTACCTGAAGGAAGCCAACAAGAAAGATGGAGAGAGGCTATTTTAAAGGGCCAGGAGGGACTGGACAAGGGAGAACAGTTTCTCACTGAGACAAAGTAGGTTTAGACTGGATATTGGGAAGAAATTCTTCACCGTGAGGGTGGTGAGGCCCAGGCACAGGGTGCCCCAAGAAGCTGTTGCTGCCTCATCCCTGGAAGTGTCCAAGGCCAGGTTGGACAGGGTTTGGAGCAGCCTGGGACAGTGCTCATGGCAGGAGGGTGGAATGAGATGATACTTGAGGTCCTTTCCAACCCAAACCATTCCACAACTTTTTGAGATGGACACGGAGGCAAGATACATAGTAGGGATCTCAGGCAAGCCAGGAGTGCGTCAACAAAGTCAAAGTTCAAGCCTGAGCGTGCCAAGAAGAGCCTGCAGCACTGTGATGGTAATGAAGGTCTGAAGAAGGGCCCATTTCTGGAGAAGGGACTCAGCAGCAGCACGCCCAGGTAAGACTGGAACACTCAGTGCCTCCCCAGCCCGGGCTCCACCAGCCTCCCAGGCCTCCTCACTTTTCAAAAGGACTCAGAGCTACCAGAGAGGGGTGAAGATAGAGTCAGTGTTTCTTTAAACAGATCGATCCACGTCAATCCACAATGGATGCTGACAGAAATGGATTTGTAGAGCTGCTCTTCACATGAGGTGCAAACAGGGGAGATCCCTGACAACTGGAGGAATGCAAGTACCACATCCCACCTCAATAAAGGCCAAAAGGATCATCTCAGGGTCTACGTTCTTGTCAGCCACATTTTGGGCCCCGGGAGAATGATGGAGTGAGTCTTCTTGTAGTAAGTTTTACTTACTACACATGAAAGATCCTGGAAGGGAAGAGCCATCATGGGTTGACCAGCCTGTTTGCTTTCTGTGGTGGAGTGATGGGATCTGGGGCCAAAGGGCTGACAGCTGTGGGTGCAGTTGCCTTGACTTTAGAAGGATTTAGACACTGCCTCCCACAGTCCCCATATTCAAGGCAAGATACTACAGTTTGGAGGGCTGGGGAATCAGGTGGGTGAAAGAAAGGATCTGGGGAGAGGTCCATGAGCAGTGCTCTGCCTGAGGGCCACAATGAGGGAAAGGATCTGGATGAAAGTGACAGAGAAAATACAACTTTTTGTCAGATAATGGATGCAAATGAAAAGGCAAATGCTTTTGAGACCAGAGGACATATTAAGGATGGATGGGGATGACCCTGATACTGTGTTTTGAAGACTTGGTTGATAGGTGTAGAATGGACTGCTAGCACAGCAGGGTTTGGGGAACACATCTGGGGCACCTTTTGCTGAAATCACTCACTGATCAGTGTAATTGCAGGGGAATGCAGCTGTTGGCATTCCCAGCTGGATTTGAATCTGGCAAGGGATGTCAAAGCCAACAAGAAGGGCTTCTCTAAGTACATTGGTGACAAAAGCAAGGCTGGGTAAAATGTAGGTCTGCAGATGAAGGAGACTAAGGACCTGGTGACACAGGACATGTAAAAGACTGTGGTACTTAATGCCCTCTTTCCCTTACTCTCTACTTGAAAGATGGGTCTTCGAGGATCTCAGAGACCAGGGTGAAAGACATCACTGCTAGGCCCCTCACAATAATCTTTGCTCATTCATAGTGTTTGGGAGGTGCCTGAAGACTGGGAAGGTAAATCTCTCCCTGATCTTCAAGAGTAAGCAGGAGAACCCAAACTACAAAACAAGCAGCATCACCTTGATCCCCAGAAAACTGATGGAGCAGCTAATCCTGGAAACCATTTTTATGCATGGGAAGGACAACAAAATCATCAGGAATGGTGAGCACAGCTTCCCCTAAGGACAAATCATGCTTGAACCACTTGATGAATGACTGGCCTGGTGGATGAGAGAAAAGGAGTGGATATTGTCCAGCTGAAGTGCACTAAATTCTTTGACACTCTCCCCCACAAGGTGCTCGTTCAGCTGAAAACCAGCTGAAGGGCTCCTGTCCAGAGAGTGGTGATCAGGAACACAATATCTGCTTGGAGGCCAGCAGCCAGCAGTGTACCCCAGGGGTCAGTCCTGTGTCCTGTTTGATCTTCATTAACAACCTGGTTGATGGTGCAGTGTGTGCCCTGAGCATGTTTGCTGATGACCCCAAACTGGGAGGAGCAGCTGATGTGCCAGAGGGTCATGCTGCACCTAGAGTGACCTTGAGAGGCTGCAGGGATAGATGAGAGGCCTCCTAAACTTCAGCAAGGGACAATGCAGAGCTCTGCCCTAGGGAAGGAACAATCCCCTGCACCAGTCTATGCTGGGGGCTGCAGCACTGGAGGCAGCTTGGCAGAAGAGGCCCTCCAGGTCCTCATGGCTGCCAAGCTGAAGCATTGTGCCCTTGCTGCAAGGAAGGAGAATGGTGTTCTGGGCAGCTTCAGCGTGAGTATGGCCAGCAGGGCAGGGACAGGATCCTGCCCCTCTCCTCAGCAGTGGTGAGGCCACAGCTGGAGTGCTGGCTTCCCAGTACAGGAGTGAAATGGAAATAATGGATAGAGTCCAGTGAAGGGCCACAAAGATGATGAAGGGACTGGCGCACCTCTCCTGTGACAAAAGACCCCAAAAAGGGAGCTGGGATGGTTCAGCTGGGAGAAGGGGTATCATTCATACAGGAAAGAGGGCAACAACAGGATGGATCCAGGCTCTTTCCCAGTTGAGCCCAGTGGTGGGATCAGAGGGCATGTGAACACAGGAGAAGATCAGGAAGCACTTTTCCTTTATGAGGTTGCCCAGGAAAGTGGGGATGTCCTGCACAACCAACTCTGGACGGTGCTGCTTATGCATGGGGGGGCCATACCAGATTATCTCAAGGGGTCCTTTTCAAACTGAACCATTCTGTCATCTCCAGCCAAACACCCTCCTGAACAGTTCACCACTGAGCTCAAACAGTTCCAAGAAAGCTGATCTGCTTCCCTATCCCTGCACGGCAGCCTTGACCACCCTGGGCAGCAGCATCTGCTACCTGCCCTCCTTCCCCGCAGATGTGGTGAGGAGGCTTTGCTGGATTGCCCTGCAGCTGGGCAGAACAGCATGAGGTGGGAGTGCTGTGGCCACCACAGAGCATCGGAGGACAACAAAGGAGAACAGCAAGATGACTCAGGGTTGGGCAGCCAGAAACCAGAGCACCAGACTTGGAAAGGGAAGTGAGGTCCTGGCCAAGTGTGCCTCTCCCCACTGCATGGAGAGCTGGGAGGGCAGTGACAGGTATCGAGGCCTTGCCATTTCACACCCTCCTCCCAGTTCCCCAGCAGGAGAGGAGGGACAAGTGGAGCCGAGGCACAACAGACTTCTTACATTTCCCAGAGATGGGGATGGTTGAAGTACAGCCCTGCACCAAGGTCCTCAGCTGCACTGCCTGTGGGAGCCAAAGCCACCCCTTCCCACAGAGCCACCTCAAGCGCATCACCAGAGCCCCTCGCACACACCTCCTGCCTCCAGAGCCCTCCTGCTGCCCTGCAGCCCCCAGCAGCCCCCAGCACTGCAGTGATGGAGCACAGCTCAGCAGCTCGGGCTCCGCTCCTCAGCCACGCTCCCCGCTCCAGCCAGCGCAGCCGGCAGGCAGGGAGCTCATCTGGAGCCTGGCCACGGCCGGGGCTCTGCTGCGCACATGTTATGCTGTGGCTTTGGCAAACATCTGGCTCTGGGGCTCCCGCCCCTCTGAGTGACGGCTCTGGGTGGGAGAGGAGGGGAGGCTGGCGCCAGTGTGGTCAGCGATCCCACGCACGGCTCCCTGCGCCTGAGTGCGTGCCAGCGTCCTGCCCTCCCGCCTGGCACAGCCTCTGCCCAGCTGAAAGCGCCCAGGGCGGCCCTGCGGCTATTTCAGGAGCCATTCCTGGCTCCAGGGCTCTGTCTGTGCCTCCAGCACGCCCGGGTCCCGCGGGAGGGAGCAGGGCCAGGGCTCGGCCCAGCGACAGTCCAGCACACGTGGCCAAGGCCAGGGTCAGACGCCGTGGCCAGCAGAGCCCCCCGTGCGGGGAGCCCCAGGGCACTGCCGCACTGCCGGCTCGCACCTCTGGATCCCCCAGGCCCCAGACACGGGCAGGAGTCACAGTCAAGCCTCCACTCTGCCAGAGAGGCTGTGACTGCCCCTTGAGTGACTGCACTCAAGGGTGGATGGGGCTTGGAGCAACCCGGCCCGGTGGAAGGTGTCTTTGCCCATAGCAGGGCGTGGAATGAGATGAGCTTTAAGGTCTCTTCCCACCCTGCTCCACTGGACACAGGGCTGCCAGACACACAAGTAGCTGGGCATGGGGAAGCAGGGGCTGCTGACGGCCTCCAGCACTGCTCTGAGATGGGGTAAAGCCTCCAGTTCAGAGGATGAGGGGAAGGGGGTTAACCACAGACACTGGCAGGGAGGCAGGATGTGAATGGTGGGGCTGGGAAAGAGGTGAGGGAGCCTGGGAGTGCACAGAGCCCTTGTGAGAGCCCAGGGGATCCAAGCACAGGGATGGACCAAGGCACAGAAGGACAAGGAGTGAGGTTCTGCACCTGGGTTCCTGGGTGCCCTCACTGGTCAAATGGCATCTGCAGCCAGGAGCTATAGAGCACAGGATGTCCCATGGAAGGTGCAGGAGCTGAACAGGACTTGGAAGCTGGGGAGCAGAAAGGGGCAGAGAATCCTGGCGTGGAACAGGGCTGGGAAGATGGGCTATGCAGGGAAGAGAGCTCAAGAAGCAGGGATTGAATGGAGGAGCCACAGCACAGGGCAGAAATGGTAGGGCTCTGGGGGGCACTGAAGCGAGAATGACCCCAAACCATGCTGTGGGGCTAGGTTTCAGCCATGTGAACCTCAGGCAGGGAGTGCTCAGAGAAGGTCTATACAAAAAGATGGGACACAGATGGGCAAGATGTGCAGTAGAGACTGGGCTGAGGTCAGCACAAGATTGAGCATGCCAGGCAGGGTGAGCCTAGGGATCAAGGCAGGGCTGGGACCCCCAACATCAGGAGGACATGGAGCTGCTCAGGAGACAGCTAGGTGAGATGGGGGTGTTCAGCCTCAAAAAGGCTCCAGGGAAACCTTAGAGTCCCTTCCTAAAGGGGCTCCAAGAGGGCTGGAGAGGGACCTTGGACAAGGGCCTGGAGTGACAGGGCAAGGGAAAATGGCTTCCCACTGCCAGAGGGCAGGGTTAGATGGCATATTGGGAAGAAGTTCATCCCTTTGAGGGTGGTGAGGCCCTGGCACAGGCTGCCCAGAGCAGCTGTGGCTGCCCCATTCCTGAAAGTGTCCAAGGCCAGGTTGGACTGGTCTAGCAGAAGGTAGGAAGGAAGATAGGAAGTCCCTGCCCATGGCAGAGGGTTGGAGCTGGATGATCTTTAAGATCCTTTCCCACCTAAACCATCCTGGGATTCCAGAGGGAGCAGGGAGAGGCTGGTATGTCCCAAGGGCTATGCAGGTGGAAGAGAGCTGCCCTGGGTCACAGTGGCAAAGGTCTTGGGAGAAAAGACAATTGCAGCTGGCACTGACCAGCGGGTGTGGGGAGAAGAAGAGGGAGCAGAAACTGGGGGGAGTGGGGCATGCTGGTGACTGGGGCCATAGGAGGGGGGCAGAAGGACTGGCCCTTTGGAGGGCAGCATGCATGGGTGGGGCTGTGGGCAGACATGGACCAGGGAGCTGTGTAAGCAAGGGCAGTGGCAGAAAGAGGAGCTCTGAGGAGCTGAAGCAGAGGTAAAGGGGCAGCTGTGAGGGGGCTGGGAATTGCATGGAGGAAGGAGGGAGCTGTTTGAGGGGGTTGGGAGGAGGAGCAGAGGATGGGGGGAGAGGACTGCGAGGGGCTGGGGCCTCTCAGCTGCAGTGGAAAAGCTGCTGCAGCTCCAGGGGAAATGCTACTTGAATTAATCATGGCGCTGGCTGCTGTGCCAAGCCCAGGAGGAGGCTGCTGGCAGCGCAAGGAAATAACTTTCACAGGAATTTGGAACAAATGCAGCTCTTCTGGTGGTAACAACAGCACACACCTCCCCCCACAACCTCCCCATGTACCAGCATCTCCCCCATGCCCACACTCCTGTGTGCCCCCAGACCCCCCTCCACAGCAGCCTGCACCTCAGGACTGTGATGCTCTCCCTCCCCTTGCTCTGCTCCCCAGCACGTTCCCAGGCCTCTCCCCATCTCGCTTTGGAAAGCTTGCCTTCTTGTTTCTAAGGAGGGGGAGGCCTGTTCTGTGCTGTGCAAACGTCTGAAAATAGGTTGATGCTAAATCCCTTGCCCTAAGAACACAAATGCAGGCAGCAATGCCCCCGTTCCTCTTACCACTTTCCTTGACCGCAGTTGGTGAGCAGTAGTCCTTGTGCTGCTGCAGTGTCCATGCATGGCTGCCCTTTGGCAGCACAACCAAGGCATCAGAATTAGCCCTCCAGACTCTCTTTTGGTAGTATTGTGTATGTGGCCTGGTGTAGCCTACAGCTCTTCATGCAAATCTTCCTCCCTAGGGCACAGCCCGTGGGGTTGTCCCAGTGCTATGCATGCAGCACTGCCCATGAATGTCCCATGGAACCACAAATCAGAACCAAAAACTCATCTGACTTGTCCCCAAAACTGCAGAGACTACATTAGGTGCACTGCTGGTCAGCTTTTAATTTCTGATGTTCCCTGACATTTATGTGTATGGGTGCAAAGGAGGTATGTAAAACCCTGGTTCCAAAATCATCAATACTGGATATATGCAAGAATCAATAATCCACCACTGCACGTCATTCAGGTTGCTGTCCAGTCAGCCCATGCTCACCACACAGGGTTCAGAGTTCTCTCTGCCAGAGCACAGACAATACTTGATTTAGCATGAAGAGTCAGAAAGTCCCAGAAAAACACTATCTGACCATGCATGCAGGGTGCTGGTACACAGTGAAATGTTTAAAACAAATTTAAACCAGCAGGGTGAATTTATACCAGAGCAGTGCTTCGCATCACAGACCACAGCATTGGAACGTGGTCCAGTGCCCTAAAGCTTCTGCATCATCAGCTCATGGTGGCAGAGAGGAGCCAGCCTGTGACTGTCCTCTGCTCCATTTTCTGCTGGTCTCATGTTCACTTCTACCCTGGGCTCTGTCTCCACCAGGGTTTCTTTCTCATCTCAGATTTGAACAGCGAGTTTGCTATTTCCTTTGCTTCATGCTCAGTCTGCTACTGTGTAAACACAAGTAATAAACAGAGAAGATGTTATGAGTTGCTTTTTCTTTTTCGGAAGCTCAGGCCAGCAACCTGCTCTGCTCATCCCTGTTCATACTCAGACACAAAGATGGGCAGACAGAATGGAGTCTGCAAGGGAGCAGATCATCTGTAGCAATTCTTAGGTCTCCTGCTCACTCACAGAGACTCCTTCCTTCCCCACCTTTATGTCCTGTCTATGGAGAGCAGACATCACTATTTAAAAACAGTCCTGGTACTCCCATGGTTTTCTGCTTAAAAATGTGGAGGACCAGACAGAGAAGTAAACCCACTAAATTCTGTGCTGACCTGGGTGACTGTCCTGTGCCCTGTACCTCATCTTGCAGGGCCTGCCTGTGACCTGAGCGCTCATGACCATTGTGGGGGTCTGGACAAAACCCAGACCTTTGCAGAGATACTGTACTGTCCTGAGGCAGGGTGAGCCCCAACGCCTGGAAGCCATGGAGAGATGGAGTCAAGCAGGAGCAATGGCACAAAAGGGCTGTGGGGGAAGCACACCCAGCACAGGCAACGTTGTGGGAAACAGTGCTGGGCACTGGCCACCGTGAGCCCTGGCCACCGTGAGCCCTGGCAGCTCCTCTGAAGCCGTCCTCTTTGAGGAACGGGGTGGCCGTGCCGGGCTGCAAGCCCAGGGCTCCCTGACCTGGCTCTGCCCAGACTCGGCTGGCTCCTGCTGCATCCTCGATCAAGCCACAGGCCTGGCCAGGCTCCTTTCCCATCCTCTCCCGTTTCCTGGCTCAGAGGAAGCAGCAGCAGATGTGTGAGCTGTTTGCTTTGTGCCGAGGCCGCGCGGGAGTTACCTGCGCTCAGCGCTGTTCCCAAACCAAACCAGGACCGAGCCAAGGCCACGGAGCCGCGCCAAGGCTGGGCCACGAGCGGCTGCCAGGCCGGCGCAGCCCCTGCCCGCAGCGCCAGCCCCTGCCCCGGACACTGCCCGGGCGGCCCCAGCCCCCAGCCCAGCCCTCCCGCAGCCTGGCCCCAGCTCGCAGTCAGGAGCCCAGCCGCCATCTCCGATTGCATTTCCAGAACCTTCCCACACGGCGAGCAGCGCCGCGCAGGAAGGCACGGACAAGGAAAAGGGGGGCCTCCCTTCGGGGGTTGTGCAGCCCAACCTGCACACGCCTGGGGCTGCCACGCTCGCACAAGGACACGCAGCGCCTCTGCTCTGACCCAGCCCTGAACCCACCCGGCCCCCAGCCCTGCCCCATCCCCACCCACCCAGACCCCTGACTTTCCCTGAGGAAGATGTATCTTTCTTCTCATCTCCCACTCACTTCTGCCCAATCCTACCTTGACCCGTCCCTAAGCCCTCTGATCTACGCTTGCCCCTGTTCCACCTGCCTTCTCCACTCCACACCTGGCCCTTACTCTCACCCAGTTCCTCCTTCCCACCACACCCCTACTCCATCCCCTGCACTCACTCCCCAGCAAGCCCCTCTCCAGCACTCCCACCCCACACCATCAGTCACCTGCACACACACACACACACACACACACACCCCACAGCCCATCCTCCCTACCCCACGCTCACTGCCCTCATGCCCCTGCAAGGTACTCACAGGGCACCCACAGGCTGCTCTTTCTTGTCAGCTCCAAATTTTCCTCCAGGGTGACCTACAGACCCTTTTTCCTTTTTCCCAAATCACAGGACCTCCTCCAGCCTTGTCTTATGGATGCCAGGATTCCTGTTTCTCATGTCCCCTTGGGCACCTCTCACCCACCTGGTGCCAGAGCTGCTCATGGTCCCAGCCAGACATGCCCCACACCCCCAGCAAAGCAGTGCCCCCAGTGCCACTGGTGCTTGTCCCAGTGGACAGCCTGGATGCTGCCATGGCTGGCATGGACACTGGGGGTTGGCAGTGCTTCACTGCAGCCCCACACCTGCCCTCATCCCAACTCAGCTAGGTGGCATCACCTGTCCCCAGGTACCAGAGCTCCAGAGTCTGAGCTGCAAGAGAAACACCAAACACAGAACACATGGAATCCAAACAGCATCACTAGCTCATCATGGGCTCACAGAGCTTTTGGAGGCCCAGCAGCTCTCCAGCTTCAGCCACAACCTCTTGCCACATAAAGGCTGGTGCAGCAGCTCATTATCTCATTAGCATAATTAATGCTAATGCTCACAACCAGCCTTACCAACACTGATGAACTTGGGCTAATGACCTCACAGGGAGAAAGGGAAGTTCAAAGCCTGGCTACAGGCAGTTTCCCAGAGACAGTTCCTTAGCCCCATTTTGAGTGTTCTGCCTGCAAGGTAGCTCCCCACAGCTGCAAGCAAGGCCTGCACAGCAGGACCCACCTCAAGAGAGGCCCACACCATGCTCTGCATGATGGGCAGCCTTGCAGTGTGCCCGAGGTCAGTGGCATTGCCCACCACTTGCACACAGAAAGGATGTACGTGACCTGGCCCCATTCCAGGCTCGCACCAAGGGTGGAGATCTCCACTCCATTCCTGCTGCCAACGCTGCCCACCAATGCCTGCATCACACCTGCACCAAACACCCTGCAGTGGCAGGTCTCCCACCCCAGGCTGCTCACAGACCTGTCTGTGCCCCTGCCAAGCTCAGGCCTTGGCACCTGTACCTACCTGCAAGAAGCAGGTCCCAACAGGGGTGTTCTCCTTCAGGGACACATTGTAGAAGTTACTCCTGAACACTGGCTCATTGTCATTGACATCCTGCAAGGCCACGTGCACCACAGCTGAGGAGGAGAGGGGAGGGGTTCCCCGGTCTGTGGCCAGCACAGTGAGCTGAGGCTGAGGGTCCTTCTCATAATCCAGTGGGGCAGCAGTGGTGATGATGCCAGTGGCAGGGTCAATGGCAAACCAGCTGGAGTGGGTGTCTCGGCCATGCAGAATGCTGTACCGCACCTCCCCATTGGGACCCTGGTCCTTGTCACGAGCTGTCACCTGCAGGACAAAGCTGCCAGGGTACACCACCTCAGGGATGCTCTGCTTGTACTCCTGCTGGTCAAAGAGCGGCGGATTGTCATTAACATCCATCACCTGCAGCACAAAGGCTGATTCTGCCCGGAGCGGGGGTGTTCCTGAGTCAGTAGCTGTCACCCGCAGATCATAGGAGTCTCTTTCTTCCCGATCCAGAAGCTGGTCCACACAGATCAGATAGATGATGTTGTCTTTGGTAGTGAGGGCAAACTTGCCATCTCCTCCCTCCAGTGTGACGTTGACATTGGAGTACTCTCCATAGTCTGGGTCGGACACAGAAATACGTGCCACGTACTGTCCGGGCTGGGCTCCCTCGGAGATCTGTGGGGAGCCATCCTCACTCAGAAAGATGATAGTCATGGTGGGCTGGTTGTCATTGTAATCGCGCACATGGATAGTGACAAAGGCTGTGGTGACCTCAGGGTGGACAGCCCTATCCCTTGCCTGCACCACCAGCTCGTGCACCTTCCTCACTTCATAGTCCAGACCCTTGTTGAGCTTGATGACTCCGGTCCGGGCATCAATGGTGAAGTACTGGTCAGGATCACTCTGCCGTCGGTTGATCTCATAAATCACATCCCCATTGTCACCTTCATCTGCGTCAGAGGCAAAGACCTGCAGGATGCTGCTGCCAGGCTTGAGATTCTCTGAAATGAGCGTATGGTAGCGGCTCTGGTTGAAGCTGGGGGCATTGTCGTTGATGTCCTGAATGGACACATCCAGTGTCATCTGGGTGCTCCGGGGAGGAGAACCACCGTCATAGGCTTCCAACAGCAGTGAGTATGACGAACGGTTCTCCCGGTCCAGAACGCTGCTGACCACCAGGTCCAAATACAGCACCCCATTGGGCCCTCGGCGCGTTTCCAGGCGGAAGGCCTGCCCCACATTCCCTCCCTTAATCGTATAGCCCTGCGTGTTCAGGAGGCCACTGTCAGCATCAAAGGCTGGGTCCAAGGGAAACCTGCTGCCAATGGCAGTGTGCTCTGGGATCTGAAAGGTGCTGTGCTGTTTGGGAAACGCTGGGGCGTGGTCATTGATGTCATTCACTTGGATGTTCACTTCCACCGTGATGCCTTCGGGGGTGACAGCAATGAAGCTGTAGCGGTCCCGAGTCTCCCGGTCCAGGACACGAGCTGTTTTGATGATCCCGGTATTCTCATCTATCCCCAAGTCAGTGGAGACGCCGCTGCCCTCCTGTGCTGAGATGAAATACATGTAGGCGCTAGTTTCAGGGGGTAGGCCAGCACTGATGTCCCCAATGATGGTGCCAGCTGGCTGCTCCTCATCTATTTGTAGATCCAGGGTGCCCAGGACAGCAGAGCCCATCCCTGCTCTCAGGCCCCCAAGAATAAGCAGCTCCAGCAGAAGCATTGTTGACCTCTTCATTTGCTCCATGGCTGGCAAGCAGCAGAGCAGAGGGTGGCTTGATCTCCTTTGCAGAGTTTGCTTTAATCCTGCCTGGAATGCAGACCAGAGGATACTGGTAAAGAGGGAGCAAAGGAAGGACAGAAAACAGCCTGCAAAGGGGAGGCGGGTGGTACCTGCTGCCTGATCAACACGCATCGCCTCACAAGAAACAAATGGGACAATGTGTCAGAGACTGCCCAGGACAAAGGCCTGGGACAGCACCTGGAGTGAGCCCAGCAGGTCACACCTGGCAGTGCACCGAGGTGAGCAGCTGTCACACAGGAGCTTCCTGCATCCTCAAGTGCTTTTTCCAGCCATTGCCTGCCTGGCAGCACTGGCATCAGCTGCCCCAGAGCAGCATGCCCCCGTGTCTTGAACAGCTGAATGCTTCCTGGGAGATTCAGAGCCTGCCCGCAAGAGGACAGAGGTTTTTGGACAAACAGCAGCCCTGCATTTCTCCACCCTGAAAAAAGCTGGTCTCAAATTACGAGATAGCTCGGGAGTCACTGGTTGAGACCCTAGCCCCCACCCCCCTCTCTCCACAGCAATGTGCCTTTCAGGACCTCAGCGACAGAGGTGCCAAAAACCCACGAAGTGCAAATCTGGCGTCCCTGGGAAGGAGCACAGAACTGGAGTGGGCTTCCATGCAGTGAACAATAAATCAAAAAGGATGCATTGCAAAGGATGTGCCCACAGCTGGGAATGCCCGGTTTAAAATCAGCCCATGCTCATTGTTTGGGCTGGCACGGGGATCTGCGGGTGCCCCAAGCCGGTACCATGGAGGGCGGTGGCAGTGCAGCAGGAACGCAGCGATTCCCTCGGAGCTGCCAGCTGCTCCGTCCCACACCCTCCGCTGCTCACTCCCCTCCTTTGTCTCCTTCTCGCTGCTCCTTGCTGGCTCCGACTCCTTCCCTCCCTTTCCCCCGTAACTGCATTTCATTGCAGCAGTGGGGGAGGGACGCGCAGGCAGCCACAGCTCCTGCAGCTCTGCAGCCGGACACGGCCGGCACTCCGGACACACTCCCGTGCCCGCAGGCTGCGGCCCCGGCACTGCCCGCCCCGCCCGAGAACAGCCCGATAACGCAGCCCCAAGGAGCTGCCGAGGCACACCGAGCCCCACGCTCGCTCAGCCCCAGCGAACGAGGCTTCGTGGTCTGCAGGGATGGCGGCAGCATGAGCTCACACTTGGCCTCTCTTGAAAGCGTTTGCTGCTGGTCCCATAACCACACTCAGGAGCCGCTCGTGTCAGATGCAGGAGCAAGAACCTCCCTGTCTTGGGGGATGGAGGTGGCTGGCAATGCCTAGTCTGGGGACTAAGAATATCAGCCCTTGACCAAAGAACCCTGTGGCGGTGTTAACCCTTTCCAGGGAACATATGATGGTATTCTTGGGGCTCCTTTCCCACCTCAGGGCAGCTGTCTAGATTTAGTTTTTTCCTGTGGAAGTCCTGGGTTAGTGACAGAAAAAAAAATTATTTAAAAGTATTTTCTACCCATAAAAAAATGTCTATTTCAGTGGGAATCCAGTCTGAGGTCTGTCCACACATCCTAAGGTAAATCCACATGCTCTCCTTGCACCCAGCAAGTAAGAACCCTCACAATGTCCTAGGACCTGAAGTCAATAGAAGGTAATTTTGTGGGCTGCAATTTGGGAACCTGCACTAACTCAGTGCTCCTAGACAGGTCTGCCTCTCTGTTGGAGATAGTTCTGATTCCCCAGATGGAGGCGTAAATGCCTATCCCTAGAACATGCAGTGCTGGGGGAATGGGGTCTGAGGTAGCTTCTGTGATGAGACTGCACCATTCCAATGGTGCTTCAGACGCTCAGGTCATAGGAAGGGCCAGGGCAGAGGAACTTAAAGGGTTGGCAGGAGCTTAGGGAAAAAAAAAAAAAAAAAAAAAAAAAAAAAAGAAAAAAAAAAAGAAAAAAAAAAGAAAAAAAGGGAAAAAAAAAAGGTGAAGAAAAGCAGGTAGAGAGGCCAAGATTCCCTGGGGCAACCTCAGTGACTAAGGACAGGATGGAGCTAACAGCTGTGGATAGTGTCTGGAAGAAATCAGGGCACAGATATGGGGAAAAGCCCACCTGGTTCGATTAGTAATGTTGCTCTTGAGAAGCCAGTGAGGCTTTGTGGGCTGCTGGAGGGGTGAACAAAAACTTGAAAAGTGAATCCGGGGAGTGTGAAGAGCAGCTGGGAACAAAAATTAGGGTCTCTGGGCTGGAAGACAGGTGATGAAAGCCTCTCTAAGCTTCTTCAGTTCGACCCTGCCCAGATGCAATTGAGTAGTTTCACGGCAAGCCTACCTTTCAGCAAAAGGTGCAACTGAACAGTTATTAGGCTGCACCAGTCAGAGGTGGGCAGAAGGCATCCTTGGTACCAGCAGATCCCCGTTACAAAGTCTGCAGGCTTGGGTCAGAGGAAAACAGCAGTGACCTCAGTGGATGCAGAGTCACAAAATCCGAACAGCTGCTTTCAGTTAGCAGAGAGCTCAGTGCAGGGGCTGGCTTGGCCGGTCCGTGTAACGTGAGCCACACTGCCCCGCTCCCTTTCTGTCCCTCCCACTACCGGGCACCCAGATCCCTTGTGAAGAACGGCAGCAGGAGTCTCTGAAGAAAACTACTGGGATGAGAATCTCTTCACAAAGGTCTTTGAGGTCCAGAGCCATGGTGACGACGTTGACAGAAAGGGCAGCTAAAATGGAGCGAGCTACAACATCCATCTGAGCCTAGGGCTGACAGGCTGGGGCACCAGGGGAGCCCAGCCTACACTTAGCAGATGTGTGACATTTTGGAAGAAAAAAGATATGGAACTACATTGGGACCACTGTGTGCACCCTTGCCAGTGGCAGCTTGTGCCTTTGTGTCAGCCACGAGAAAGGGGAAGTGGGCTCACAGCAGCCCCAGCAGAGGATCTGGAAAGACGGCACCCACTGTGCATGCCACAAACAGATGTCAGAGTGCTTGCTGTGCAAAGACTCCATGAAAGCTGCAGATGTTGCTGATGCCATGCCCTAGGTCTGACATGAGAGGCCATGACTCGTGTAATGATGTTTTTCAGACTCCAGTCCAGAAGAGGAAGCCCGTTTAATCTTTGCTGAGCACTGGTCGCTGACCTGGAATATGCTTTCCTCCTGTACATTCCCACAGACTCTCTCTAGTTTCAGATGATCTGCCCTCGGAACCATGCACAGCCCCGACTTGCCTGCAGTGCAGCCTTGGGCTAACTACTCGCTTTCAGCCTCTGCTCAGCCTAGCACTATCTACAGCCACCTCCGTGCCTCCTGGCTTTCCTACCATCTCCCACCTGGGCCCTCAGCACCCTTCTGCTCGCCCCCAGCCCGGCCACACAGCCTCATCACCCTCCGATATGGGCCCGAGCAGTCAGAGTGACGGTGCCAGTCCTTTCCTGCGATGCAGTTAAGCCCCTACTGCATCCTTGTGAATTCCATTTTTGTGCCACCCTGGGGCTCTCCGCGGGCTCTTCTGTCTCTCAGAACGCATCCCCCACAAAGGAAAGTCTAACGAAATATTTCCGCGCGGAGCCAATTCCCACAGTCCCAGTCTCGGGACATCCCCGCGCCTCATCGGCCCCTGCCAGATTGTGCCCATCGCCACCGCGCTGCGGGGCCTCGCCTGCCCGCCGTACGCTGGAGCCGCCGGCTGTCGGGGCTCGCTCTCCCCTGGAGCTCCCCAGCCGCCGCTCCCCGTCCCCGGCGCTGCCGGACGTCCCGCACCGGGCGGCCTCGGTGCCGGCGTTCTGCCAGCCCCGCTCCCCGCTCCGCCCGGGCTCGCAGCCCCCGCCCGGCGCCTCCACGGCTCCGCCGAGCGCCCTCCCCTCGGCAGGTCTGCCCCGCAGCGGCACCGGGAGCGCCCGGTCCGGTCCGGTCCCGGCCCGGCCCGGCCGGCAGCTGCCAGCGCCGGAGCCGCCAGCGAGCCCGGTCCCGCCGCGGTTCCGCGGTGTTGCGCCGCCTCGGGCGCGTCCCCCCGTCCCCCCCCCCGCCCCCCCAGCTCCATTGTCTCCGCGGCGGAGGCTGAACAAAGCGCCTGGTCCCGGTCCCGGTCCGGTCCCACCGCGCGACGATGCCACCGAGCGGGACACCGGGCGGGGGGCGAGCTGGGGCCGGTCGGCGGCGCCGGGACTTACACTGTGCGTCCCGTGCCGGCGGCGTTCACATCCCGCAGGGTCCGGCCCCGCCGCGAAGTCCCGCAGCCTCCCCGCCGCTCCGGCGCCGCGGCCGCTCCGGTACCGCCGGCCGCTCCAGTGCCCCGAGCGCCCCGGCGCTCCCCCGGTGCCGCGGCCGCCCCGGTGCGGCTGTGGCCCTGCGGAGCGCTCGGCGGCGGCTCGGAGCTGGCTCGGCGCGAAGGCTCCTGCTGAAACCCGACCCAGCGCCGCCCTCAGCCCCCCGCTCCCTCCGCCGCCCCCTCCCCGCCCCGCACCGGAGCGCGCCGGCGGATCGCGGCCCCGGGGCGGCCCCGGGCGGGAGAACGGGGCTGCGGGCGGTGGGCCGGTGTGGCCGGCACCGAGGGGTCGGGCAGCAGGATCCGCACGGAGAGGGAGGAAGGGCTGGACCTGGGGTACCGAAATATGGAAGGAAGCGGTGGGTGCCGGGAGCCCGAGAAAATGGGAATGGGTTGGCAGAAGCGGGAGCGGGACGAGACCGGGCAGGGAGAGGGCTGGGCAGGGGATGAAATGAGGCTGTGACAGACGCTGATGGCATGTGGGGACATGATCACAGGCCATTCTTTCCTCTCTACCGCAGTTGCTTCTTCCGCAGATAACCCTGAGCTCAAGTACCTGTGACCTGCCAACACCTTGACTCACTCAGGGCTCCCAAGGTCCAGGCTGGAAGATGCTCGCCCGATGTGCCTGTGCTACAAGAGACTGGGGCTCCACCAGTCTGTGCCAGGGAAAAATCCAAGACTGATGATTGTCCAGGCATCTCCAACAGCAACTGGGTCCTCATCTTGCCTTGGCCACCTGGGCAGCTTTTCTCTGCTCCAGACAGGTCTCAGCAGTGTCAGTGTGTCCATGTTGGAGCCACACAGCCCCCTAGGGCCAATAACCACTGCTAGACCTTCTTTGGTTTCTTAGTGGAGAAGCTGCTGTTGACTAGAGTCCATTGCTAAGTCATCTGCTAAAGGCCACGGCTCAGTGTGCTCTGAGATGGTCAGATGGTCCTTACAAACTTGTGCCTGTTCCAGTTTCAACAACTTCAGCCTTGACTTAGCTATCATGTCTCTTATTTCTCTGATAGACCTTTAATGACATTCTGTGTAGAGTACAACAGCTCTCAACCTGCATGTGTAAGAACAGGCAAGGAAAGTGAGAGACTGACACAACTGAGTTAGGACCTGCTGGTCAAGCTAAAGAGCAAGGTGGAAATGCACAGCAGTGGAAACAGGAACAGGTATCCCAAGAGGAGTATAGGGACCTTGCCCAGCTGTGTAGGGAAGTTGTGAGGAAGGCTAAGGCACAACTGCAGCTGACCTTGGTGAAAATGCAAAGAATTATGAGAAGAGTTTCTATAGGTGTGTCAGCCAGAAAAGAAATGTCAAAGACAGCGTACCCTGTTGATAAACATGACTGGCAAACTGATAACAAGGGATGAGGAGAAGGCTGATGGGTTCAGCCCTGCTGGGCAGGATAATTGATCTGTTGGAGCATAGGAAGGCTCTGCAGAGGGGTCTGGATAAGCTGGATTGATGGGCTGATCAGTTGATGTATGACATTCAACAAGGCCAAGTTCTGGGTCCTGGACTTAAATCACCACAACCTCAGGCAGCACTGCAGGCTGCGAAGAGAGTGGCTGGAAAGCTGGAAAAGGATCTGGGGTGTTGTTTGACAGTGGTTAAACATGAGACAGCATGTGCCCAGGTGGGCAAGAAGGCTAAGAGCACCTGGCTTCTGTCAGCAATAGTGTGGCCACCAGGACCAGGGCAATAATTCCTCTCCTTTACTCCACTGTGGAAAGAGCCTACCTGGAGCACTGCTCCAGGAGTCCTCAGTAAAGGAAAGACACAGACCTATTGGATTGATCCAGAGAAGAGCCCCAGAAATGATCAGACATCTGGAGCACCTCTCCTGTGAGGACATGCTGAAAGAGTTGGGGTTCTTCAGCCTGGAAAAATTGGGCTCTGGGGAGATCCTAGAGCCCTTTCCACAACTTAAAGGGGGATTACGACAAAGATGGGGACATAATTTTTAGCAGGGCCTGTAATGACAGGATATGAAGGTCTAAAAAACCCAGTAGATTCAGACTAGGTGTAAGGAAGAAATATTTATTGTGAGGGTGGGGAGATACTCAAGGTCAGGTTGGATGGGGCTCTGAGTCACCTGGTGCAGTAGAAGATATCCCTGCTCATTGCAAGGGGGTTGGAGGAGGTGAGCCTTAAAGGTTCTTCCAACACCCCATGCTATGATTGTATTATTCAAACATTACACTCACCTTTAAGAAAGAAAATAAGGAACTCAGGGAACAACCAGTTTTTCAAGGTCATCACCACACCTGGAAAACTCATGGACTGCATTGTCTGAGAATCCATTTCTAACCATATGGAGAACAAAGAGGTGATCAGGAATAGTCAGCATAGATTTAGTAAGCACAGATCATGCCTGAACAGCCCAATTAGCTTTTGTGACAAAATGATAGGCTATATGGATGGTGGGAAAGCAGTAGATGCAAAGTGCCTTGACAGCATTGACAGCTGCTCCCACTGAGTTTCAGTTTACAACCTGAGGACATATGGTCTGAGTAAATGGAACATTAGTGGGCTGAAGACTGGCTGCACCTCTGGGCTGTAAGGGTAGAGTGATCCATGACACAATACAGGGTTGGTGCCTAAGAGCCAACAAAATATGCCAAGCATAGATTTAGGAGCCAGTGCCATTTATTGCTCAGTGTCTTTGTTGATAATCTGTGATAACATGGAGTTCAAGTCTGGAGATGACACTGCGAGGAGGTCACTGATATGTGGCATTTTAGTCCAAAGGGTGTCTAGAAACTCAGAGAAATACAAAGTTCTGCACTGGAGTCAGAATAACCCCAAATTGCTTACAGGTTGGGAACCATGTCCTAAGTTGCAGTCCTGCTGAAAAGAACACGAGGGTAGGGATGAATGTGGAATGAAGAGTCAATAGGATGCTGTCATTGTAAATCAGGCAAACAATTTCCTGCACTGCACCAGGAGAATGGTCAGCAGCAGATCAAGGGAAATAATCATCCCCCTTCAACTGGGATATGGCCACATCTGGAACCCTCTGTACATTTTTGTCTGTTCATGAAGGTTATTGAAAATCTGTGGGAGGTAGGTAGTGGTCTGGGACATCTGGTCAATTTATAACACAACTCTGAAGAAGCTGGGCTCTCTTGGTCTGGTGATGCTTAAGCAATAGGGCTGTTTAGCAGCATCCTGCTGCTGCCTCAAGAACAGGCTACGAAGGTTATGGAACCAAAAGCAGACAGTAGCACAGTAACAATGGCCACACTTACACCTTGAGAGATTCAGAGTGAAGATTAGAGAATGTTTTTTTCACCAGGAGAGTAGTGTAGCACTGGAAAAAGCTACTCACAGAGTAGTGAATCTCATCCCCTTGCAAGTTTCCAAGGCTGATCTGATCTGGTATTGTTGGTTCTCTTCACATAAGAGGCTGGATTATGCAGTTCTGGACAATCCTGTTAACCACAGGAATTCACCTACTATGAGTTGATGATTTTCAGTCAGTTTCTGTTATGCTACTCCTTAGTAATAGCTTTCTGCTTTTATGATGTTCCAGTCACCCTCTATACTCACAATGCCTCTTGACTTTGTCACTGAGCTACCTTATCCATGTACTTTTTGTTTCTTCTGAGATCTTTACTGAAAAAAATTGAAATAAATGAGCTCCAAAACTGATCTTGAAAAGACTGTGCATTTCCTCAAGCATAAAACTCCTAACTTACTGTTTGTTTGGGTTGGGTTTTTTTTGCCAATCTTCCACATTTTAGAGTTTTTATATTAATATCTGTTTTCATCAGGTGAGTAAATAATTTCTCACATGTTACTATAGCACCACAGTTCAGATAGTCTGCTCAACCGAAAAGTTGATCCTGGCTCCAAAAAAGCCACTTGTCAAGGTGTCTAATGTGCTATTCTGGCATAATTTGGCAAAATCACAGAATCACAGAATATGCGGAGTTGGAAAACATCCACCAGGATCATTGAGACCAACTGCTGGGCTTGCAGAGCACCATCCCCAAGAGTCCCCCCGTGTGCCTTGAGTATTATCCAAATTGAAGCCTCTGTTAGCCTTGGTGCTATGACCACTGCCCTGGGTTCCAGTGCCCAGCCACCCTCCAGCTCAAGGGCCTTTTCCTAATATCCAACCTAAACCTGCCCTGACACAGCTTCAGGCCATTCCCTCGGGTGCTGCCAGTGTCTGCCCTGCTCCTCCCCTCATGCACAGCTTGGAGGTCTCTCCTCCAGCTGAACTGACTGAGTGCCCTTAGCTGCTCCTCACATGGTGGAGGTTCTCTAACAGTTTAATATCTTTCTTACATTGCAGTGACCAAAGCTGCACACAATATTCAAGGTGAGGCCAGCCCGTTGCAGAGCAGGGTGGGACAGTCCCCTCCCTGGCCAGGCTGTGCCTAATGCCCCCAGGACAGGCTGGCCCTCGAGGCTGCCAGGGCACTGCTGGCTATTCAGCTTTCTGCTGACCAGGTCTCCTTCCATGGCTCTGCTTTCCAGCATCTCACCTCCCAGTCTGTATGTACATGTGGGATGCCCCATCCCAGGTGCAGAACTTGGCACTTTCCCTTGTTGAGCATCATCTGGTTGGTGGTTTTCCTGTCCTCTAATTTGTCCAGGTCTCTCTGAAAGGCCTCCCTGCCTTCAAAGGAGTCAACAGCTCCTCCTGGTTTTACATCAAAAACAAACTGGCTTAATATCTCTTCCATTCCTGCATCCAAGTAATTTATGAAGACGTTGAAGAGCACAATGTCTATTGCATTACTGCCATGTTTTCAAATTAACATTTCCCTTCAAAATGTGCTTTGAATTCTTTTTACTACTTCAAGCAATCTGCATTTTCCTAGGTCGGTCCCTTCAGTCCTTCCTTCAGTACCAATGATTTTGTTGGTCCTCAGCCCCATGGCATTACCTCATCAAAGATCATCAAAGAACCCTCCTCTCTTACTTGCATTGTTCTCAAGTGCTCCCTCTACTCAAAGATAGAAATTCCTTTCGGTCTTCTAGTTAATTCTAGTTTACTAGACATTATGGGAGCAACTTTGCAAGAGGGGGGAGAACAGCCCCATGAGGTGTGTTGGACATTCAGAGAGGCCTTCCACAGTCCCTCTGACGTGCATATGTGGGAAGAGGTTAAGCTGAGCAGTGCTCTGTGAGAGCAGCTGTGACACAGCAGAGGAGCAGCAGCACACAATTCACTACTCAGGGCAGACCACTACTGGTAGTCATATTCAAACAGTGCTTTGGTGAACTCCCAAAATTGAAATAATGTAGGAGGAGATAAAATATGTCTCAGCTGAGCTGAGCACAGCAAACACACTCCCTGCGTGCTCCAGGAGCTGCAGCAAACACGATGGATGCTGGGGAGCACCCTCACGATGCTGTCCTGCCACACCAGCCCTGCAGCCAGAGGCAGGGACAGCCCTGCCCAGACGGGACTGTTGTGCCCCATCCTCATCCCTGGCAGCTGGGGAGTCACTGGGCACTTTGGCACCTTCCTGCTAGATGGAAACTTGCTCCTGAGGCAGAAGGAGGGCTCTGGCCCACAGCATGGCAGGACTCAGCTCAAATGCTGCTGCTGGTGCAGGCTGAAGTCTGGCTCCAAGTCCCAAACAGGAAATCCTTCTAGGATGTGCTCAGGCTCCCATTCCCGGATGTTTGCAGCAAGCAAAGGCTTCCTCCATGCAGAATGGAGTTTAAAAATAAAATAAGGCACCTGCTAGGAGCATACGTGGCTGGGGCTGGAGGGAAAGTGAGGGTACAGCTCTCCCTAAGACAGGAGAAAGTCTTTTTCGTGTGAGATCCCAAGTCTGCCTCTTCCATTTAGAATTCCCTTGAAATCCGTGAAAGAGAATCCCTTAAATCCATGGATAGAGAAAGAGCTGCAGATCATTTCACCTACAAATGGAGCTGGTACCTCAGCCATGCAGCTCTGTATTCAGAGCCAGGACAAGAGGAAATGCTCCTGTGAGCTGCTTCTGCATCTAACTCAACTAGAGAGCTCTGAACATCCCAGTGGAAGTGTTCTTCAGCATTCTCTGCTTGTCTGGTGGACACAGAACTCCTGTTCTCACAGCAAGCATAATTCTGTGTCACAGGGACTGTTCTTGAAGCCCTGAATGAAAAGTCCTCTCCCTGGGCTGCACATGAGATGTTTTTGAGCTAGAGCAGGTAGAGTCCCATTTGTTGATGAGAATGTTTACACTCTTGGAAATTTGGTGAACTCTGGCAGTTATTTCACAAACAGCAGGTTTTAAACAGAAGAAAGATCTAGGGCTGTCAGATGATTCATTCCCTCACCTCAAAGAGACCTCAGCTGAACTGAGGAGCACTGCCATACTTTGCAGATGTGCTCCTAGCTAGTTCTAAAAGTCCATCCATAATGAAGATTTCATAAATCTGCCAGTCAAACTATCCAGCGCTAAATTTTCTTTACTATTATTTAAATGTTATTTCTTGTACATGGACACTGGAAGTAGAACACTGTTCTCTTTGCAACTGTCCTTTACAAATCAAGGTGGTCATCATATCTTTTCACTCTTCTCTAAGCTAAATTGCCCAGAGTATTTGACTTTTCCACATTTCATTTTTTGAACCTCTAAATATCTTCTCTGGACGTGTTCAAATCTTTCTACATTCTTTTGGGTGCACTGCCTAGTACTAGACACTAGTACCAGTACTGTGGCTGTGGGCCTGAACATACAAAGGAGAGCCAGAAATGTTAGTTCCTGCATCCTGCAAGTCATGTTCCTGTTTATACTATCTCATATGTTGTTATTTTGTTTTTACAATACACTCTTACCTGATTCATATTCAACCTACAGGCCCCTATAGACCAAACAATATAGACTGTTTTTCTCAGTCTATCTATACTGTACATTCTTCCTATTAAGCATATAAACTTCCTACCAAGGAATAATAATAATAATAATGATAATAATAATAATAATAATAATAATTTCTGTCAATGTTTTTAGCATCTTTTAAGTATCTTGAGTAATGATCTTCAAGGAAATACAAACTGACTAAACCAAAGAACACAAAATAACAGGGAAATTCTGGTACTGCAGCTTTAGAGATGCAAACTTAATACTCAATGTTTATAAAGACTGTAGATAACTCAAAATGTCCAGAGAAGAGTCATAAGAATGAGTTGGGATCCAAGGAACAAGGTTCCATGTGAAGACCTTTAGTAAGATTTTAAAAAGGATTGATTTCTATAGATCTCTAAGAATGAAACTTTTTAATTATTTCAATAATAATAATATTTCAATCTAGCAAATAAAGGTGTAACAGGAGGAAGAATGTGGAACTGAAGTGATGCAAACTGAAAAGAAAGAACAGTAGTTCAGTGGAAAGAGGAATTAATCACTAGAATAACCATGAAAAAGACATAACAGATTCCCAGCAGTCAAAGCTGTACATCTTGGCTAAATAAGGGTGCTGGGCCAGCTCATATGGACCATGCTTTTGCCCAGAAAACTCGCAGCACATGGCCCCTGAGATCACTTCCAGCCTGGTGCTCTCTAATTCTGCAAGGCTGTGACCTTTCTCGAGAGGTAGTCTGGCCCAGAGCTTCTGTGAGCTTTGTGATTCCCAGAGGACATGGCCAGTGTCATCCTGTTCTGAGCTGCCCTCTGAACCCGTGAGCTGCCTGCCATGAACCCCTTCCCAAAGAGATGGCTGGGCTGTGTCAAACCGGGGATGGTCGTATGGGAAAAGGGAATGAGAGAATGACGAGAAGGAAACCATCCAATATATGTTCATCCGTGAGCCAAGACAAAACTGAAATCAACATTTCCAGAGGGTGAGCTGACTGAGCCGAGCCCTGTGCTACTGACTGCTCTATTTCCTGTGCTGGCTTCTTCATTCTCCTCCTCTGCAATCCCTTCATCCACGTTTGCAGCAGGGTGACCTCATTTGGCAGCAGCTCTGCCGAGCGCTGTCTGAGGCTCACGGCTCTCACCGGTGCCTCTTAGAAAGCTGCTTGCTAAGGCCTGCACTTCCTCCCTGCTAGCAAACAAGTCTCCTTCTGTTCCCCTGGAAATCAGCTGGGAGGAAGCAAGATGGGGGGTGGTTTCCGAGCCGCTGTGGATTGTGATTGCAGACACAGCCCCGGGATCCGCGGGCTGGGGCAGGGGCAGGGGATATCCAGGTTATTTTTGCATGAGGTGCCTTTGGTCAGCAGTGCTCCCAAACAGGTACAAGCCTGATAGCAAAGGACCTGCTGATTCTGGGGAAAGGAAGAAAACTATTTAAAAATTATCCTTTTCTAAAGAGCATGGCTTTTGCTTTGGAAGAGTTTTCTATATATAGGGAGGTGATTATTTCAGAACGGAAAATGTTTGTTCAGGAAGGAAAGGCTCTGAGATCAGTAGAGTCAAATCTCACCCACATGCTGCAGGCTGCCTTGGACTCTTCTGCCCAGCAGCTGGGACTAGGAAGAATTCTGCAGGGATGAGGCAGGAATTGCCCACTAACACCAAATTTCTCTTAAGCTTTGGTGCAGGCTCTGGTCTGCCATGGAGCAGCAGGTCTGAAGTAAGATCTGATGATTTCTCGAGGTAAAAAAAATGCAGAGGCCGTGACCTTCTTTTTCCCTCTGAAAACCATGTTTATCATCCACAACTGTTGCACAGTGGGATGCAACAACACCCCACAAATACTCTGGACTGCAGATGCCAGCAGCAAATGGGAGCAATGCCACACTGACCAGACTGTGCAAATATGCTGGAAGCATATATCAGATACCACAAATAGGCATGGGGAATTGTCTGAGCAGAGGATCACAAACACACAGACACACAGACACACAGAGACACATAGACACACACAGACACATAGACACACAGACACACACACACAGACACACAGAAACACACAGACACATAGACACACAGACACACACAGACACACAGACACACACAGACACATAGACACACAGACACACACACAGACACACACACAGACACAGACACACACAGACACACAGAGATACAAACACACAGACACACAGACACACACAGACACACACACACAGACACACAGACACACACAGACACACACACACACACACACAGACACACAGACACACACAGACACACACAGACACACACACAGACACACACAGACACACACAGACACAGTCACACACACAGACACACACACACACAGACACACAGACACACAGACACACACACACAGACAGACAGACACACACAGACACAGACACACAGACACACACACACACAGAGACACACACACACACACACAGACACACACACACAGACACACACACACACAGAGACACAGACACACAGACACACAGACACACAGACACACAGACACAGACACACACAGACACACAGACACACACAGACACACAGACACAGACACAGACACAGACACACACACACAGAGACACACAGACACACACACACACAGACACACACAGACACACAGACACACACAGACACACACAGACACACACACACAGACACACAGACACACACAGACACACACACAGACACACACACAGACACAGACACAGACAAGGACAGTCAGCCCAGAGAAAGGCAGAATGAACTGGTATGGTGCAGCTCCATCTTGTGGGGGTTTGTGTCTGACACAAGCCTGATCCCATGAATATCAGTTTTCTTGGCGCAGTGTTGCATATGAGTCCCAGACACCACCAGAATGCCTGCTACACGTGTCGTGTTTGACCTATTTAAAAACCCCAAAATAAAAGGTTTTACCTTGCACTTTCAGCTGCTGTGATGCACATAGTTTGACAAAGATGTGACCACTAGGTAACATCACATGATCTAATCCAAGTCACAATCCCAGAATATCCCCTATACACTATATACTATAAAAGTGCACCTATGAGCCTACCACTCACTTTAAAAGTTACTCAGCCCTCCAGGTTTAATCCCAGCCCTGTTGCTCCCCCAACAACAGAATCAGGCTAAAAAACACTACTTTGCTGATCTTGTTTTACATAAATTTAAGGGTCAAAACTGATGCAGAAGTAGGACAAAAATTTGGTTTATGAGTCAATGTAATAATTCTTAAATATCCAGAAATAACTCAGGCCTCTGAGAAGTGCTGTGAGATGATAGACAGGACAGCTGATTTAGGAGGAATATAGAGGTGTTACCCAAGCAAGCAGGAAAGGGGTAGGGAAAACCAAAGCCCACATGGAGTCAAATACGTGGCAAGAGATGTGAAGTGCAATAAGAGAGGCTTCTGCAGATATGTCTGTAGCAAAAGGAAAACTAGGGAGAACATGGACCCATGAGCAAATGGGGCAAGCACCCCAGTGATGAAGGACATGGAAGAGCTGTGGGTCTCTGAGACCAAAGGGAAGCTTGAGAGCACCACCTTGAGTGGAGCAGACTGACACAGGGACCACTTGAACAGAGACCTCTACCCAGGGTAGAGAGGGTAACATGGCTGTGGGGCCCCTTGTGACTTTCTTGGAGAGGGAATGGTGATGAAGGGAGGTTCCTGACGGCCAAAAGAAAGCAAATATCACTCCCATTTTCCTGAGAGGGAAAAAGGAAGATCCAGGGAACTACAGGGCAGTCAGCCTCACCTCTGTCCCTAGAAAGGCAATGAAGCAAACCTTCCTGGAAAGCACTCCCAAACACAAGAAGGCACAAAGGTGATTGGGAGTAATTAGCAAAGATTTTAGCTCTTTTGGTGAGAGCATGGTGCTAATAATGCCAAAGTTGTGGGTTCAATCCCTGTATGGACCAGTCACTTAAGAGGTGGACTTGGCAATCTGTGTGGGCTCTTTCCAGCTAAGAATGTTCTGTGATTTATAGAGAGAAAATCATGCTCAGGTAACCCAATAGCCTCCTACAAGGAGATGATTTAGTGTAGGAGAGGAGATGAGCAGATGCTGGTGGCTCAGCTTTAATAAGGCTCTAGTCAGGAAGAATAACCACAGTCACAAATCCACAGTGTTTTGGATTGAAAGGGACTTAAAAATCATCTAGCTCCAGCCCCCCTGCCATGGACAGGGATGCTCTTTACTAGACCAGGTTGCTCCAAGCCCCATCCAAACTGGCATTGAACTCTTCCAGTAACCAAATGGGTTAAACCCTTCTCACATCACTTTTATGAACACCTGCATGGGATGTTTATTTCCTCCTTTCATTTAAATTGAATGACACCTTAGGAGACAATTGCAGACAATGTCAATCCCACTGCTAGTGCACAGAGTCACTGATTTTGAAGCCAGAGTGTTAGTTTCCTTTTAAATACCCTTTTTCACAAGTTGTAGTGTAATTTTATATTTAACATTTCAAAGTTTGTGATTATCTTCTCCTCTATGATATTCTCTTTGATGACCAAGAATGGTGCCCTATCTATTACTCAAGATGAAAGTCTTTGGCAGCCACTAAATTGCCACTGGGTCACAAGCCCACAAAGCAGACAAGGTACAATTTCCAGATTATAGCACTTATCGTTGACTGCCTTACAAAATCTAAACACTTTCCAGAAGCTCATCAGGCAAGACTATAAAACCTCTCTGATGGGCTCTACTGGCAGTGTCCATGAGGTGAGGGTACAGTAGGAAAGGTGTAAAAACTGGAGCCTGTCTAAAATAAAATCTATATAATGCCAGGTGTCTTCAAATAAGTAGATCTGCTTCCAAACAATAAATTGTCCTCATGTGGTCTTTCTAAAAGAATCAGGTCAGAGAGTATTGAACCCTGACAACTGACCGAACAAGCCAGAAATTTATTTCTCAAGTGGTGGCCCAATATAAAGTAGGGGAGATAGAAAATCTGGATGGATTGCATCTCACCTTGCAGCAGTAGCTTCAACTTCTGCATGTGCATGAAGAGCTCTCAGAAACCACAGACAAGCCTGTTTGCTCCACAGCCTCCTCCTCCCCTTCGCTCCCTCAGAGCAATCTTGCCCCACTCTCTCTGCCTGCCACAGCTGGCAGGTTCAGCATGCTGCCCAGCCAGGGTCTCCTGAGCTCCCTCTGTAGCAGCAGCTCTCTTGTGCAGTGGTTCTTCAGCACTCTGGTTCCTATTCTGTATTTAGCAGTCTGAAATTGCACAGTTGTGTTTGTGTAGTTATTGCTGTTGTGGAACTGAGGCCCAACACTGCTGTTCCTGGCTAAGGCATCAGACTTCCCTGTATGAATAACTACTTGGGAAAGGTAATAGAGAGAAATCTAGAATCCACAGAAATGAAGAGGCTGATTTCTGTGCCTGAGAAGCATGGTGTTACCAGCACAGGTGCAAGTAGGGTGTGGAAATGCTAATTTCTCTGATGGAAACAATTGCAATTTAATTTAAATTAGATTCTTACATTGTCTCTATTCCAGAATGGACAGGATGGGCATACATAAGTGCAGCAATTGATAATGGAAATAATTTTTAATCAATTCTACCATATTAGAGGTGACATATTTGGTAAATACCCAATGTAGTACATATATTTAGGAGAGATTTCTTAAAAAGTGTTTTGAACAATTACTGCTCTGTTAGCTTGAATGTAAGGGAATTAAAAACTGTCCAGGATGCAATCTTACAAAACAGACCAGTTCAGCTCAGAAGCAGGATACATAATTTAACAGCCCAAGTAATTAACAATATGGACAACTCAACTAATGATGTTATATATTTCTGGTGACTGGTAACTCCCCAGTGAAAACACATTTGTGTGGGGCTTTGCTTTGGGTTTCTTTTTGTTCTGTTTTAATTTTTTGTTTGTTTGTATTTTGGTGGGTATTTTTTGTGGGCTAGGTTTTTTTCCCCCCTTATGTATGTTTTTAAATCAAGGAAAAGATAATTCAGTGAAGTTCTATGGCATGTGTTTTACAAGATGACAGTTCAATTTATAGTACTCTTTTTGTTGGTTTTGGGATTTATGATTGCTAGCAAGTGCATCTCAGAGTCATTTAAATCATACAGTTCTGAAGATAAACCCTACAGTTACACATGTGTTTAGACTGTAGATCTTATGCAAGACATAATTAAACAAAAGGGTCAAGAAGATACAAGGATTAGAGTTCTCCAAGGATAAGAATATTCAGTGTTACATTATCATGGATTGCAAACAAAAACCACCCGACCTTAATTATGTGAACATGTCTCTGCTATGTCCCATCAAAATCTACCCTCTTTGAAACCATTATTCCATGTCCTGTCACTACAGGCCATGGTAAAAAGTCCCTCTGTTTTTCTTAGCAGCCCTTTTAAGTATGGAAAAGCTCTAACAAGGCTTAGCCTCCTCCTCTCCTGGCTGAACAGCCTTGCCAGCCTGTCTCCACACTAGAGGGGCTTCAGCCCATCCCTGTGGCCTCCTGGACCCCCAGCAACTCCACATCCTTCTGCTGCTGGTCCCCAGAGCTGCAGGTGGGTCTCACTTGGTCTCTTCCCTGAACCTGACCCAGACCTGATGAATTTTCTGGGCTGCCAGCACGGCTGGCTCACGTCCAAAGTTTCATCCCCTGGTATCCTCAGTCTTGGCAGGACTGCTCTCAATCTCCCCATCCCCAGCCTCCAGTGACACTAGTGGTTGTCCCACTCCAGGTTCTGTGGTTCCTTAATGAAGGCAAAATATGATCTTAAGCAACTGAACATTCTTCTTTCATCCTGGATCTGACAAACCTGGCAAAGTGTTCAAAATAAAATCGAGTAGGGAGCACAACAGTAGAGGGATGAGAAAAACCTGTGTTGCTTTTTAATCTCAGCATAGAGCTTCAGATGACATAAGGAAGCATTTCTTTAACACAAGGGCTGGTCAAACACTGTCACAGATTTCTAGAGAGATGATCAATGCCCCAGGCCTGTCAGTGTTTAAGAGGCATTTGGACACTGCCCTTAAAGCTTTAACTTTTGGTCAGCCCTGAAGTAGTCAAGCAATTGGACTAGATGAACCTTGCAGGTCCCTTCCAAGTGCAACTGTTCTATTCTAATACAGAATAAGAATAATTTCTTCTGGTTTCATTGCTCTCAAAGGTGAAAGACTCTTCTTAGCACTTTCCCAGGTCTGTTCCACCCCGTGTCCAGATCTGTACTTAGAAAAGCTACATTCAGCATCACTCACCTAAGAAACCCTGGACCTGCAGTGGCTTTAGCAGCCTCTGTCACAGCCACTGGCCAGAATGAACAATACAAAGCTTTCAGAACCCCATGATTTTGAGAAACATTATCCTTCATCCATGTTACAACTGCAGATCTGTTTTATTTGTACAATTGATTGTTTCTCAAATAAAGAAGCAAAACAAGGGTTAAGTGTTGTTTACAGAAAATTAGCACATCTCACAGCACTTTGTGCCTGAGTGATTTTGTGCATCACAGGTTTTAGTTTGCTCTTGCTGCAGCCTGTAGCCTTGGAGATTGAGATACAGAGCTCACTATGCTGCAAAAACACTACTTGTAAAAACACTACCTACAGATTTCATCTTCCCTTCTAGAGCAAGCGATTAGTCACATAAATTTTTTTAAATTCTGCACTTGAAATCATCAGAGTGTGTTACTTGAGATTACAATAACAAAATAGGAAAGAATAATATAAGACATTTCTGCATTAGTGATGGGGAGTAGAAAGAGAAGAATGAAACAAGGCAAAGAGAAAGAAGAAGTTATTTCTTGTTCCTTTCCTGTGGGAGGAAGCAGAGAGCTGTTACAAAGAAACAACTGAACACAGGAGGAGGAAAGAGTTTGAGGAATGAGCTAAAACAGGTCAAATTAATCTGAAATGAAGGACAAGGAATAAGCCAAACTTTGAACTATTCTAAATTAGGCAGATGGTAAAGTGAAAGTGGGAGGAACCAGTGCAGCAGGTGAAGGAGATCCAAGAAGTCTTTAAAGGCTGAGAACTTTCAGGGTTTAGATTGTAACAGAAGAGAAGGAGAAAATTAATCAAGAGTAGAGAACATAATAGCATGAAGAGAATAAACCAGTGGAGAAGTGTGAACCATGGCTGACGAGAAAAAGAGAAAGAGCCAGAAACTGAAGAAAGAAAGGCTGACAGAGTGGATCTGGTGGCAACAAGACCAAAAATCTGAACAGAGCACTGCTCTGAAGAGAAGATGAATGGAAGCAGGATGGAGGGAAAGGCAGCAATGGAAAAGCAGCAGAGCAGTACTCCCCTGGCACCTGACTCAATTCAAACAACATAAGTTATCAATTAAGACCTGAGAAATGTCAAACAAAGACACTGAAGCTGCTGAAGGACTCAGGACTTAGACGGGGAGACCATGAAGGTGCCAGAGACAGATCCATTTCTTACAAAATGCATTCCAGAAACAGCAGGAATAAGCAAGGTGATATTAAAATCAGCAACATGACCAGTTCAATAAGCAGAAAAGATAGAAGGAAATATTAATCAAATAAAGAGGGACAGAAGAAAGTAGCAATTCTTGCAAATTTAATGCAGAATTTAAATTTATACTTACCCTGGCAAAACAAAAACAAGGCAGAGAAAGGATCTAGCAAAGGCAATGGGAACAGATAAGGGTAACAAGATGGAGAAATAGCATCAGCAAGACAAGATAAAAAAAGCAAAATGGCACATAAACAAGAACCTTCCCTCAAAGCATTTGAAAAATACCAAGCAGACAATTGTCATAGTAGGACCTCAGGGTGCAGGACTGTACCAGAGGAAAAGAGCATGACGGCAGGGGAAAAGTGCATGATTGCAGGGGAAGGCATAGAAGTTAAGACTAAACAGAATTTCAAGAATGTATTCATAAGGCTTTGTTAAAGTATGGGAGATGGCAGGAAAAGTACTGGAAATTATAACTATGTATAAACAGACCACAAAGCTACAAATTTATGAAAAAGCAAAAATCTTTAGGCACCACTCCAGCAAGGACCCTTTCCCACAGGATAACAACATGCTCCATTCCTGCAGTCCTCCTCCCTGTGACAGACTGGGCCAGGACTGCACTGTTTATCAACCCCTGCAACTGCCAGCAAACTGCCTGCTCTGCACTGGTGGCAGAAGATTGAAACCTTCCTTGGTGCTGCTTTCTCCTCTCAGAATAGAAAGTGCCTTCCTCCCCATTATGAAACCCATTTCTAGCCCAGAACAAAGGCTGGAAGTTCCTGGCAACTACAGATGTCACCACAAGAAAGTAAGGGCCAGCACAATTTATATTGTTTCCTCCCTTGCCATCCATGTGTGGGGCCCCATAGTGATGACACTGTGGCTCAGATGCTATAATGCCAAATTTATAGACCAGAGACACCCTGGAGATGTCTGTGTCAGGTTAGGAGATCCTGGAAGCAGAAATAAGAGCAGCATGAAACTGAGAGATGTTGCAGAACTGGGAGTCAGAATATTGAACTTTTCCTTTGGTAGTCCTGTTCATCTAAGCCTCCTGGGAATAAACTGGTATATGTGATTCTGATTTAAACATCAGGTGGACAGGTAATTCTAACTTGGGGAAAGCAGCACTGCATCTCCTGGCACACATTATAATCCTGGTTGTCCTTGAAACATCAGGAAATGGGTTGGAGTAATGTCATCTGCCAGCAGAATGGAGGCAGCTTGACAAAACCTGCTCACAGACCAAATACAGACCGGATTTCGTTTTCTGAAAATCTTGTCGAAGATCCATACTAATCAATTTTACAACCATTTTACAACTGAAGAGACCCTGTGCCCTCAGAATATAAGGGAGACCTCAAACCAAAGTTCCTTTCAACTCGTAACCAAGAGGGATTCGAAATGCTGATCCCAGAACACTGACATTGTATCAGTAATAATTTTTAATGAAATATATATAAAATAAATATAAAAATATATAAAATAAATATATAAAATAAATATATAAAAAATAAATAAATAAATATATAAAATAAATATATATAAAATAAATATTCTTGCAGCTGAACTAGATGATTATTGATCTCTTTCAACTGTTATATTCTACTTTTCCATATATGCTTCAAAACACCTTTTTGTCCAGCTGTTTCATTAAAGTGGAACCTCTGCTTTGTTGGTCACCAATTCCTTTAATTCCTGCTTTCCAATCTGTACCCATGAACTGCTCTGTGGCACCCTTCTAGAAACAGCCCTACTGCTGACAACCATCTATTGGAAAATCAGCAACAGAGTTTAAGTCAAAAGTTGATTAATTACTGCTCAGTGTTTAATCAGCTCTTCATGTACTACTGAAGAACCCCATTTTACAGACAGGGAATTGAGAGAGAGGTGAGGAGGAAACAATGTAAGAACCATATTTTTGAAAGCTTTCAAGTCACTAAAGAAACTGTGAAACGATGAGTGTGTAACTTGTGCATTTGGAGAGAAGAACCAACAGAGTCTTTATCTCTTAAATACAAATGGAGCTCTGAGAGGCTTGGGTCTGCTGATTAAAGCAGCTGCATGAACAGCACCCCAAACACCAGGTCCCTAAACACAGGCTTAAAGGTAACTTGTGGAACTTCAACTTCCCTTGGTGGAAGTTAAAGGTTCCTGTCTTACTCAATAACATTTTGAGAAAAATCCACACAGTCCAATAACTCAAACTGCAGTTCGGCCTGTTTAGAGAGCAAAAGAAAATTGCACCAGTGTTTCAAGGTCACCGAAGAGCACAGACATACCTGTAACACAGCAGCACAGGCAGTGACATTTACCAGGAGCACCATGCCCTGAGTACAATCCATGTTTATTCACAAAATGCAGGGAATCACTGAATGCAAATGCAACAGATACATTTGCTAATTCCTTAAAACAGGGAAAGCAGCAGGTAGCACAGGAGGTCTGTGGTAGGTGAGGAGATGAAGAGTGCTCCCACTGAGCCAAAGGAAGGCAGGTGGAGTCAGCATCCTTTCATGTGGAGATTATGAGTGTCCTCCTGCAAGAAGACATAATTTTCAAAGCTCTAGTAATTTTTCCAAAATTGCTGATTCCAGCAGTGCCTAAAATCAAGCTCTTGTCCTTCAACATGAAATGGAAAACACAACTTTAAGAAGTTCTGAATTATGAACACATAGATTTTAAAAGATCACAATATTGCATAAGAATAAAACAAGGAAGCAAAATATCCAGGGATAGCAACGTGCCTCCACTTGTGGTATTCCAAACAGGAATTTCTTGGAAATGTACATTGGCTGTAGAGTCAATAGCAGACATCATTCTCTCTGACAATATGTGACCAACCCTTCTACTGTTCTGTCCAGGACTGATACTGTAGTATCAAACAATTTCACAAGACATGTCATTTTCATCCTATAAATATCAGCACACTGGTACTTCCCCCAGATTCTCTGGTCCAAGTTCTCTGCAAAACAAAAATAGAAAAACAAAACCCCCATCTTCAACATTCTTGTTTGCCACATCTGCTCAACTGTTGATTCACAAATCTACCTCGTTATACTACCAGTGCAACACCCATCCCTCCAGGCTGGTATTTTAGCACTCCATATCTCACTTTCTCCTTCTCTACTGCAGTATTCATGAAGCAATAAATCAAACCACTCTTGAAAGTCCTCATAACTGTTTCCTGCACTTCCTAACTTCTGTGACAAGACACACAATGATTGTTTCTTCTCTCCACTTCTGACATCACTGCCATTTTATCTAAGGATATCTTCTAAAATTCCTTTCTGTCACCCTTTTTGATGGAGACAAGGTTCCAAAGAACATCAAAGGATGAGAAAATCACAGTATTTTCCTTGACAGTGATGGGGTTTTTTTGAGATGTTTACTTTCTTAGCAATGACCAGGAAGCAAGTCTCCTGTGACCAAGTTCCTGTGACTGCGTTCAGTGATTGAGGCCAGGTGGATGGGGGTTTTAAGCAACTGGGTTAGTGAAAGATGTCCTTGACCTTGGCAGAGGGGTGGACTAGATGATTCTTAAAAGTCTTCTCCAACCTAAACTATTCTGAGATTCTGTGACTGTATCTTATTTTATTCATCACAGCCTTTTTGATGATACAGATGTGTTTTGTGCAGTATTTATGTTGTACACTCTTGGCTTCCATGTGTATAACACACAAGTTGTGTTGTTTATCTCTATTTTACTGCACCACCCTTAGCCAGACAAGGTCTCGCCCTATCACTGAGGCCTCTCTGTGATATTACATACAATAAAATGATTGAGATCTGAGGCTCAAACCGTGTGTTCTTCCAGATCAAATTCTTACCATATTGTTCTAGACTGGCTGATGAATCCAGCCCTCTACTCTTGCAACAAACGGGAGCAACAGGACAAAATTGCTAAATGCTACAACTGAGTATTCTAGGTAGCAAGGCACAGCCCTCTTGCTTATCAAAACACAGATCTGTAAGTGTTTCACAAGTGCAAGCTGATACAAACAAGACACCATGCTGATAACCAACTGATCACCTTCAGCTTGCACCCAAGTGGTTAAGAAATCAGATCACGTAGGGGAAAATGCTTATGGAGGATCAGAAGCACAGATGTTGTGTTGCTGGGTCAGCCCGCAGAGAGACTCAGACTTCCTTGGTTCCCCTGGAATTGAAGCGTCTCCATGGTGTGGATACAGAGTACGGGTCTACAGGGACAGCAGCACCGCTCTCCCTCTCCTGCAGCGGGGCAGGTGCGTCCCTGCCAGGCTGGGCAGCCTGCCTGCCTCTCTCTGGGGCACTTTTGGGGTTCTCCAACCTCAGCTCTGAGGTCAGGCAGGCAGGGCCCCTCCAAACACAACGGACTAGAGATAGCTGCTGCAGCAAATGCTTTTCATTATGTACCTCCCCCTCTCAACCCAGTGCGGGTGGGAGCAGGATGGGGCCCCGTGCTGCTCTGCTACGTGTTTTCTGTTATTTGGGGTGAGCAGTGCATTCCTCACATGATTTCAATGTCATGCAGAGCCCTGGGGGAATCCTTAGAGGAATGGGACATACAGTAAGAAATCTGGAGGAGATTTCTAACTATGGCAGCTATCAGGCTCCAAAACACCCTTCCAAACTATGAAGTACATAGAAACAAAAATCTCATCTGCTTTCAAATGAGAGCCTGTTAAAGTCGTGAGTGATTTCATGATTTTATATCTGTGACAGCTAAGGATCAGACCCAAGAAGGGCTGCACACTGCCTTCTCATCCTTTACCACACAAATCAGACCAACACTTACTTCCTGGAGTGGAAATGTGGTACCTTGTATTAGGGACAGGAAAGTAATCTCCCACCCTGCTTTGTCCCCATCCCCTCAAAATAATTCGGGTCTGTGTTAAACCCAAGATGCCCAGTTCATGTTTCAGTGTCAGGTCAGAGATTGCACAGAAGATTGTTATGGATATAGAAACATAGGACTGAAAGGACTTCCTGGGATGGCTGGAGGCACTGACTTCAGTGGCCATTCCCCAACTTGCTGCCACGCATTTTATTCTACCACAATTTTCAGGCTGCCAGTGTAATTGAAAATCCTACAGGTTCTGAAGGGCCAGCAGGTCAGGCTAGCATTCCCTACAATTTTTAACCTGTAACTAAAGCAAAATATAATTCCCAGAGCTACGACAAGACCAACAAAATTATGTACAGTTAGGAAAAGAGAACTCGAAGGAAAGGGAGGCCTTCATGCCTGCAGGAACTGAACACACATCTAGAATACAAATAGAAATACAGGAGGTAATGTTCTGCATCCCGTGCTGTAACTGTGGCCCCTGTGCTGCCACCTCAGAATCTGCCAGGAATCACCTGGAAGGCAACACTAATAAAATACATGCCAGAGAAACTCTGTCATGTGGTTGTTGATTAAATCTAGCATTGGGCTGACAACTGAGCTTTATGGTCCCAGTAATAAATATATATACTGACCACTCTTTTAAAGTGACATTTTGAGACTGTAAGTTATTTAAAGCAAAATACCCTAATTTGTGGATTGCAAGACGTGTAGAGACACTGAATAGAACCGCATGTGCAACACCCATGGCATCTCACATATCTCAGACTACCATGGCTCCTCTATAACTCCTTGTAAAAATCCTAAAGAGTCATAACATGAACCCTTCATCACGGCTGCCACAGACACTTCTCTGGCCCTGCCCATCTGTCCCCAGCACAGCCAGCCTGGGAAGCCGAGCTGGGTCCCCAGCACAGCCACGCAGCGAGCAGTCATCAGTGCCACTCCTACCCTGAGCGCAGCGCAGGGGACAGCGCCTGGCCCGAGCCGCCAAGGCTCGTCCTGCACGGAGCCCTGCGCCGCTGCACCGAGCCCGGCACGGAGCCCTGCGCCCCTGCAGCCCGCCCACTGCGCCGGGGCGCCCGGTGCCCACTGCCGGTGTGCGGTGCCCGGTGTGCGGTGCCCGGTGTGCGGTGCCCGGTGCGCGGTGCCCGGTGCGCGGTGCCCACTGCCCGGTGGCCGGTGCGCGGTGCCCGGTGCGCGGTGCCCACTGCCCGGTGCGCGGTGCCCGGTGTGCGGTGCGCGGTGCCCGGTGCCCACTGCCCGGTGTGCGGTGCCCGGTGCCCACTGCCCGGTGCGCGGTGTGCGGTGCGCGGTGCCCGGTGCGCGGTGCCCGGTGCGCTGTGCCCGGTGCCCACTGCCCGGTGCGCCGTGTCTGGTGCGCGGTGTCAGCCGCGTTCCGTCGCGCTCCCGACGAGCGACGGCGCTCCAGGCTCCCGCAGCGATGGGAGGCAGCGGCAGTGCCGGGGCGGGCCCGCTAGGGGGCGCGCGCTCCCCCCGCTTCGCGTCCGGGGCTGCGCTCCGCTTCCGGTCGGCGCGACGTGCGCAGGATGGGCCGTGGGCGTCCCGGAGCCGTGAGTGACCCCCGGGCCGTGAGTGACCCCCGGGCCGTGAGTGACCCCCGGGCCGTGAGGGATGCCCGGGCCTTGAGTGACGCCGGGGGCCCGCTGCCGCGGGGAATGGCCCGGGGAGCCTCGGCCCGGCTGGAGAGCGAGGGGAAGCGGAGGCTGGGACGGAGAGGGATTGGACGGTGGCGAGCACTGCCGTCTCCTCCGCTCGGAGCCCTCCCCGGGCCCCGCCATCCCGCGCCGCGGGCCCCGTCCCGTCTCGGGGCGCGGTGCTGGTCGGAGCAGCAGCGCCGTGTCATTGTCCCGGCAGGTCCAGGGCACTGGCGGCAGCAGCGCCCTCAGCAAGTGCTCGGCGGCTGCACGAGGCTATTTCCAGGACCGGTTCCTGCGGCTTCTGGCGGGGCGGCGGCGGCGGCGGCGAGCGCCGCTTATCCACCGGTGAGGAGCGAGTGCTTCGCGGGGTCTTTCGCTGCCCGGCTGCTGAGCCCCGGTGCCCGCGGGGCGTGGAGGGCACCTCGGTCTCTCGGACTGCGGTGGGGCCAGGAGACACAGGGCAGGGGGAGGAAAGGATTAAGCTGAAAGAGTAGGTTTAGGTTACATATTAGGAAGAAGATCTTCCCTGTGAGGATGGCGAGGCCGTGGCTCTCGGTTTGACCAGAGAAGTTGTGGCTCCATCACTGGAAGCGTCCAAGGCCAGGCTGGATGGGACTTGGAGCCACTTGGTCTAGTGGAAGGTGTCCCCTGCCCATGGCAGAAGGCTGGAGCAAGAGCAGCTTAAGGTCCCTTCCATCATTAAGGCCCATGCTTGGAGCTGTCAGTTGGGCAAGGCACAGGTTCTCAAAGAGATTTTAAGCAAAGTACACAGAATGGCAGAGTGGCAACGTGCAGTGTACTGTCTCGCAGTTGTGTAACCTTTTTACACTGTTAGTGTAATGTTACATGGCCTCTGGACCAAAACTGAATGCATCGTCCTGAGTAAAATATACCACAAAACTGGTTCCTAGCTCCATTTAGGATTGCTAACTGGATCCAGTTAGGATCCAGTTGAATGCTGCTGAAAACTTCATAATATTTGAAAACATACTAATAATGTAATAACACCAGTAGTTTTCTCATTAATTCTCCAGAACGATACCGTTTTTGTAAGGTATTTATTTGGTGACTGGACTTCTCCAGAGCTTTGTAAGACACAAGAATGTTTTAATGTGTGTTTGCAGAGGGCTCTAGACAGATGACATGGAAATTACATAATTCGAGGTGAATAGTTTAATGCAATCCAAATGACTGTGAATTGCCAAAGGAGTTCAGTTCTGGGGAAAATCAAATAGTGGTGTTCAAGCAGAAGCTTGCAGGCCCATGAAGGTGAGTGTGGCTCATTAGGAAGCCTGCACTGACTTGTCACACGACATTGGCATACCAAGCTGAATTCACAGGAAGGGTTCTGTATTGCATTTATCAACGATTTTGGGATTAGACTATGTGGTCCCTGTGGTGCGTGAAGATGGTAACCTGCTTGTTAAAGGAGTGATAAGAGCTGGAATATAGCCAGGTGGATATAGGATGAAACTAACTAAAAGAGAATGCCAAGAAACAAGATGCATCAGTCCATGCCAGACTAGGGAAATGGTAAATGCTTTCCATGAGTTTGTCTGACTTAGTTCCATGTACTAAAAAAACAGAGAACAGAATTCCTCTCCCGACTTTGCTTCTCCTCTCTTTTTTGTTCCCTTCTCACTGCATTAGGACACACTCATTCATTTTGTTGTTATGGCATATGGTTTGGGGCAGGAACTCGGGTATCAGCCATCTGCATTGCCAGGGAGCATCCTCCTCACTGTCTGGATTCATACATTTTCATTCAGCAAATATTTACTTATGCAAAACCTAACAGGTCCAGCTGGGATATCTGCATGTTTTCTCTGGGTTTTATCCATTGTCTTGATGGTTAATATGCACACTGATTGCAGGAGATATGTATTTATTAGCAAGCTCTCGAGATGACAAAATCATCTCCCAGTGCAAGCCTGTAAACAAGGAATTATTGGGTAGAATCTTAGAGAAAAAAAATCTTTTTTTTTTTTTTTAATTGAAGTTGCCAATGCTGGAGAAATCAAGTTCCTGGACAGTGATCACAACTGAATTTGCTCCTACAGGGGTTATTACATCCGTGCCCGTGCTGTAGATCACTGTGTTCAGGACTTCCTGCTGAAGACACAAAGCCTATCCAGGACACAGGTACATTTTCTTTGGGGCTTCTGGTGTCTCTCACTAAATGTGTGTAAAGTCTTTATGGCATGAGGGCAGTAACTCACTATTGCATCTGTTGGGATCCATTCCCAGCAGGGCACAGAAATCTGACTGGCAGTACTGTGACTGTCCATGTGTCACTTTGGCAGAAGTATCTGGGAGGGGGCAATAACCACACAATTCTTCTGCCTCTTGCAGTAGGTTTGCCTGATTTTGTCACTCTACAGATGATGTTTAATGTTTTTCACACCTAGATGCTCAAATGCTGCTGGAGTTGAGGATAACTTTTTCTGTTACTTTCTCTGCAGATCCTATCTTTAGGTGCTGGCTTTGATTCTTTATACTTCCGTTTGAAGGATATGGGCCTTCTGCATCACACTGTGGTATATGAGGTCGATTTCCCAAATGTGGCATGCCAAAAAGCTACTCTGATCAAAGGAATGAAGGAATTGTCAGCACTGGTGGGAGACACTGGAGGGGAAGGATTAGGTATGGCATTCATGGAAGATTTTTTTTTGTACAAAATGTTTAGAAGAAACAAACATAGCTTCAGCCTTCAGAAAGCAAGAGGTTATAGTAGGGGAACTATGAAATTTTAGATGAAAAGGATGTTCATTTTATGAAAAATGTTGAAACAAAACATTTGTAAGCATTGGGAGATAACAAGAAGCCAGGACGGATTTGTCAGGAACTAATTATATCAAACTAAGGTCAGTTTTTTTCTGTTGCAATTTCTGAAAGTGTGTGTCTAGCTTGGAGCATACTGATCCAAAAACAGTGGCAAACTGTAGCGTGTCCAGTGGGGGGTGGTGGGGATGAGGAAGTGATGGAGCAGGTGATGTAGGAGGGGAGGCTGAGAGAACTGGGTTTGTTCAGCCATGGGGAGGAGTTTGGGAGGGAGGTGTTGCAGCACTTTTCAGCTTCCCTATTGGGAGAGGTTAGAAAAGACAGAGCCACACTTTTCTTGGAGGCATAAAGCAAATAGCCAAGGGACAATGGTTGAAAGTTGCAAAAAAAGGGAAATTCCATTGATGTATAATGAAAATCTTGGGAAGGAGGTTGCACCACATGAGTAGTAAAAATGGGAACAGATTGGCCAGAAAGGTAATGGGATCTCCAGCCTTGGAGATAGAGCTTGACTGGACAAAGCTTTGAGCAATATGACACAGATAATTGCCATGAGGAAGTATTTGGACAGGATGACTTTTAAATGTCCATTTCGCCCTAAATGATACAAGGATTGATGAACTTAATGGGTAAGAGAGAAGATTTGACTCTTAAGTGCCTTGACTGTAATAAAACATTAGTTGTTATGTCTCCTGACTTTTTTTGCCCTCCAAGGCAGGAGAAAATGAGCCTTGTGAAACTACTGCAGAATATTGGGCCAGCTAAATGCTAAGGGACAAAAGGAGAAATGTAAAGTATGTAGATCACTAGAGGTCTCTCCTGCATCTGTTTTCCTCCAGCATTTCCAATAATGCTGTAGATGATACGCTATAGAAAATGGAGCTGCAGGAAACATGGGATCTTGAAATAAGATGAATGAGAGTAGGAGTTTGACAAAATATATGAATGGTCTGAAAAACACGGAATAAAATGCAGTAGGGACTTATGTAAACTGCTGCATTTAGATGGTATTAATCAATTTAAACACAGGTGGAGGACAGCTATAGAGTGTGAGTTTCTAACTCCCAGGTCTTAGTGAGAAGCTCTTTCAAGAGTTTGTTAATTTTTTTCCTGAATCCATTCACACTTTTAATATTGGCTGAGTCGTGTTGCAAGGAGCTCTCTCCATACCAAGAATCTTCAGGTACTTAAAGAAAAGTGTCAGATAGCTGGAAATACCCTATTATCTGTGTCCAGAGGTCAGCAAAGGATGGATGCACAGCTTAGAAGAAATTAGAGCAGAACACTGATGGACTTCTGAAAAAGGCCATTTTGCCTCCATAGGTGTATGCCTTTTGAGAACAGTGTAGGTTGACTCTCCTCAGGATAGATACAGTTGTTGGATTGCAGAGACAGAGTAGTTTTAGTAGATTTCTTAAGGTACTTTACAGTTTGCTTTGTTAATGATGTGGTTTTGCCTGAAAAGGTCAACAGACTCAACTTACCATATTCTGGTCAACTTACCATATTCTGATGGGGTGCAGAGGTATGATAATACTTGCAGATCATAAACTGGAACTTATTTCTGAGGATGGTGATCTGTGATTCAGATCCTGGTATTTGCCAAGATCTAGCATGTGCAGTTTCAGGACTCAGTGCCATTTGACAGAAATTAAATGTGTTTAACAAACCAATCAACTAAGCCTAGGAAACCTTAAAATGGTTTTCTGATTGTGAGGGTAATAATTGAAATTCTATCAAAGAAGTGGTGCTTTCTTAGCCTAAAGTGAAAAGTGTATAAATGAGAGACTTTTAGGTTTGATTTTGAATTACAGTTGTTCTAAAAAATTCTCATGAATACAATAAAGTTTTGATGTTATATTAAGTGTAATGATTCTATGAGAAATCTGTAGGTGAAATTTGCATTAGGAATAAGGGAGTTCTAGACCTGGAGTTAATGGATCACATGGCACTATCCCTTCATGGGTAATGTAGTGATGGGGATTTTCTTGTACATGTTCCAGAGAAATATAGTTGACGGACATAGCCTTGTGAGTGATTGCCTGTGAGTTTGATTTTCATGTTTGTTTCTTTTAGTCTCAGTATTGCAGCAGCACCATAGTGAGGTTTTATCATTTTTGTCTCCCAGGAGCCATTACCTTTTCTGGAGAGGATTATAAATTACTGGGAGTGGATTTATCAGAGCTGTCTGAGCTGCAAAGAACCCTGGAGGAAGCAGGACTGAACAATGAAATCCCCACCCTCTTCATCGCAGAGGTGGTGCTCACCTACATGGAGAACACCAGGTCAGCTGGGTACTCCTCTCTTGCCCAGTACTAAAGGGAAAACAGTAAGCTTCTTTCTGAGTACGTCATCTTGGGTTCAGAGACCTGTTCTCTTGAAACTAAAGCCTTGGGAATTCTGTATTTGGTGTCCCAAATATCTCCCTGCATTGTAATTCTGATGGTGTCATTGATGTCCACATGATATCCTAAAAGGAAGGAAAAAAGAAAAATCTCACATGATCAGTTTGAGGTTTTTGTTCTTCTCATTCCCTGAATTGTCTGTGCAGATGGCGAGGAGATGCTCAGCACAGCACTGTCAGTGTATTGCCACTTGTCAGGATGCCTTAATAGCAGCTTTATGGTGTTGCAGGAAGGTACAATGCATCTGTGGTGTGACGAGTGGGCTGTCAGTTTAATTTCTAACGGACAATTTCTCAACAGGTCAGATGCCTTGATTCAGTGGGCAGCAGAGCATTTTCCTCAGGCATGCTTCCTGGTCTATGAGCAGGTGCACCCAGAGGACCCCTTTGGACATGTCATGCAGCAGCATTTCAGGCAGCTGAACACTGCCCTGCACTCACTGGCACAGTACCCTGACTGTGAGGCTCAGCAGAGGCGCTTTCTGGGGAAGGTGAGCACCTGCAGCTCTAGGCCATGCATGAAGCATGATTTATCTGTGGAAGATTGGAACAGGGAGTGCTTGGTCAGTTATTGCTTGATGCAAACAGGGCTGGGGCTGAGGTACTGCTTTCTCTGGTAGTGTGACTCATCATTAGAAGGTGCTTCCAGCTGGGTTGCAGCCTACTGTGTCATATGGGATTAATGGGTTCCTCTGAGACTTTTGATGTAATAAATTAAGTTTTTAAGAACTTTACAGATGAGAAATCTCTTTTCATCAGTTATTTGGATGCTCTTGCTTTAGCTAGACAGTCTTAGTGGCTCATGCAGGTGTTTAATTTAGGGTCTTTGTTTTCCTGTGGGAAGTGAGTGTCCCAGTTTGAAAATACAGGGATCTGCTAGGGAAAGCAGGAGCATCCCTTAAAATGGAGAAAGCAAATCCCTCCCTCTGAATTAGTGTAATTTTGAAATTAAGGGGCTCTCAGGCAAAGATGTGGAGATAGGAGTAACAGTTCTTTACTAGTATATCTAACAAGATAAACAAAACAACAACAAGAATGAAATTAACAGCAAACTGAATTTCTGTCCTTCCAGAGGTGATAACTTGAAGGGATTTGTCTTTTAGGGCTGGACTGAGTGCAGTGTCATGGATATGAATGAGTTTTTCACCTGTTGTATTCCAGAAGATGAGCAGCAAAGAGTGCAGACTCTGGAGCCTTTTGATGAGTATGAGGTAACCCTCCTTTATTCTGAAGATCAGGAACCTGGCTTTGATACCATAAGGTATTTGCAATTTCTTATGGTTGCAATTCTGTACAGAGCTGCTGAGGCACAGATGTTCATGGAGGCAGAAGGGACCTTGGGTCAGCTTAGTTAACACAGAGGCCATGAGGAGCTCTTGGTGAAGCAGCCTGGGAAGAAGGCTCTCCTTGATCTTAGAAAAGCTGCATGTTAATTCTTTCCTGTGAGCAGTCTCTCAAGGAGACAGGCTTGCCATAGCAAATTACCTGGTAGTGTCAAAAAAAGTTGTACATGCTAAAAGTTGGCATGTATTCAAGGGACAATTGCTTTAATGAAAGAGAAATCCATTAAGGATGACTGGATACATAAATATACACTTGATGTGCTGTTCTTGACTGTAGTTGTTTGAGAGCATTCCTGGGGAAAGAGATGTACTTGTCCTGCTCTTCCATTTTGACAGACTATGATGTTATTGTTGGATACAGGTTTCTAATTTTGGATATTTTTTGGTCTGACTTTGTATAGCCCATTTGTGTGTTAATGATTGAAATTCAACTATGACTGTTCTTTGCCATTTTTATGTTAACTGCTGGCAAAGTTTCTGACTAGTTGAAGTCTAGAAGTGGAGATAAGTACGAGATATCGAGTAACATTGAGGTAAATATCCTGTGGAATACTTACTAGAAGTTTCTCTTTTGATTTTATAGTTCTCTGTTTATAATTTCAGAAATCTAATAACTGTAGTATGAAGACAATTGAATGTGCTTGAATTTATTTTGCCAACATGGTAGGACCTTCTCTGCTATATTAATGTAAAAGTGGCAACTGAAAGTGGTGGCATATTTGCTAAGTGGTTTAGGAATGTCTGCCAGAATCGTAGGTCAAGGCCATTGCTCATAAAGTGGGAAAGTAAAGACTTGGTATTGTTTTCCTTACAGAGGAAGGAATGTGCATGAGTCCAAGCTGGAAAAGTGCACAGGGTTGAACAATGTGATGACAGAGAGCTCTACAATTAGCCTTTGGGAGAAAGATTAAGTAAGATCCAGGTGTTATTGTAAACAAACTTAGTCAAATTAGGTAAGAAATGTAAAATAGACATCCAGTGTAGAGGCAGACTATTTTTAGAATGATTTGCTTAGGAACTAGTAGTGGATTCTTCCATTTTCAACATTTATGTTAATTTCTGAGTGTCACTTTTCAAAAGATGCTTTTTACTTCTAATATGGGTTGGGGCAATGAAGCTGATTACATGAGTTCTTGTGCCTTTTAAATGGATGGTTATGTTTGCTAGTCACGTAGTTGGCTGAATATATCCCACCACATGGGAATGAACACACTCGATTCCGGAGTGAACTCTCATTGCTACTGGCTTCCTGTACGTTCCTTTTGCTTGTGCTTCTGCCTCAGAATGTTTCCAAGGCCAGACTGAAAATTATGCATTATTGTCCAGCACAGACCATGTTGAACCTTTTAACATTTGTGATTTCTTTGGGATCACTTATATGCCATGAACTTTAAGAAACCTTAATCCCGCTGGTGTAAAGACCTCACTCCTTTTTATGATAAGAACTGAGAAGCATAAAGTTTTCCTTTTCCAAAAAGAAAAACTTTACCAGGCATCATATAGTTAAGCTATGGGATGCATGTTGGTCACATTAAGAGTCTATGTGATCTCAAAGAGCAACTGGGTAATTTCATGGACGAAAAATCATTCAGGTATTGTCCAGTACAAAGACACAGCTTCTCGCTTAGAAGATCTCTGGGCTGTAAGTTTTTAAAAGTTGGAGTGAGAGAGGTGTTTGCCCAGGAGTTCTTTCTTTGATTCAGCTTTACCCCTCTCATTTTGACCATTTGGTCACCCAGACTCTTCTGAGGTCCTTACTACTGTTTGCTCTAAGATTTTGAAGGGGGGTTATTTTTTGTTTGGTTCTTCCTTTCTTGGTTTGTTTTTTACTTTGGGCTTTCTACAGGAATGGCATCTGAAATGTTCTCATTACTTTGTGTTGGCTGCATCGAAGGGGATGGAGCCTTCCTGGACTCCGTTGTTACCCAGTGTGACAGGTACACACCAAGTAGTGTTCACAGTATTCTTTTATCTCATGAAGGCATCTCTGGAAGGTTTTAGGAGACACTGGAATGCTGGAAGGGGCAGATAGGATGCTCCTCCACACTCCTCCACAATAGTTCTGCTGTCCAAACCAAGGGCAGGGCAGTGGCCTAATGCTGCTGGTTCTGATCACTTCTGTTCTTTCAATAAACCTCTCAGTCCGAGAGTTTGTAATTGTTCATACATGAGCCCTTCCAGTGCATGGCTGCAGTGCCAGCCTGCTGTGGTCCTCCTCCTGTTTTCGGGATCTCCCTTTCAAATTTATTCCTGGTTGCCTCTACATATGGCTCTCTGAACCATTCTCTCCTTCCAGCTCCCAAAAGGTTGTTCTGTTTTCTTTACTGCCCTGTCCAGCAGACCACTCAGGAGCCTGACATGAAGCTGTGCTTTGCTTTGTTATCCCTTGTGGGTGCAATTGTACCTGTTGTATTTCTGTTTCTGAAATGCATTTAAATCTGTATGTCACTTATTTTAGATGGGAGAAAAGTGGTACAACTGGGGAAAAGCCAAGACTAAGATTGTGTTTACAAGATAAAAAGGATTTGGTGGCAGTAGCAGTCCAAGAAATTCCTGGTTTTGACTGCTTGCTTCCTTTTTCAGGGAGAAAGCAGAAGGTTATTTTTCCACTGTTTTATATCACTAATGTTCACAGTATAGAACCACAAGTAGCTGTAGCTTCAAGAAGAAGCTGATATCTGTGTTCTAGGGAGCAAGAAAAGCAGCTGAAAAAGGACAGGGCAGGATTGCATTCCTGAGGCCATCAAGGCCACTGAATCCATGTGTTGTGGCTCAATTAGATTTGAAGATGTTATGAAATTGAAGCTAAATGAATGTATGATTTAATATACTTTGTCATTGTCACTGGTCCTTAAGTTAAATCCTAGAAGGCTCCTAAAGGCATAGTATTTGTCCTTAAGTTCAGAAAAAAAAAATTAATATTTGCTTAACGGACTTTATTACATTGAAGACATTTGATTCATTAGAGACAGGATTAGGGTTTTCCTGCTGCTGTTTCTGTTCTATTCAAAAATGATAGCAAAAGCCTTCAAAATCTGGTAAATTGTCCATGATTAGATATCTTTTACTGGGAATGCAAAAGATATGTCTCTAATGTCAATAAATGCCCCCAGTTATTCTCTCAGATAGACTTGGGTCCCAGTTCAAGAGACTGCAAATACTAAATCTTCCAAAGAGATCTGGTAAGTATATTTTGTGACATGAAAAAGCTCCTCTGTCTTTAAAAGATCAGTCTGTAAAACAACATTTAAGCCCAAGGAGATGAAATTTCTTATTCATCAAATGATAAAGTAGGGTCTTGTACAAAGCAATGATCAGTACAGGCAATTTTTCTGATTATGGCGTACAAAAAATAGAAGCTGCTCTTCCTCCACTTCATCATCTCTTAAAGCACAAGAACAAAGCCCTTGATTAAAACACAAAAGAGAGAGAGATTCCAAACTGATTAAAAGAAAATGATATGTGAGGTGAGTCAGAGTTCTGTGCTGAAAGTTTGCTTTGTGCTAAGGGGTATAATATTTAGAGAGGAGATACTCAGATAACTGGAAATACTCTCCTATAGTAGGACCATTGCAATTACCAGATTACTTGCCATGCTTCAATATGTTAGTTCAGTGCTTCTGTGAAGGTAGGATCAAAATCTGACAAGAAACTTTGAAATCAGCTTCTAGGTATTTGTCCTTTTTCTGCTGCTCTTTGCTGTTCATGTAACCAGATGTTGTCTTAATCAGAGAGGTGCTCCTTTTGAAGGTACTGCAGTTTTTCATATCTTGCTGCAGCAGTTTAGGACACTCAGTTGGCCAGTCTTACATCCCCCCTGTGAAAGCAGTCTCAGAATTGCAGGAGCTGAGTGAGCAGAGTAGAAATTACAGTTGGTACTGTAGTAGTTTTAACCATTACATCCTGATTTCTAGGGCGTGTCAGATTATCTGTGTGCCAAGAAATACGTCAGCTTGCTTATCAATTTTTTCTTCTTGAACAGATGAGTGGTCATCTTGAAAAGGTGACATGCTTAATCTCTTACTTAAAATGTAGTCCTTGGTTTGTATTTGTGCATCAATTGTTTGGTTCTCTTTGGTTTATAGTTCCTCGTTCTGGTCCTGTTGGGATGGCTGGGAGTGTCCCTGCAGCAGTGTGTGCAAGGCTCTCAGGAGCGCCTGGTCTGAGACGTTACGGTCACCACTCTGTTCTTATCAAACCCAATGTGATTCTTACCACGGGAGGCTTTGGGGAGGAGCATGGACAGCACTGCCGCATGAGAAATTTCCATGTGCTGAGTAAGCGTGCTGGCTGCTGGGAAGCTGTGACACAGAATATTCCTGACAAAAGATGGGGTGAGTTCCCATACCGATGGCAAGTGCAAGGGGGAAACCTTGGTGCTAAAAGTGAAAGAAAGTCTAGTGAAGAAGTGACGTCATGGCACAGTGACACTGGCAGACCCAGAGTTGAAGGTTCTGGTTGCTAAATGCTGTATCCTGCCTTTTGGTCACCAAAACCCCATGCTGTGTCCTAGGCTGGGGGCAGCGTGACTGGAAAGCTGGAAAGGGACCTGGGGGTTCTGTTTGACATTGGTTGAACATGAGCCTAGGTGGACAAGAAGGCAAGTGGCACCTGGCTGGTACCAGCCTAGTGTGGCCACAGGCACAGAGCAGTGATTGTCCCTCTCTGCTGGGCACTGCAGAGACACCTCGAGTGCCATGTCCAATTCTGGGCCTCTAACAGAAAGAGAGACGTTGAGGGGCTGGAGTCATAGAATCAGAATCATGGAATGGTTTGGGTTGGAAGGGACTTAAAGATAATCTAGCTCCAACCCTCTTCCATGGACAGGGGCACCTTCCGCTAGACCAGGTTAATCAGAGCCCCATCCAGCTTGGTGTGGAATAGTTCCAGACAAATGGTAGCCACTTCTCTGGGCAACTCTGTGCCAGAGCCTCATGACCTTCACAGAGAATAATTTCTTCCTAATATCTAACCCTGCCCTCTGTCAGTGGGAAGCTCTTCCCCCTTGTCCTGTCACTGCAGGCCCTTTTCCAAAGTCCCCTCCAGCTCTCTTGGAGCTCCTTTAGGCACTGGAAGGGGTGCTAAGGTCATCCTGGAGGCTTCACTTCTCCAGGCTGAACAGCTCAAACCCTCTCAGCCTATCTTCAGAACAGAGGGGCTTCAGTCTTGTGATCAAGCTAGTAGACTCTGAATTTTTTCCTACAGCTCCATGTCTTTATTATACTGGGGACACCAGACCTGGATGCAGAACTCCAGGTGGGGGTCTCAGAAAAACAGCATTATAGGGTGAGAATCATCTCCGTCGACCTGCTGGCCAAACAAACTCTTTTGGTGCAGCCTGGGACATGCTGACTTTCTGTGCTGAAAGCATGTACTGCCAAACGTACTGAACTTTTTCATGTTGAAACTACTGAACTTTTTGTCCACAAACTCCACCAAGTCCTTCTCCCCAGAGCTGCTTTTGATATGTTCTCTGGCCAGTCTGTTTTTGTGCTGGGATTGCCCCAGCCCAGGTGCAGGACCTTGCCCTTGGTCCCACTGAACTCCGTGAGGTTGGCACAGTCCCACCTCTCCTGTCCAGGTCCCTCTGGATGCCGCTCCCTTTCCCTCCAGCTCATGACTGCACCATACAACTCCCTGTCATTGACAAATGTGCTGGGGGTGCCCTTGATCCCACTGTCCGTGTCACCAGCAAAGATGTTAAATAGTGCTTTTACCTATGGAGACTGAACAGTGCTTATCACTGATCTCCACATGGGCACTGAGTTGGTGACTGTGACTCTTTGAGTGAGACCTACCAGCTAATTCCTAATCCACCAAATCATCCACCTGTCAAATCCTTGTCTCTCCAGTTTGGAGACTGGGTGCTGGGCAGGACAGTGTGAAATGCTTTGTACAAGTCCAGGTAGAGGACATTGGTTTCTCTTCCCACATCCATCACTTCTGTAAGTTCATTGCAGTAGTGGCCAAGGGAACTGGGTGTGTGGGGGCTCAGCCTGAAGAAAAGGAAGCTCAAGGGGAAGCTTCTCACTCTTTATGACTACCTGAAAGGAGGGTGTAGTCAGGTGGAGATCAGCCTCTTCTGCCAGGAGACAAGGGATAGGACAAAAGGAAATGGCTTCAAGCTGTGCCAGGGGAGGTTTAAGTTGGATATGGAAAAACAAGTCTCTAAGTAAAGGGTTGTCCCTGTTTGGCATAGGCTACCCAGGGTAGGTGAAGTCCACATCCCTGGAAGGATTTAAAAGCCGTGTGAAAGTGGCCCTTGAGGACATGGTTTAATTTGTGGCCGGGAGAGTGCTGGAGAAATGGTTGAACTTAATAATCTTTAAGGGTCTTTTGCAACTTAAATGATTATAAATTTATTGGAAAAAAAACCCACTTGTGTGAACCCTGACGTTTTGTATCTCCACAGGTGAGAGGTTGTACCATACTGTGTCTTGTCTCTCAGACACTCTGGCCCTGGTGGTAGGAGGACGAACATCCCCATCGAGTGCTGGATTGGGAATGTTGTGGCTGAAGTTCCCCAAAACCTGTAATGCTTCAGGCCCAGATGACGTTGCAGTGGAGCTTGTAAGTCTGCAGCCTGCTGCTGAAGCAGCAGCTTTGCGTTGGAGACACAGCACAACTGAAATGACCTTCAAAGGTAAAAAGCCTGGAAAGATTGGAAATGGATTGTAGGCATGCAGGATCTTTCACTTGACTTGTTGATCTTCATGAAATTCATATTGACCACTTCTCAAACCTGGCAGTAGGAAGGAAATTAAGAGGCTTTGAGATCTCTTCTTGACACTTGAAATGTGGTGATTTTTAATTTTGTCTACATAATCCCTGGTGGCAAGTAGGATTGAAAACTACTGTAATCCGTTCTGGAAGACTGATTCTTTGAGATTGTCTATGGTGAAGTTATTCATGCTTGATCATGCCAGAAATAAAGTTTGCTCTCTCCGAAGGAGATTTTTTGTGGAACAGGATCCCTATTTCTTTATCAAGTCCTTCAGAAGAAATATTGCTTTTCTAGTAGCAATTGACAAACACTCAATAGTTGTGAACAGTTCTAGAATCAGGTCCTGCAATAGCAAGGTGAAGGTTGGTCTGTTAAGAGATCCTGGTTGTAAAGGGCAAAAACTTAAGCAGTGGCATTCAGGAGCTGAAAGCTGTCCTTTCCTAAGGTGTCCCATTACTGCAGCTTGCAGGGAATTCTCCAAGGGGAGCAGAAGGAAATTTTTGAGCAGTTGTTAGTCTAGTCTGGAGCACACTTTGCATTTGTGGAGCAATGTTTAATTAACACTGTAGCATAGTTTAGTGTTCTGCCTTCCAGTCAGAATTTTATATCCAAAAAGCAAATGCCAAAAGGGTAAATAAAATTTTATTAATAATTAAATAATTATTTAATAATAATTAAAACATTGGGTTTTGTCTTTGTCAAACTGTACTGTTTCGTCTTATTTTTGTCTCGATACTGCTTTGTCGCTGAAGAAAGTGACCAACCTTAGTGTTATCTGCACAGTCCATTCTGAATCAGTGAAAGGACAGGGCATAGAGCACTGAATGCATGTCCTTGGCGTCTATCCAAAATACTATTGCCCCCTTTTTGTCAGCTTCCCTTCTATGCAAACAGAAGTTTTTGCTTTTGTGGCATACTAGATTGTGACTTCTCTCCAACCTGGCTCTCTGTTTCCATAGGTGAACAGTACTTGTTTGTGTATGGTGGCCGCTCTGCTCTGGAGCCTGTGCTTGGGGATTGGTATTTTCTGCACACTCCAGAACTCTCCTGCACTGTGGTAAGGAAGTACTCCATGGTGATTAGATTTAGACTTCTGGTAACTTCTAAACACCCAGCTTCTTAGTCGAATACAGTCTCTACAGAATACTGGAGGTTGGAAGGGACATCTGGAGTCATCCAGCACTCCTGATTAAAACAGGTCTTACTAGAGCAGGTTGCTGGGTATTATCCCCATGGATGGAGACTCCACAATCTCTCTGGGCAACCTATTCCAGTGCTTGACCACCCTGATAAAACAATATGAGGGGGTTTTATGTTTAAGTGTTTTTTTTTCTATGTCAGTTTGTGCCCATTGCCTCTTGCCCTGTTGCTGAATGCTACTGAGAACATATTATCTCTGTCTTCTTTCACCTCTCCCATCATGGACTTGTCTAGCTGCAAGCTAGACATTTTTGTTGAAGGGTACTGTTAGAGACAGTATAAAAAGCTTTGTTACAGTCAAAACCACCTGCACATCTGCTGGTTTGCCTCAACTATATTGCTGAATGTGTCATAAAAGGAAATTGAGTGAAAGAGGACTTACTCCCTCATTTATTTACTGGCCACCAACCTGATGTAACTCTGTTTACTGTAAGTCTTTGAGCCCAACCTGGTACATAGCACCATTACATGGTGAGAGATTCATAACTGCAGGAGGTCACAAGATAAACATGAGTAAGCTATATCCCACTGTTGTGGGAGGCCTACACTGTGTCTTCAGATATGTAACCATGAATGTTATCTGGAAGACACATGAATTGCTGCTTTCTTTTTCTACAGTGTTCCTAACCTCAGCAGAACTGTAAAATACCCAAAGCTGATTGCTGAAAATAGATGGACAGGGTGTAAAACTGCTGAATTAGAGGTATGCAAGAGTGACCATGCCACATACCTCACAAGAGAGGGTTTTGAAAGTCTTCTAGCTATTGAATCTGGAGAAGACTGAAGATAGAAATCTTCTAATATCTAAAATACTGCTGCAGAGAAGACAAAATTTGTTCTCCAGTTTAACTTTGAGTAGTACAGACAATCAGCTGGACACTAAAGAAAACCACTGATCCTGAAGCTAGATGAGTCTGAAATAGACTGCCTAAAGAGGCGAGAAATTCTTGTCACTGCTGAGTTTTGGAAACTGTCATCCATCCAGATGATAAAAGATACAGTTTCATTTGTTTTAAGGAAAAGGAATGGACCAAGTGGCCTCCAAATTTTTCTCCATCACTTATTTGCTGTGATATTCCTTTAAATGCCTGATCTTACTTTTTTTCCTTTAGAGCTTGCACTCAAGATTTTCTTTCTGGATTTTAGTCCTGCAGTTGAGCCTTTTATCCTGCTCTGTCGTTTGAGCAACTGATTACCTGCTTTGCTGGCCACTGCATTAGTCCACGTGTTTCTAAACAAACTTGTAGTTCCCTGGTGTATGTCTTAAGTAGAAAGCAGCATGCAAGAATGCAGATAAAGTTACCTCTAATAAATGTGTGGAAATACACCCCGTAAAGATTGATTATATTAAATGTACTGAGGGTCAGAGACAGTGTAAATGGAAGCATGTAGCAGTCCCTAGAGTAACATGTGGAGAAGGCAGGTTGGGTGTCAGAAAGCTCAACCACAAAGGAAAAGGCATTTAAAAGCCTGGACATTAAGCAGACACTTAGCTTGGCAAACTTCAGCCTTGGACTTGTTTTTTTTGTTTTTTTTTTTTAGATTGCTGTTGAGGGTCCAGTCCCAGAAAGCCGCCACTCTCACAGTGCCTGCAGCTGGGAAGGAGGTGTGCTGATTGCAGGAGGTCTGGGAGCAGCTGAGCAGCCCTTGGGTTCAGTTTTTCTTCTGAAGGAGCTTGAACATGGCTTTCAGTGGCAGACAGTAGAGACACACCCTCCTCTTGTCCCAAGGTAAGCAGAAGGCATTCATAGCATCATAAAATAGTTTGATTTGGAAGGGACCTCTTAAAGGCCAACTAGTCCTACCTCCCTGCAATGGGTTCGGGGCATCTTCAACTAGACAGGTTCCTCAGAGCATTCAGCAGAGAATCTTCAGCTTGTCTCTACCAGCCTCCATTGCTAATGGAGTTCAATCTCATTTTGAATTCACAGGTATTCACATACTGCACATGTGCATGAGGGAAAGCTTCTGCTCGTTGGTGGAGTGTGGTTTCATGCATCCTCTGTGCCAGGTGTCACTGTCATTGACTTAATGACTGGTCTTTGTTTGGACTATGTGATTAATGTGGTAAGTACTGAATTTTTTTGTTTCAGGGTAAGCAGTGTCCTGTGAAGGAACATGGTAACTTTATGGAGAGGTAGGATCTAATTCCAAAGTGCTGTTACCTAGTCCAGAGAATGTAGCAATTTTAAGAGAGAGAGAGAGATGGAATGTGCAGAAGACTGGAACATGGAGCTGCTCAGTTTCAGACAAGGGGCAGCAGAACTGAAATGGGCACATGCATAGTCACTTCAGGATGTCTGTGGAGGAAGGGAACAGATAAACCACAGGCTAAGTTAGTGTTTATGGAGGTCCAAGGTATAATTTCATTGAGAACTTCTTGGTGGAAACTGCAGTGTGCTGTTACTGCTGCCTGAAATATGAGAAAAAAACCAGCATGGAAATACTGGAAACTTCACTGGAAGATAAAAGCTTCCTGTAAGGATGATTGAACACTGAACAGACTGCTCAGAATCTGTTGTATTTCCATTACTGGAAATATTTGAAAGCCTGCTTGGATTGAGCCTGCTTGGAACAGGGTGGTTGGACTGAATGATGCATGGAGGATCCTTCCAACTTCAACTATTTGGTGACTTTCTTCTATGAATCACTGAAGAAGAGTCATACAGGTGGTGCCAAACAGCAGAATTTTGGCATACTCTGGGCAAAACTTGGTCTACATCTCTGAGTAGCCCTCATCTCAAGTAATACTGTCTTGAGTAAAAGAAAGACACACATCTGTTGGGTGAAATCCATAGAAGGGCCACAAAGATCATCAGAGAGCTGGAGCTGATCTCCTGTGATGATGCTGACAGAATTGGGATTGTTGAGCCTTAAGAGGGGGAAAGGGCTATGGGAATACCTTAGAGCCCCTTCCAGTACTTAAAGGGGGACTTGTAAGAAAGATGGGAACAGACTTTTTAGCAGTGATAGCAGTGATAGACTTTTTTGTAGTGATAAGACAAGAGGTGATGGTTTTCATCTGAAGAACAGTAGCTTCAAACTAAGTATATGGATGAAATTTTTTATGAAGAGTATGGTGAAGCACTGACAAAGGCTGCCCACAAAAGCTGTGGCTGCCCCATCTCTGGAAATGTTCAAGGCCAGGTTACATTGGGCTTGGAGCAACCTGGTTAATGCAAGCTGTCCCTGCCCAGTGCAGGGAGGTGGAGTGAAGTGGCATTTTTAAGGTCCTTCCATTCCTAACCATTCTGTGATTCTGTAAGAATATTTCTTTTGTTTTTATTTACCTTTTATGTAAAGAAACAACTTTCTTTTGGTAACTGTACATATGGAACCTGTCATTGGTGAAACTGGAATTTGTGACAGGTAAGTTTTTCACAGTGGACAGCATGTGTGCATCTAGTTGGCCTTGCAGCATTTTGCTGAGGGTATAAAAGCATGAAATATGCTTAATTGTAGCTTAGTTTTCAATTATTGTCTGTAGCAGAAGTTATAAGTGGCCTCATATCCTTTTAGATAAAATAGATGGCCCTTGTTGGATGGCAGTGAGGACAGGTACAGTGATAGTAAAGTTGTAGCTAAAAGAATATAACTTATTTGTTTACACTGAATAAGCAGATGCAGATGGATTGGTATCTTCCTTTGCTTATGGACTGTTTAGGCTTTTGAACCTACCAGTTACATAGGTAAGCTCTGGAACTCCATGCCACAGGCCATGAATGTCAAAGATTTACATTGAATCAAAAACTGACTGGCTACCTTCTTGGGAGGAAAAGTGTTAAGATTCAGGAAGTACAAAGACATTTTTTCTCATTCAAAAATCACTGAACTGCAAGTTGGTGGGTGGGCAGGTGTAGTAGAGGAGTACACCTCAGGGGTTATTTTGTTTCTATATTCTCTATCTGGTCTTGCCCAAATTCATGGGTGGTACGGTGGACCATGTGAAGTCCTGTATGTTCAAAATCTCCTTTCCTTTTTCAGGAGCACCTGGAATGGCCATTAATGCTACACAATCATAGCAGTGTCTTTCTGCCAAATGAGAAGGAGCTGTTGGTTATTGGCGGTGGTGGAAACTGCTTCTCCTTTGGGACACACTTGAACCCAGTGCCTGTCTCACTGAGCCTCAGCAGCATCCTGATCAATCACTGAGTGAGACCAAGCAGGGCTGAACTATGCTACTGCATTATGGGGAGACATCTCTTCAGATCCAAAAGCAGCATGATACTTCCACAAAGGCTTTGTATCCAGAATGCATTTGTGAAGGTGGGATCAGGAGGGACAGTTGAAACAAGAGATTCACACCTCACTGGCTGTTGTGTTTTTACAGCTCTTTGTGTTGCTGTAAATAAAATACCTCAAAAACAGCTGGCAGCGGTAGTCCTTAGAAGTGAAGAACAGTGTGGTTTGGGATGGAAGGCACTGTAAAGATCATCCTACCCCCCTGCCATGGATAGGGAAACCTAAGGTTACTCCATACTCCATGCTCCATCCAGTCTGGCCTTGGATATCCTTTCCTTTCATGGATAGGGCAGCAACAGCTTCTTGGGGCAAACTGTGCCAGGGCCTCACCACTCTCATGGGGAAGAATTTCTTCCCCATATCCAGTCTCAATCTGCTTTGTCTCAATGAGAAGCTGTTCCCTTGTTCTGGCACTCCAGGCCCTTGTAGTCTCTCTCCATCTTTCTTGTTGGCTTCCTTCAGTTATTTTGAGGCCACAATTAGGTCACTCCAAAGCTTCTCTTCTCCAGGCTGAACAATTCCAATTCTCTCAGCCTTTCCTCATAGCATAGAGGTGCTTCATCCTGTTGATCATCCTGGGGTCTCCTCTGGACTCTGTCCATCAGTTCCATGTCCTTCCTGTGCTGGGACCCCGGAGCTGCAGACAGCATTGCAGGTGTGATCATACTACAGCAGGGCAGAAGTGAAGAATCCCCCTGTTCCCTGGTTGCTCACACTGTGGGATCAACCCAGCACACAGGGCCAGGGCATGTCCAGCCTCTCATTCACCAGCATCCCCAAGCTGGTCTTGGCCAGGGCTCTTCTTGATCTCTTCATCCCCCAGCCTGGTTTGATATTGGGGGTTGTCCTGATCCACATGCAGCACCCGAACTTGGTCTTATTAAACTTCATGAGATTCCCACAAGTCCTCTTCTTGAGCTTGTCCAGATTCCTCTGGATGATACTTGGTTTTTCAGGATGTGGAGCTGCTAGAATGGGTCCAGAGGAGGCCACAGAGGTGCTCAAAGGCTGGAGCCTGTCTGTTCTGGAGAGAGAGCTGGAGGTGTTCAGCCTAGGGAGGAGAAGGAGAGACCTTAGAGCCCACAAATTCAAGAGAGTTGGAAATAGACTTTGGACAAGGGCCTGGAGTATCAGAATGAGGGGGAATGGCTTCCCTCTGCCTGAGGGCAGGGATGGATGGGATATTGGAGAGGAATTGTTCCCTGTGAGGGTGCTGAGGCCCTGCACAGGTTTCATGGAGTAACTGTGGCTTCCCTTTGTCTGGAAGTGTTCATGGCCAGGTTGGATGGGGCTTGGAGCAACCTGGGAAAGTGGAAGGTGTCCCTGCCCATGGCAAGGTGGATGATCTTTTAAGGTCCCTTCCAACCCAAACCAGTTTGTGATTCCATGATGAGTATCTGACTTGAATGCACATCAGTTGTTGGGTGCAGAGAAACTGTTGTCATTTACTTAATTTTTTCTCTTCTCTGTTTCTTTTCTCTCATTCGATATTTTTTTAGTTTGTTTTAATTTATTAAATTATCTCACTTTATGAGGTTTTTTTCTCACTTTTGTTTTTCTTACTGAATTGCCAGCTGGGGTTAAAGCAAAGGACCTTTTCCCCAGCTCCACTGCTCTTCTCTGGACACACTCCAGCAACCTCAATGTCTTTACTTTTGTGCAAGGCCCAAAACTGAATACAGGATTCCATACACCAACCTCACCAGTGCCCAGCACAAGGTACATGATCACTGCCCTTGTATCATGGAGTCTCATGAAGTTGAGATAAATGGATCTTAAAAGTGGTCTGTTTTATGAAGCAGTTAACCTCCTCCTGCTCCCAGCAATTACAGATCCAACAACTGAAAACAGATCCATGATGTCAAATGAAAGTGTTATGACCTGACTGATTTAAAGAATCCTGAAGGTTTCAGCACAGCAACATAGAATGCATGGTCTTTGTGCCCAAAGCAGCAAGGGCTTCTGGGTATCCAAAAGGGGGTTCTGACTGGCCTGGGATGACACACAGGGGGCACTGACTGCCCCGTGCTGTCACAAAGAGGCATCTGGCTGCTCCATGATGTCACAGAGGGGACTCTGCCAGGCTATAAAAGGGGCCCCACAGGAGCAGATAGTGCTGGGCACAACAATCTGGCAGCATCTTGGCAGACAACAGCCTCAGCCTCTGCCATCCCACCAGGGTTGGGTTCCCCTCACCAGAACCCTGCAGGTCTCCAGGAACTCATCAGCCTGTGCTGGTAACCTGGAGTGCTACCGACGGTGCCATGGGGCTGCTCAACATCTTCACCATGGGTGAGCTGGTGGCAATCACCATGGTGCTGCTGCAGCTCATCCTGGTCACGGTCATGCTGCGGGACAAGTGTCTGTGGGTAGGTGGCCTCTGACGTGCTGTGTGGGCCGGGCTGGGCTGGCCCTGTGGGTTTGGGCTGAGCTGGTGTGGCGTGTGTGGCACGACAATGTGCAGCGTTCTGGGGAGCTGCTCTTGTCTCACCCATCTGTGGTTCTTGCAGAGGATCCGTCAGAACTCGAAGCGTCCGAGCACGGCGAGAGGCCGGCTGGAGGGGCAAAGCAGCGTGGACAGGGCACAGACATCAGCAGGCATGGAGCTGTGCCACGGCAGCTCCCCCCAGGACAGCTCCATGAGCCGCAGCAGGCGCTCCCCGAGGCTCATCCGCAGCTGCCGGGACTCGCAGCAGCTCTTCGAGGAGCAGCGCCGGGAGCTGCAGGCACAGCTAGCCCAGTGGCGATGGGGCAGGGGGAGTGGCAGGGTGGTCCACACTGACCTGCATGTTATGCCAAGGCTGCTGGGTGCCAGAGAGCGCCTTGGAGTGGAGTTGGCAAGGCCAGACATGAACAAGGTGACAGAAGAGGTCAAACATAAGAACATAAGACCATGCATCAACAACAGCTCCACAGTGCTGGAACACAGAAGATCTGTGGTGACAGACAAGTTGCTCCCTAGACTAGTAGTGATCATGAATCCCATTGTATTGGAAAGCAGCAGCAGCAGCTCCATGGAGCTAGAATACAGCAGCAGCACTGCTGCTGGAAGGCTCCTGGGGCAGCTTCATGCCCGCCTTCAGAGATCCCTGGCAGCCTGGCAGACACGCCGTGCTCAGCGCCGCTGGTGCTTCAGCATCCGCTTCAGGTCCCAGTGGTGGCGGCGGTGCTGGACCCAGTTGAGAAAAAAAGTGTAGTAAGAATGAGTAGTCAGGGAGGGGTTGGGGAGTAAGGGGTTTCAGGAACTGCCTGGGACAGCTAAATCCCTGGGCCTCTATGGATCCTTCTGTAGAGTCTTCCTGTCCTCTGGCAGATCCTGTTCTCTACATGTTGGCTGAGGGTCCCCTCCTCCAGGTCACTGATAGAAACAGGACTGGTTTCAGTGATGCCTAGAGGAGCTCCACTGGTGACTGGATACCAGCTGAATTAAACTGTCCCCTACCAACCTCTGGGTCTTGCCATTCAGACCCTTTTATATGGTGAACAGTGGACCTGTCCAAGCCATGGACAGCCAGTTTCTCTACAAGAATAGTTTGGGGAATGGTGTGCCAAAACTTAAAAGCCCCGGTAAACATCATCCCCAGCCTTTCCCTCCTTCACCAAGCAGGTCAATTATCATTGAAGGAAAGCTGTGGACAATCCAGGAAACTTCATTGCACCCTGCTTTAAGGGTAGAATAAAGGACCCTGGGAGCTACCAATCTGCCTACTAGCCTTCCCTCCGTGTATGTATGAATAATATAAAGTACGAATAGGAACAAATTAAATATTAAAACAGGTATAAGTTTTCTGTATTTAAAGGGTTTTTTTGTTTTTATTTGGTTATGGGCAGGGAATTTTTTAGTTGTGGTTGGGCTTTTTTTGGGACATTCATTTAGGAGAATTTTTTCTAGGATCGGGGCTCTCCTTTTTGGCCCAGGAGCTCGAGGCTGGCCCCAGCCTGGGGCCTCTGCTGCAGGTGAGTGTGACACAGTAGAGAAGGGAGCCAGGCTGTGTTCTGGGACTTAGAATCTACACAAATATTTTCCACCCGTGTTTGCAGAGATCCGGCTGTGGGGAAGCTGCAGAGAAGGCTGCCCAGCACAGCCCCCCAGAATGGGCCTCCCCCGACTGGGCTCCCGCAGAGGATGGGGCAGGTGCAGCCCCCTGCCATTGCTGTGAAATTCGCTGAGTCTGGGCAGGGGTTTCCTGACTGTCCCTGTCTCCAAGCAAGCTGTGCCTTGCTGTCCAGAAGCCCTGCCTGGGCACCCCGGCCTGGCACGGCTCCATTCCCTCTCCGGGCTCACCAGAGGGATGCAGAACCAGGAAAGTGTCAGGCTGGAAAGGGGCAGGTGCGGCCTGCAGCCACAGCAGGGGGAAGGACAGGAGGCAAAGCCTCTCCACCAGCCCTGGGCCCAGCCTGCCCAGGAGAAGCTTCTGAGAGGCACCGGGGGCTCTCGTTTGCCCGGAAAGCTGCAACCTGTGGGGGCAGAGCTCGGCGGTGTGACCCAGCACTGCAGGGAACAGGGATAATGGCCCACAGGGGTTGGCTGCAGTCCTTAAAAGCAGGGTCTGCTTTCACCACTGCCTTTTGCTGCCCGTAGGGATCTGTGGTGAGGGTTGGGAGCTCCTGCTGGGGCAGGAGCTTCATCTTCCAAGAGGCAAAGCTGCAGCATCTTCCTCCCCAGGGACCGTCTCTGTGCAGGAAGCAGCACAGGGGACTGGCCGAGGGGCTCGGGCTGGGACACGGCCCCAGCAGGAGCAGCCCTGGGCACACTGACATGGGAGGATGAGCCCAGGTGGGGAGCACGGCCCCAGCCTGGCACCGAGAGGCTGACACGGGACAGTGAGCCCAGGTGAGTGCTCTGGCCTGGGCAGCTCTGCCGTGCGCCTGGGGCAGGTGGCAGGATCAGGCAGGGAGGAGGGAATGCCCAGATGCTCAGGAGCTGAGGAAGTTGTGCCTGGCCGTGGCTGAGAACACGCTGTGCTGGTGGCTCCTGGTGCTGGCCCTGCTGCGGGCCAGTTTGGGGCTGGCGCCACTGCCAGGCAGCAGCAGGGCCGGGGTTGGGGCAGTGCCCAGCATCTGCCTTATGCCTGGCTGTTCCTCGGGAACAGAAGGGTTGTGCTTGTGGTTTCTGGTTGTGTGGCCTGTCCTGTTGTGGTGTAGTTTGGGGCTGCACTGGCAGTGCTGCTGGACAGGGCCCTGGCTGTAAGGGGATCAGGACAGGAGCTGGGGCTGGGATTCAGCTGTGCCCCATGATTGTGGGAGTGCAGCAATCTGTGTCTCCTCCTCTGCTCTTCTGGCTGGAAACGTGCATTTTTTTGGCTGAATACTGAGCCTTCCTGTTGTCATTTCTCCCTCCCCTCCCTGTCCTCAGTGCACAACACTGGTCAATCTGTGCCCAAAGCGAGGGGCAGCAGGGAGGGAAGGGGTTGCCCCTGCCTGGGAGGGTGACAGGCGTCTACTGTGGGTTATGTGGGGCTGTGCTGTGCACCCTGGGGATGCTGACTGACCCCCTTGTGCAGAGACAGAGGAGATGCTGCTGCACCACGTCCCCAGGAGAGCCCCTGCCTCCCTTCTGCTCTCAGGGCTGGGACTGGGAGACGCCTCCACACAGAGAGTGGCACTCGGCATGGCTTCAGTCCCCAGTGGAAGAGGCTGGGCTTCCTGCTGCTCAGTGCTCCTGGTTAGGGACAGCCACTCCTGCGCCTGGCTCGGAATCCAGGGTGCACTCATTCCAGATCCAGCCTCGAGGTGTTCCTGCTGCAGCTCAGGTGAGCTCAGCTCTCCCTCTGGGACACCTGTGCCTGTTACAGCTCCAGCCCATGGAGCCTCTGCACGAGAGCTGTTCCTGGTTCTCACAGCTCCTGCTCCTGGACCCTTGCTCACTTACTGCTCAGGATACCTGAGGTGATTTCTGTTCCTTCTGCTTGTTCCACTTGCAGGTGTTTCCCAGCCCAGCTTGTTGAACCTCCAGCTCTGACTGTGGCACGTTCTTCATTCCAGCTCTGGCTCTGAGATGCTCCACTTGATGGCTGCTCCAGTTCCTTCCAGCTCTGGGTAAATAACTGGCGTCTCTTATGTAATCTGTGTCTATGTTCTGTCGTTTGTGTCCAGCTGTGTTACCTTTGTCACATCTGGAGGCTTTATCAGCATCTTCCCAAGCCATGGTAGCCAGATAATGCATCTGTGCTTGCTTATAGTTATGGGTATTGCTCAAGTCTTCTGCTTAAAGCCCATTGTAGTTATCAGCAAATGTTATTTTCACCTAAGGAATCCAAGAATAAAAGCAAAAGAGCTAGCTGTGATAGTGGAGTTGCTGCTGAACTGAACTCCCTTAGAAATAATTCTGAACAGGTAAAGTCAGACTTTGGTACAGTCCTGGCTCATTCTGAGGTGAGAATAGAAATGGAATGTAGTGTTTTGTTTTAACAGTAGAAAGTTTAAAATGAGCTTCACTTATTTGTAATATTGCTGCTTGTATTTTGGGGATGATGCTGCAAGTAAAATTGCGAAGTTTTATGAATCTAATTCGTGATACAACTGAAATTGCAGATTTGGAATGGTGCTTGGAAAGATGACAGCTGCAGTGAAGGATGATACAAATACACAGAAGGATGTCTGAGCATGAGGACCCAGAAGTGCTACCCTGTCAAGCCTGGCATCAATGAATTCCTTGGCTCCTAGAACATACACAGAAATTGTATTCTTTCCCAGAAAATGCAGGAGGGAATAACCCCACACAACCCACACCCCCTGAAAGAAGCCAAAGCCCCTTGGAGGATTGCAGCTCATCCCTGCTGTCATCTCCAGCAATCTCTGGGCACTGAGATGAGATGATCTTGCAATCTGCTCTGTGATAGCAGGAGGGCAGCCAGATCTGACAGATCCTTCACTTCCAGCTGGACTTTTCCAAGCCTCCAGGTGTTCACTCCTGCTTCACAGAAGTCTTCCTATGCACTTGTGATTTCCTTCTCGGTTCTCAGAAAACCATGGAGCTTCTCAGAAACCCTGGTGAGTCCCAGTCTCTTTCCTGGCTACAAATTGTTATCCTTCCCTCACTGGATGGTGTGCTGGCTTTTCTAAATCCTGGGGGAAGTGGAAATAACTTGGAAACGAAAGAAATCACCTTTTTTTTTTTTTTTTTTTTTTTTTTTTTTTTTTTTTTTTTTTTTTTTTTTTACATATATATTTTAAATTAGAGTTTAGTTGAGCTTTGTGATTCCATAATATTAAATCTCTGGAATGCAAGATGATGTTGAGGAGACAGAAGATCCCTGAGCATCACTTGCTTTCCTTGAGCTCTCTCAGCTTCTACAGCTAATGTAAGTACATTTCCCAGTGGTGCAGTCTTTAATGGAACTCTCTGATTTTTTTCAGAAGGCCACGCAGAGGTACTCATGTGAATGAGAAGAGCAGAGCAAGAAAATCTAGGGATAGCTCTCCCATTCTTGACTTGCTTGATCTGCTTTTATTTCCCTGATTAAAATGGAGTTAGGAAAACCCATGTGCTGCTGTATTTCCATGGATTGCTCTGCGTGTAAATTCACCTTTAGCAGCGTGTCCACGGAGTGCATCTGTCATTGAATTGCTACCTGGACTTGCCTTTGTCCACCTTGCAGTGTTTTGCTGAGAATAAAAACATTCCTGCAGTAAAGTTAAGCCACCCCTAGTCAAGACAGCCCACTTGTTCCCCTTGGCTCCTGTCTTTCTTTGCTGAGATGTAGTCATTTTTTTTCACTGTATTTCTTGCTTTGCTTCTCACTTGACCTTTCAGTCTCTCTCTGACTCTGCTTTTCTCTTTCTAACTTGGTTTTGGACTGCCTCTCTAACTCTGTGTTTCTGTTTCTCACTGTTTCTAACTCTGTCTGTCTGTCTCTCTGCTTCTCTAACTCTAGGGCTATTTCCTTATTTCCCTCTGACACTACTCCTCTGAAAGTCTTTCTCTGTTTCTCTGACTCAGTTTTACTATTTTCCCCTCATCCTAACTCTGTTTTGCTCTTTCTCTCTATTTCATATTCGCTCTAGCCTTTAACTCTATTTCTTTTTCTCTCTAGTTCTAGGTCTGTCTTTCTCCCTCTGTTTCTATTTGTCTCTACCTCTGCACCTTTTTTTTTTTTTCACTCTTTATCTGTTCCTTTTTTTCTCTCTAACCCTGTTTCTAACTTTGTTTTCTAGCTGTAAAATTAAAAAATCAGTAGAAATTTTCAGGCTCCCCTTGAGAAAAAAAAACAACAAAACAAAAAAAGCCAAAGCAACAAACAAAAAATAAATTAAATACATAACCTCGAAAACAAACCCATAACTGTGCAATTAGCTACAGCAGGATGAAATAGAGATGGACACTAAATAATTTGGTTGTCAGGAGGCCCCGTGTCTTTGAACACAGACACCTTCTTTACTGCTGCCTGCTTTGTTACTGTGCTTCAGGGACTATGGGGAACCTCAGCTACAAAGAAGAGGAGAATTGAGCAGTTAGAATTGTACAGGTTTGTCACGCAAAAAGGTGCCGAGGTGCCGTGGATTTGTTTGGCGAGCACGGGGGGCGGGGCGGGGCGGTACCGGAGGCGGGGCGGGGCGGTACCGGGCTGTGATTGACGGCGAGCACGGGGCGGTACCGGAGGCGGGGCGGTACCGGGCTGTGATTGACGGTGAGCACGGCAGGCGGGGCGGGGCGGTACCGGGCTGTGATTGACGGTGAGCACGGCGGGCGGGGCGGGGCGGTACCGGGCTGTGATTGACGGTGAGCACGGCGGGCGGGGCGGGGCGGTACCGGGCTGTGATTGACGGTGAGCACGGCAGGCGGGGCGGGGCGGTACCGGGCTGTGATTGACGGTGAGCACGGCGGGCGGGGCGGGGCGGTACCGGGCTGTGATTGACGGTGAGCACGGCAGGCGGGGCGGTACCGGGCTGTGATTGACGGTGAGCACGGCGGGCGGGGCGGGGCGGTACCGGGCTGTGATTGACGGCGAGTACGGGGGGCGGAGCGGGGCGGTACCGGGCTGTGATTGACGGCGAGCACGGGGAGCGCGGCACCGCTTTCGGGGCGGTGATTTAAAGGCGGGGCCGGAGCCGAGGGGCTCCGGGGAGCGCAGCGAGCTTCGCCGAGTGGAACCGCACCGAGATCGGACGCAGCCGAACGCAGCGGGAGCTCGGCTCGCTTCGGATGCTGTCGGCTCGCTTCGGATGCTGTCGGCTCGCTTCGGCGGTGACGGCGGCAGGGCGGTGTGCAGGGGCGGGGCCGCGGCAGTGACGGACACGGGGCCGGGGGATCGCGGGGGCGGAGCCAAGGGGCGGGGCCGCGTCACACGGGACACGGTGCTGGGCGGGGCCGCGGGGCCGCGCGGGGCTGGGTAGAACCGGTAACGGACAGCGCGGGATAACCCGGGAGAAGATTGGGGGCGGAGAGCGCGGCTCGGTTCACGGGGATGGGATGGGGAGCCGGTGGAGCGGGGGAGCCGAGGGGCGTGGCGGAAGCCCCGGGAGCGGCGGGGGATACTACGGGGTCTGGGGTAGCCGGACGGGCCGGGCAGGCACTTGAGCTATACAGTCCATACAGGCTTTCCCCTATAACCCTATACAGCCCATACAGCCTTTCCCCTATAACCCTATACAGCCCATACAGCCTTTCCCCTATAACCCTATACAGCCCATACAGCCTTTCCCCTATAACCCTATACAGCCCATACAGCCTTTCCCCTATAACCCTATACAGCCCATACAGCCTTTCCCCTATAACCCTATACAGTCCATTCAGGCTTTCCCCTATAACCCTATACAGCCCATACAGCCTTTCCCCTATAACCCTATACAGTGTGTGCAGCCTTTCCCCTATAACCCTATACAGCCCATACAGCCTTTCCCCTATAACCCTATACAGTGTGTGCAGCCTTTCCCCTATAACCCTATACAGCCCATACAGCCTTTCCCCTATAACCCTATACAGCCCATACAGCCTTTCCCCTATAACCCTATACAGTCCATACAGCCTTTCCCCTATAACTCTATACAGTCCATACAGCCTTTCCCCTATAACCATTTGTAGGATTTTGGCAAATTTCCCTTTATTTTGTTCTCAATAATCAAACCCGGTGTTGCTCTGTCATTATAAATAGAAATTATTTGTACTTTTGGGGATCCTTTTTATGTGTATTTTATTTTATTTTTTATTTTTATATGAACTTCTGTCCCTTAACTCTGTTAATATGGGACTGTGTGAAATGTGGGATTTTTTAATTGTTTTTTTTTTAAATCACATCTCAGTTTTAATCTGAATTTTGGAATTCCAGGGTTAATCTGTTTGTCACTGTGAGAAATTATAACATCAATATTATATTAACACAACTTTCATGTTATAAATTTAAGAAAATAATTTGAAAATAAAAAAAAAAATATCCAGAGTTCTATGGCTGCTGAAATTTTTTTTCTCCATTTTCACTTTAATTCTCTGCTTTTTCTGCATTTTTTTTTCACTTTCCCAACCTTCCCAACGTCTTTGGATTAAATTTATTTTAAATTTTTTGTGTGTGGATTTTACCAACTTCCCAAGCTTTATATATTAAATTTTATTTTATATTTTTGTGTGCATCTCACCAATTTTCCAAGTTTTTTATATTAAATTTTATTTTATATTTTTGTGCGTCTCACCAATTCTTCCAAGCTTTTTATATTAAATTTTATTTTAAATTTTTGTGTGTATATCACCAACTGTCCATGTTTTCATAAAAAATTTTATTTTGTATTTTTGTGTGTGGATCTCACCAACTTTTCCAAGTTTTTTATATTAAATTTTATTTTAAATTTTTGTGAGGATATGAATAACTTTTCTAAGTTTCATATTAATTTTATTTTAATTCCCTCGGGTCACTCAGCCCCTGCCCAGCTGAATCTCATTCCCTGATTCCCTCCCAGATGAGCCTCATCAGCCCCGGGATTTCCTCATCCACGGAGATTTTAAAAAGGATTCGGAGAGAACCCCCCCAGGATGGGTCAGGCAGGGAAGGAGGGAGGCAAAAAACTCCTTCTTTTCCCTTTTTTCCCCCTTTTTTTGTGCTTTTTTTTTTTTTTTTGGCCTTTTTGTGTTTTTTTTCCCCTTTTTTTTTTTGTTTTTTTTGTGGGGTTTTTTTTTGGTTTTTTTTTTGTTTTTTTGGGTTTTTTTGCTTTTTTTCTTTTTTTGTCTCCGCTGAATTCCACTCTCACTCTGGAGGATCCCATCCGGATTTTTTACCAGGTTTTTAATCTCTTTTTATTTTTTCCAACATTTTTATCTTTTGCTAAAGTGCAGGGATGAGGGGGGGTGGGGGAGGGTCTGAAACGTTTCTGTGACTTGTTTTTACATTAAATGTGAAAATTATTTTTGTCTTGCTGGGTGAATTTTGATGATTTTACCTTGCTGGGGGGATTTTGGAGATTTTCTCCTTGTGGGTGAATTTTGGAGATTTTTTTCCGGCTCTGTAAATTGTGGTGATTTTTGTCTTGTTGGGTGAATTTTGATGATTTTGTGTTGCTGGATTTTTGTGGGTTTTTTTTGCTGGTGAGATTTTGGAGATTTTCTTGCTCTGTAAATTTTCGTGATTTTGTGTTGCTGGGGGGATTTTGATTATTTTATCTTGCTGAGTAGATTTTAGTGATTTTGTCTTTTTGAGTTGATTTTGGTGATTTTTTCTTGCTGTGTAAATTTTGGTGATTTTTTTCCTGGTGGGTGGATTTTGGTGATTTTGTCTTTTTGAGTAGATTCTGGTGATTTTTGTCTTGGTGTGTAAATTTAGGTCATTTTTTTCCTTGCTGAGTGATTTTATTGATATTTTCTTGCTGCGTAAATTTTATTGATTTTTTTCTTGCTTTGTAAATTTTGGTGATTTTTTTCTTGCTGTGTAAATTCTGTTAATTTTATCCTGCTCTGTAAATTTTGATGATTTTATCCAACACACACATAATTTACATATTTTCATATATACATATATATATATATATTAAAATATTCATCTCCCTCCTGCCAATCAAGATTCCTGAGCTGGAATATTGTGAAATATTTTAATGAGGCTCCAGCAAAAATCACCCAGAGCTTCCAAAACCAAAATTTCATTTTTTATTCTCCATTTTTCATTTCCCCAAACCTGCTCAATTTGAGTTTTTAAGGGTTTCAAATCTATTTTTTACATCAAGAAATGTAGATTGTAAAAAAAAAAAAAAATTGAAGCATAGAGGTGACTTTGTGGTTTTTTTTTGGTTTTTTTTGAGTGAAATGTGAAAATGCAGAATTTTTGAGTAAAGGGGAAGGAATTCTGGGTGTGATTTTATTAAATAAACTCAAGGGTTTGAAAAAACTCTGAATGATTTTTTTGTGAATGGCCATTTCCGCAGGCTCTAATTTTAAATGTGGATTTGTTCAGGTTTGGGGGGAGAGATTTGCTTAAAAATGAAAAATTATAAAGGAATTTAGGGAAAAAAACAGGAAAAATATTCACCCTCAACCTCAAAACTCCCCCAGACCTTTTATAATTTTTTTTAATTTATAATATTTTTTTTTATTTTTATTTTTATTCTTTTAATTTAAAAAATTTTTTGTTTTTAATTATTTTAAAATTTTAATTTTTTTTTATTTTTAATTATTTAAATTTTATTATTTTTATGTTTAGGGTTTTTTCTTTTTAATTTTTTTATTTTTAAATTTTTTAATTTGTTTTTTAATTTTTAATTTATTTTTTAAATTTTTCATATTTTTAATTTCTTGATTCTTAAATTTTTTTTAAAATTTCTTAAATTTAAAATTTTTTTATTTTTAATTTTTTTATTTTTAATTTTTTTATTTTTAATTTTTAATTTTTTTATTTTTATTTTTAAATTTTTAATTAATTTTTCTTTTTAATTTATTTTTCTTTTTAATTTTTTTCTTTTCAATTTTTTTATTTTAAATTTTATTTATTTTTAATTTTAAAAATTTTTTTCTTTAATTTTTTTTTAAATTTTAATTATTTTATTTTGAACTTTTTTTTGTTTAGTTTTTTTAATTTTTAATTTTTTTATTTTTAAATTTTTTCTTTTTATATTTTTAAAATTTTTAATTAATTTTTATTTTAAAATTATTTTATTTTAAATTTTTTAATTTTTTCAATTTTTAATTTTTTTAATTTTTAAAATTTTTTTAATTTTTAATTTTTTTATTTTTAGTTTTTTGTTTTTAATTATTTTTTATTTTTAAATTTTTTATGTTTAGTTTTTTTTTTTAAATTTTTTTTTTTTTTTAATTTTTTTGCCTGTGGTAGAAAAATACAAAATAATTGTGGAAAATAAATGTCCATCACCAGGAGTGAGTGAAGCTCTTCCAGCACAGACATTTCTATTCAATATTTACTCAAATAAATAATATTCTGATGCCAGACAATTAGAGCGCGGGAAGCGCGGCAGTGCTGCCGCCTTGTGGGCACAGCGCGGTACTGCAGCCGCCCCCGAGCAGCGCTCGGCTGTGTTCGGCTGAGCTCGCTTGCGTTCGGCTCGGTTCGGCCAAATACGGAGCCGCTCGGGCATTCGGCTCGGCTCGGCTACTTTCGGCTGAGCTCGGCTCGGTTCGGCTGATTCCGGCTCGGTTCGACCGAATTCGGTGCCGCTCGGGCGTTCGGCCGAGCTCGGCTATGTTCGGCGGATTTCGGCTCGGCTCGGCTCGACTCGTCTCGGATGAGCTCGGCTCGGCTCGGATGAGCGCATCCTATATCCAGGGCGAGGTGAGGATGCCCCGGCCCATCAGCCCCGTGCAGCACCGCGCTGAGCACGGAGCGAGCCCGCAGCCTCTGCAGAGAGCGGGCAGCCGCAGGACAGCAAGAGGCGGCAGGGCGGGAGCCGCGGCCGGTGCCGCGGGGGCCGCGGTCCCGGCCCTGCCCACGCCCGTGTCCGCCCGAGCGCGGAACGCGGCGCCGGCCGTGCTGCGGCCGCCGGGAGCGAGCTGTCCTGAGCCCGGCACGGGTAAAATCCCCTGGGCTCGGGCAGTGCCGGCCGTGCCCACAAGGCGGCAGCACTGCCAGGGCGCTGCTCGGGGGCGGCTGCAGTACCGCGCTGTGCCCACAAGGCGGCAGCACTGCCGCGCTTCCCGCGCTCTCAGCCTCCTCCGCCAGCGCGGCCCTCGCAGCCCGAGCGCGGCGCCGCCTCCCCTCTGCTCACAGACACCCCCCGCTCCCCGCTCCATCCGCATCTGCAGCGAGGGGAGCAGCATCGCTGCCCTGCCGCACCGAGAAATACAATTCCTTGAGACATTGCGGGCATGGGGAGCTGAGCCTCAGCCTGGGTTTGGGCAGCGGCAATTGGGCGGCGAGGGGAGAGGGGAGATTCCCCCGGCTCCGTTCAAGCCAGCTCTGGCGGGTTTGGGTGTCCCTGCCCCAAACCTGATCCCGCTGCAGTGCTGATGAACAGCGGGATGCGCTGGGGGCTGTGCTGGATCCCGCAGCGCTGCTCAGCAATGCCGGGCTGTGCCGGCTCCGAGGGGAGCCCGCCTGGCCCCGAGTGTTTCCCGTTCTCTCCGGGGGCTCAGCGCCCCGCATTGCACTGGAGTCCCGCGGGCTGAACCCCCGCGGCAGAGCCGGGATCGGAGCGGATCACACGGAGCCGCTCCAGCCTTGTTCACACATTTATTGTCCCACGCCATTGGTCATTTAAAGCACAAAAGCCGCCGCCCCCGCTCCCCCAGTGCTCTTTATTTTCGGTGTCTGTGCAGATTCTGTGCCCGCGCCGATCAGGAATTCCCCGGCGCTGCAGGCCCGGCGGGTTCGGGCTGTCCCGGATGCCCGCCCGGTATTGCCCCAGCCCCGCCCCGAATCCGCTCTCGGTACCGCCCGGTCCCGCCGCGCTGGCGGAGGAGGCTGAGAGCGCGGGAAGCGCGGCAGTGCTGCCGCCTTGTGGGCACAGCGCGGTACTGCAGCCGCCCCGGAGCAAGCGCTCGGCTGGGTTCGGCTGAGCTCGGCTCGGTTCGGCTGATTTCGGCTCGGTTCGGCCGTATTAGGTGCGGCTCGGTAGTTCGGCTAATCTCGTCTCGGTTCGGCTGCTTTCGGCTCGGTTCGGCGGAGCTCGGTGCCGCTCGGGCGTTCGGCCGAGCTCGGCTATGTTCGGATGATCCCGACTCGGTTCGGCTAAATTCGGTATCGCTCGGGTGTTCGGTCGAGCTCGGCTGTTTTCGGCTGATCTCGGCTCGGTTCGGCTGAATTCGGTATCGCTCGGGCGTTCGGCCGATCTCGGCTGTTTTCGGCTGAGCTCGTCTCGGTTCGGCTGATTTCGGCTCGGCTCGGCCCAACTCGGGGCCGCTCGGTGCGTTCGGCTGATTTCGGCTCGGTTCGGCTAATTTCGGCTCGGTTCGGCTGAATTCGGAGCCGAAAGTATTAAAAAATATATTAAAACAATTGCAACAACCCTTAAAAATGTGCAATTAAAAAAAAAATAATCCCTCAAACCACACCTCTAAATTTTCAAATCCACAATATCCAGCCAAAAAACGGGCACAGGTAAAAAAAGACAGAAAGAACAATGTTTAAGCCACAATGGGAAGGTCCTTTTCAGGCACTGCTGACAACTGAAGCTGCTGCCTGGACCAGGGAACACGGGTGGATCCACAGCAACAAAATCAAAGGAGCTGTGAAAAAACCTAAAAAGTGAACTGTAACATCTGAACCTGGTGACACTAAATTGACTCTTGAGAGAAAACCAGTTGGTGACAAATTGAAAGAAAATTAAAAACCACTGAAATAGCAACTTGATTTCATAAATAGAAGTTACTAATACTTGTTAACTAAAAAATACCTGAGCTGAAAAAGCAGTAAAAATCTACAGCTAAAGAGTGAGCCTTCAGACATGAGTGTGTGTGTGTACACACATAAGAGATTGCCTGCTTCTCTTATTTTAACTGCAGATTTTAATACACATTAAGACTTTTCTCCATTTCAGCACCTCATTTTTTTCAGCAATTGGATTTTTTTTTCAAGCCAGAGCAATTGTTTCTGTAGATATCAACAGCTATTCAGACATTTTAATGTGCCCAGAGAGTCACTGAGTGTTTTGGAGACTGGGGACTTTAGGAGAGATTTGAATTCCAGCTGTTCAGCTACAGTTTTGTTTCAATAGCTTGACTTTCAGAATCATCTGCAGGACTTGTTTCAGTCACACTCGTAGGTTCCTGAAGGTTAAGGCTGTTAGCTCTGAACTCTTTCCATCAGTTTTATTGAAGACAAAAATGGACCAAACAAGGTGCAACACAAAAAGAATTTGGTCCCAGCTTGCCAGCAGCCAACAGTTTGAGACCACAGTTATTTTTCATGAAATTAATTGCCTGAGATTAAAAAATAGCATAATTTGATAGAAGGCTGAAAAGTTAACATGAAATTAAAGCAAAATTAAAATTTTCTTATTTAGTTTAATTCTCCCTTACTGTTTGAAATAATTTTACATTTCTCTTACCAACACTGAATTCAAATTAATATTAATATCTGCTCCTTGCAAAGTTTTACAAAATTACCTTAATACACATTAGGTATCAGGGGCACGTTTTTTTTTTTTTTTTTCTTTTGATGTAATACGCAGTGAAGATGAAAGCAGTGAGAGCAAATGGTAACATAGGTGTTAATTTATTTCTGGAGTGTGTGTGAGGGTATCTACACATGGATGAAATGTAGCTTATTATCTAACCCTGGCAGGGGCAGCTATTACACTTCAGGAACTTGCTGAGCCAGGTAGTTTCCTACTCCTCTGAAAAGCCAAAAGAGATGGTATAATCAAGGCAGACAATACCTGAATAGACTTTTCTTACCTCATGCATCTCCCCTTCATGCCCTTAAAGGAAGCCTGCTCTCTCTGAATGGAAATTCTCATTTCATTGCCAGTCCTGTGGTTCAGCAAAATTAGAAATGTGCTTTCCCAGTGTTGGTTATGTGCACACCTGGCCTCAGAGCAGCAGGTAAAATCTCCTCTATAATCTAGTCTGTGCCTTGCCTGCTTCATTTCATTTGGAATAAACTGCTATCAAAAAGAATAAAGTATGTGGAATATTTCTGTATGTGCCAGGATGTAGATGTAGATGAGAATTTTAAAAATTTGAAGGCAATTGGTAAATGTGATGCTTTTTCCAAACACTGGGAAAGTTGGGATTTGAATTTTGGGAGCTTGGTCTGCACTGCTAAGAGTCCCTTGAACAGAAATATCTTGGAGGAAAGCTGTGCAGGGTGGATCACATTTTACACACTTGATTCATTCATGCAGGAATTGGTGCTGAACTCCCTACAGAGGTGCAAACCCAGCACAATTTCACTGCTCTCATATGTTTCCTGTGAGGGGAAGTGAAAGCCACAGATAGAAAAAAAAATTGTATCCTTGACTTCTGTTTCTCATATTGAAAACCTTTTGTTTTAAAGAGGGATTCAAACAAGATCAGAAATGAGAAGTGTTTACTGGGTAAGGGGACACCCTGTTCATCAGGAGAATTCACACTTCTTCACTCTAGAAGCAAAACAACCATTTCTATTCTGATTCAGATGTGCCCCTCCAGGAAAACACCATGCAAAACAGAAAATATATGAAGATGTTGTTGGTTCTTCTTCCCAATGGCCACCTCCAGTCTTTGATTTCTGTATTATTTATTTTTACTAGCCAATTCTAGAAAATTAACAATAAGATCAAATTTTGTCTTGGGGCTGCTCACAAATATTATTTTGTTTTCCATAAATCATATTGCTTCTGATAGGCACCTGATCAGAGTGCCTATCAAATCATAGCCAAAATCATCTTCCTCTTCCTGACAGCTTCCTAAGTTTAGGGAAGTGACTATTTTAGTCCCACTAGAGGTGGGAGTGGACTGAAACTTCAAGACTTAAAACAGAACCATTTCCAAATGTACTCAATTTGTACAATCCTCTTGGAGCAGGACATGGAAAGGACAGCACTGGAAATCTTTCTCACATTGAAGTGTCTTCACAACCTCTTAGGCTGCAGAAACATCCTGCATCCCACAAACATCTCACCTGGCAAGAAAACCATGACATTGGAGCAAATCCTATCATTTTATTCCTTGGTACTCTCCTTCTAGTCCAATTTTAGTTTTTCAAATGTAAATTGAAGATTATTTCTGGCTCCAAGACAAGGATGTGTCTGTGGAGTTAAACCTGATAAACACAGTAGATTAAGATGTGGGTGTGCAAGTGAAGCATTTGTACAAAATTGTACCAAACATCTAGAGACAAATTCCCATTTGAATTTGGGAATTCCAAGCCTAATTGACAGAGATATGTTTTACTGTATGTCTATTAACACTTTTTTTTGTTGTAAAGAATAATAATAATGGCCTGTTACTGTTGTTTGGGTAAAGTTTCCTGCAGGTTGGGGATCCTTAGAATAAAATGATCAATATTGATTCCTGTTGAAAGTACAGAGGGTTTGGATATGGGTTCACTGCACAGGGTCCCTGTTGGGCATGTTACCACACAACACAAAATGTTCTTGGGAAATTATATAAAAGAAAGAACAATGCTGTCAATAAAAGAGCTCAACAGTTTTTGTGATTTTATGTAGAGAAGTAAAAGTTTCTTAAAAAGGCTTTTTTTTAAAAGTTTGAGTATTCCTTTGACCCAACCCACTTCCAGGCAAACCTTTAAATTGGGATCAGGTGGGCAGCTGCAGCTTGAATGGTTCCTTAGCAGAGAGGCTGTTGCTTGCTGTGCTCTCTTCATTCTTGTGAGTACTCCAGTTTTTTTTATATTTCAGCATTTTTACATCTAATGAGGAATATGTTCTCTCAAAAGGGAAAAGATATGAAGTCAAATTTTCAAGAATTGAATTGGTTTTGAAATGCAAGTCTGCTCAAAAGGCATTTCTGGGAAAATTTCCTTTTGTGGTGCTCATGTTGAGATGAAAAAATGTGTTTGAGGTTTGTGGAACAGCTGCTAAGACTGGGAGTCAGTTGAAACTAAGAAAAGAGGAAATATTGAACAAAAAGTGGTATGAGTTCTGATTTTGGGTTTTGTCTAATTAATCAAACAACAAAGTTAAGTTTAGCAGCAATTTATTAATAACAGCAATTGTATATAAATGAATACAGTGAAAGTATATTAATTATATAGATACAAACTTTAATTAGCATGAGTCACATATATAGCAGTTCCTAACAGGGTAATTGTTTGTTTGCTGGGGAGGAGGGTGATGGTGTCACATTGAATTAACTCAAGCCAGATTTCTAAGGAAAGAAAATCCCTGCTGCTGAGAGTAGAGTCCCTTCCCAGGGCAGAACATAATTTATGTTCAGTACCTCCAGCACCTGAACTCTGAAGAGTGGGGATTGAATAAAACAGTGAAAGAAGCAACTGTGATATTCCAAAGTGCTGAGGATGGCAGCAGGATTGCAGGAGAGAAGAGCTCCAGGGTGGGACAGACACAGACAGATTTCTGGAGGAACTAACAGGCTTTTACAGACAGAAGCAGCACCTTTGTTCTTTCTTCTTTTTGAATTTGTTGGAAGTTTGTTAATTTATCTTTGCACTTGTAGCCTTTCTGCCACTGGTACAGAAACCAGAGTTTGTTGGGAAGGAGTGTCAGCAGCTGGGTGTGTGTAGTTCATTCTTGTCCTGTGTCACAGCTGGCTCTGTGTAGTTCATTCTTGTCCTGTGTCACAGCTGGGTGTGTGTAGTTCATTCTTGTCCTGTGTCAGCAGCTGGGTGTGTGTAGTTCATTCTTGTCCTGTGTCACAGCTGGGTGTGTGTAGTTCATTCTTGTCCTGTGTCACAGCTGGCTCTGTGTAGTTCATTCTTGTCCTGTGTCACAGCTGGGTGTGTGTAGTTCATTCTTGTCCTGTGTCACAGCTGGCTCTGTGTAGTTCATTCTTGTCCTGAGCTGCTCTGTGCTGTTGTAGTGTGCCCTGGAGGATGTACCAGTGTCCCCTGAGAGACAATTGCATTGCAGTGATGATTATCCACATATCTGGGTCTTGTGTTTGGATTTATGCTTGAAAATAAATCTTCCTACATCTTTATTGCTTTGTTATTGGATCACTTTAGCAGCTCTTGTGCACATTCTGAGTGGGATGTCTCAAAGTTATGCACCCAGATTTGAGCCAGTCACCTCAGGCTCCCTTAATGCCCCAAAATCTCCAGAGTGTGATTTTTGGGACCTGTTTCAGACACCCCCACCTTGGGATAAGACAAATTGCTCTCTGGGGGTACCTGTTTCTCTCTGCTGATAAGAAACAGAGCTGAGGGTGCCTGCCTCAGATCCTGGGCAGATGGTGACTAAATTAGAACAAATGGATCACACCTTTGCTGTCACTCATGATGAGTGAAACAGGATGAGCCTCTTCATTTGTGTGCTGGGGGGAGGAAAGCAAGTAGGAATTGGTAATTAATGTGGCTCCATGTACAATGAAAGAGCTTCAGTGCTGGCAATAAAAAGGTGAGGGGGTTATTTCACTGAAGAGTGTGGCTAAGATTTCCTGATCAGCACCAGCCTAAGCAGAAGATGAGGAGTAACAATTAAAGGCAGAGAAGGTGACAAAAGGCACAATCTTGCCTAAACACTTCATTGTCTCCCAAAGCACCATCAGTCATGTGTGAAGGGAGCCCCTTAAGCTTTCTGATAACCACAATTGATGATTGTAATTATTTACACTTAGCTGGTGTTCTTTTCACAAAACTTTTAAACCTCTTCAAAAATGGGAGTGAATGTTGTTGTCCTCGATATACAGAGGGTAAAACTGAGCTATGGTGTGGCTGTAATGTGCCAGAGATTATGGGATTAATCTGAAGATGAAATGCAGTTCAAATATTTTAAACCTGTCATTAGACCTAAGCACCAACTCATGCTGCTTTTATCTTTCCTCTCTCTACATTGTCAAATGCAAAATATGAACTTGCTCCTGTGGCTTTTTAAATGGTATTTTGGAATGGCCTCCAGACTTTTTAGAGGCCCAAATTTGTGCTTTTGGTTTGGTTTGGGTTTGTTTGGGTTTTTTTTTTTTTTTGTGAAGGCCATGAAACAAATTCATCTTTAGTTTCTAAGTGCCATCAGTTCTGTACAAAGGAAGCAATGTGGAACTGCTCTGAGGTGCAGCTACATTGTGTACAGGAAGAGAAAGTTACAGAAAAAATATACTTGGGTTATTTTATCTGCTGATTCCTTAAAAAAATAATCTAGCCACATTTTATAAATGTGAGTTCCAGGATGCATTTTGGCATCTTTTCTGCTTTTATTGCCAACAGGACACCTTAATAAGTGTGATTGCTAGAGCTGATGGGAGAGCCCAGAGCCAGACAAGGTGCAACCACCTGACTTTGGTTGTGCAGCTTCTTCCAGCACTTGCATTGTCTTGGGGCTATAGGAAAGTACCCAAAGGTCCATCCAGCTGTAGCTCAAAATTCAGAGATGAAATGTGTTAGAAATGTGACATCAGGCTACATATATTGAATATTAATTGAATTAATATTAATTGAATTATAAAAGTAATTAGTTTCTCTTGTGATAGTGAGGAAAACTTTTTTAAAGAGTTTGATTTTCATTCTAAATTAAACATCAAAATGAGGAAAAAAAGGATCATGTTTTTGTTTTTTAAATAGACAGATGAAAGAATTTGTTTTTAATAATTGACATGAGAGCCTTTTGTCTTGAACAATGGTGTATGTAAACCTCAATAAAATCCTAAAAGTGCTTTTGTAGAACAAGAACAGTCCCAAAAATCTGAATAAAGCCACCTTTTCAAAGAACATGATGAGAAAGGGGAAAACTCTTAGATGTGCAGAGCAACACATTTTCCATTCCTGCCCTGGTTATTAGGAAGCTTTGAAGTATTCACTGTTCCTGAATCCAGTGTGTTCTGGAATTCATTTGGTGCCTTCATGTGCAGCTGAAAAGTTCCAGCCAAAGTGCTTTGGCTATTTTGTGAGCATGAGAATCTGGATGGGAGCAGGAAAATGGTGTTCCAGTCTAAATCTCATGGAGTGCTGAAGGTCTGACCTTGGGAATGATCACAGCAAAGCCCACATGAAACTAAACCAGTAAACACTTGAAGAAGGGTGGGTCAGGAAAAGAGATTTTTTTCATCTTTGGATTATGATTTTAGAAAAATAGGAAAGCAGTTTGCAGTGTTAAAGTAGCTTTCAGAAAATGGTATAAATGGAAGAATGTCTGCACAGAATAAACCAAAATTGTCTTCTCATCTAACAAAATTTCATTGAAACCAAATGAGTTACCTGCTTGGGGTAGAATTGCTTGGGGTAATTTTAGGGTTGTGTTTCAGACCATGAACCAGGACTGCCTTCAGCTCAGTAAGACACAAACCAGGTGGTGTCTCTGGACTTCTGGCTTAGTTGGTCCATCTCCTTGGGAAGTTATTTCCTAGTTATTTCCCTAGTTATCCACAGCCATTTCTCAAGCAATGCCATTGATTTGTTGCAAGCCTGGAGGGAAAGAAACTGATCCTTCTGCTTTGGCAATTATTTTTACTGGGAAACTGGGATGCTTTTTTCCCCCCCTTCACTGTGGTCTTACACATATTAAGCTAAATGGAGCATATATTTTTAAAGCTGTTTGAATGATTGTGATAAGTAACTGAAACAAGCATAATTCTTGTGAAGAGTTCTGTGATTTCTAGACTGTTTGCTGGACTCTAAGCATAGGGAGCAACTGAATGCTCTCATGATATTGTTATAAAGGCATTTTATCAGAAAAGCAAAAACCTTCTTTAGTGTACCTTGCTCTGCCTTTGGGAGCTGGAGTTTGCTGTGTGGGTTCTCAGGTGGAACTAAATAGGAAGAAGTTTATGAGGAAGAGATTGATTGTAAAACTTCAGTCCAATTTTTTAATTGAGATGTTGAGTGCACAGAGATTTAACACAATGGTGTGTGGGTGAACTTCTTTGGGCTCTTCAGCTGGCTGATCCTGCAGTGCTGACACAGCTCCATCACTTGGAACTGTCAGAGGGCAAAGAACAGACTGGAAGTAGAAAATCCCATTTCACTGCTACCAGGTACTTCTAGTGACTGCATTCATTCTGGATAGAAAAGATATTATATAGCCAAAAAATATTATTTTTTCTGTTCTCAAAGAAAACAAATTCTTAAATAAAAAAGGAAAGAACAGAAAATGCAATATTGTGTGTTATTCCACGAGAGAATCTTTAAAATGGGCACTGAAAATCAAATCCACAAAACAATCTTGAATGTTTCTACTGTGCCTTCTTGTGGGGAAAATAGCTGAGTGTGAATACTACCAATTAATAATCAGGTTAACATCCATATTAATTCACATTCTCATTAAAAAATATTTGAAAGGCAATTTAAACACAGTGAATTATTTTATATTATCAAATTAGAAGTATCACAGGCAGAAGAAGGGAGAAATAAGTTACCTTGTGTCTGGGTATGAATGAAACTCAATAATGTTCTCCAGCACTCATGCATTGTGTACAGTTTATTTATTTATAAAATTAAATGAAGACACTTGCCAGTGGACCTGACCAAGTTTTTTAAAAGTTTATCCTTACGTTCTACAATATGCTTTGTAAATAATTTTTTTATAATTTAGAAAAGCCGTGAATAATTCCTCTTCTTTCCTGTTCTATTTTGTTCTTGCATGGCTTGTTTGGATTTTTGGTTGGTTTTTTTTTTTGGGTTATTTGTTAGGTTTTAACAATTATTATTTTCAACTGAATCTGATCTACTACATAAAATTTCAAGTCAAAATATTCTGATTTTTACTTGGGTATCCAGGGCTTCTTAGCCAATGTTGGTGGCCAGTGGCCAAATCCTGATCAGCAGCCCCAATATTGGTCTGTGAGCACAAGAGGTTCATTTATGAAGAGATTATTTATGCTGGAACAGGTCAGTCCCTGTGCTGTACAACTCTGTCACTGATGGGCTTAGCTTTTAAAAAAAGCTTCTGACCCCTCTTTGGGATGGGGATTTTTGATTCTGTTTTGTTTTCTATTTTAAGAAAAATACCAACCCAAGCATTTTGTGTAACACATGTGTGCCTTGAGCAACTTCTCAGCCCAGCCTGTTTTACCTTTTAACACTATTACTTTGTTTTCCCAGTGCATTCCTGAAAGGGACTGAAATTCTAAATTCTCCTTAGGACTGTTCAATTCCCTCCCAGCCTGTCAGGTGACACTATGACAACTGTGCTTTTTGCTTCTGTGCTCTTCTTTCCAAGTGTTAATGAAACACTCCCCCTGAGAAAGTCTGACTGAACAGGCTCACAATTAGATTTTAACATAAGTCTGTAGTCAGGCATGAACTTTTTAAGTATACAAACATTTTGATCTGAAATAAGACAAACATCTGCCTTGCTTGTCTCATTTTCCCCATCACTTCCTTAGTTCAGAAAATGTCAATTAATTGCTTTTCAGATTGACAAGCAGTTTTGCGAGACAATAGCCCTAGAAGGTGTCTAATTGTGCAGAAAAGTGCCTGGTTCTGGTTCTAGGGAGGGATTGACACAGCACAAGTGTGTCTAAGGAATTGAAACTCTTTTTCCTCCAGAGCCCTTAGTGCAAAACCATGGCCAGGTTCAGTTTGTGCTCTCTGAATGACACCAGAGCAATAATTCTCCAATCTTTGAACAGAAAGCCACGTGGCAATAAACCAAGCTGTGCTTAATCCTGCAGAGATGTGGCAATCACTTGCCCAAAGCTGCTCAACAATTGGGCCACGAAAGGAAGGATTCCTTCAACAGTTAAGGATAAGGAAAAATACAAACCAGAACAGCAGGGACAGAAAAGAACAAATAGGTTTGAGTGAAACTCCCTGGCAGTTTGGAGTCTGATGCTCCTTACTAGTCTGAAAAACAAGGAAAACAAAATTTGTGTCTTTGATTGAAGGTGATGAGGACAGTGCAAGTTACTTCACAGAGCACTTTCCAACTTGGCTTCTGCATAAATCTTTTCAAGTCTCTTTGGAGCACCTGTCTGTTGTGAAAATAATTCATTTTGTCATGCCCAGTAACACACTGGTAGTTATTTCATGAAAGCTTGTGTAGCAGTTTCACCTCTAGCTTTACCCTCCCTTACATTACATCACAAACTCATTGAAATAGTAAAATTAATGCTTTTAGAGATCACTGCAAATGGTTGGCAGCATCATTGCAGTTCATGTCTCATGGGAGCTGTACAAGGGAATTTTATCAGCTTGAGGCTGAGGTGTTTGATGAAATAATAACAAACTGGCTTTGAATTGTCTTTCATTACCCTTTATCTCTCCTAGAGAGAATATAATCTTATTCAAATGATAATGACCTCTGTTATCAGTGTGGTTTAGTATTTATTTACCTGCACATGGACATGCAAATGTACATGCATTCTCCTCTTTTTACCCTACCTGTAATGAAATTCCTTCACTATCAGAATCATGCATGATCACAAATTACAAACTAGTTCCTTGGGAGTGTAATTTCCTTAACATTAAAAGCATTAAAAAGAAAATTTAAATCCAACTTTTTTTTTTAGGAAAAATATAAGTACCTTGCTAAGGAGTAAAATCCAATCATTAGACTTTAAATATACCTTCATTTATCTTGAAGACAAAGATGATATTCTACCTCAGGAATAGAGAGGCTGCCTGCTGTCTGGGCAGAGAAAGAGATGGGCAGAAATGTTGAAGTAGTTCTGTAGTGGGGGGAAATTGCTGGGGCTGAGGCAGAGATTGCAATGGCAGAGCTTTGGCTCTCCCTGATCAAATCAGCATTTCTGAGGCCAGGCTTGTGTCAGTCAGACAGAAATGGGAGAGATCATGGCATGGTTCCAAGTTATTTCTTACTAATTACCTGGTGCTTGTCAAAGGCTCATTAGAGAAAAGGAATATATAAGTGCAGAGGGAGGGCACAACTGTGGAGACAGATACAGGGAAAATACATATTTGTTAAATAACCAGGCAGCAGAACAATTGTCTGTGTGCTGCCACATATCTGCTCTGTTCAGCAGATGATGCTGAAAAACCCCAAATCCTGCAGAGCACTGTGTGACCCTACATGCCATGTGCATTGCAGGAGATCATTTTATTATAGCTGATGGAGAAAAGAAAATAAAAGCAAAGCAGACTGTCAGATCCTGTGCTTGCTCTGGAAAAAAATATTACAGAAACCAAATGACTTGTTGTTTGACACTTGCATGGGCAGGTAACCTCAGTGTGGTTTTTGTTCATATTCTTGTGGCTCTGATTCCAGCTGCCCACTGGAAACAGCCAAAGAGCATCAGCCATTCATTGCAGTGGCTCAGAATTAACATGCTTTTAATTGATCAGAGTCATTTCAAATGCAGCTTGATCAAAATGCTGCTATTAATCTACAGTCCCCAAACTGAGCCCAAACTCATTTGGCATGTCTTTGAAGGAGGTAAACTGGGGGGAAAAGCCAGAGTTTTCAGTGATAACAGCAAAAATGTGACTAATTAGGGAAATAATGTCTGCAGTTCTGTTGTGGTACTGAAATCTACTTCAGAATTAATATCACAGAACCATGGCAGAAAAACTCAAAAAAATATCTACACACCTTGGCAAAATATTTTTGGATATTTGAGTGTCTGTGTATATATGTATATATATATATATATATACACACATTATATAATATACATATTTATATGTATTGTTACTTTAAGTGTCCTCTCATTTCAATATCCTTCGTGTAGGTTTCATTAAGTTTGGTTCATGTTAAAAGTAGAGTGACTGATTATTTGTTGTTCTTAAATTCTCACTTAAACCAACTTTATGTACAGGAAATGAAAAATACTGAATTCTCAAGTCTAAGAAGATCATTGGAAATACTTAGCTATATCCTTGTGCAGTTGTCAAAGATAAATGATGCAGAGGTAGCAAAGTAAATGAAATACAGCTAAATCGATTTTTTGTTTTTTTTAATTTTGTCATCTTGATAACATCATGTGTTTTCAGTGCTTTTGGGACTTCATAAGGTAGTTCTGTTAAACTTAGGAAATCACAGCCATTCTCTTTCTAAAACATTTTTTGCACTTCTTTTAGGAAAATGGCTGAATGGTTGCTAATTCATGCTTGCATTAGTGTCCTCCAATAGATACACACATCCACATTTTTCAGACTGAATATAATTCTCTAGAATTTTTAACATTGGAAAAGATATTGCTGTCTAACCACCAAATAAAAAGGACTAGGTCCTTAGATTGAACACAGCTTTGCAGCAAAAGCAAACAAGGCTCAGCTACCTGCTGAGCTTTTGTGAATGAGGTACAGACAGGGAAAATGTGAGCCAGAATTAGTGCCCAGACAGGAACTCTGGGGCTCTGGGAGCAGGGCTGACACAAATCCCTCATGTGGCACTGGCTGGGATGCACAGCACAGGGCAATGGGCCCAGCCTGGCAATGCAATGTGCTGATTCCTTCACCATCACACTGCAAACAGCCAGCAGGCACTTGGAGCATCCAGGGGACTCTCAGGGAGGCAGAGAAAAAGTCCTTTTATCAAACTGCAGCATGGATTTCACTCTACCAATTCATTCTCCTCCTCATGGAAATTCTGCCACTGTAGCTCCATGCAGTTTAAATTAATTTCCTGCCATCAGTATTAATAATGTCAAGGAGATATTACACCATTCATCTGTGTCTTTGCAGCCTGGGGATGTGTTTAGTACTATTTCAGAGCCTTACTGCTAAGATTATATGTAACCTTTGTATGTTGTTTTATGGGTGAACATTCAAAATCTGAAAGTAACCTTGCTGCATCTGAGATTGAGCAGCCACACCCACCTTACACCCAGGGAAACTTTTGTTAAAGCTTCCAAAAACTGTTCTGTGAAAGGGATCCACCAGCCACAGCCACCTTACAGCAATGAAACTTTTGTCAAAGCTTAAAAGAATTTTTCTGTGAAAGGATCAGCCCAGGCCTTCTGCTGGCCCTTGCTGTAAAATGATTTCACTCAACAGTGCCCTTGCAGGAATAGTCCAGTGCTCACTGACTAACATTTCACTAACATTTCTGTTTCCACACTACTCAACCCTCTCTACTTCCTTTCATCACTCATGGAATTAAAAAAACAAAAAGGTACTGAAACAGTACTGAGACAATACTGCTTTATGTATCTGCTTCCCTACTTCTGGTGCCTCTGCAAGGCAGCTTTGCAGCTGAATACCTTTTGTAAATTTGGTGTCTAAGCATTGAATTTGTATGAATTCCAGCAAGTGTAAGGCACACAAGGACCTGAGTTAAATACAAATGCATCACTACATGAAGCCAGATGCTTTTCTTTAGTGCAAATGTTCTTGCACACAAAGAAACAAGTACTCAGAATTCTGCAGTAAGATTTTGATCAGCAAGGCTGAGGTTACTGGATGTTATGTGGCACTTGGGGACATGGTTTAGTGGCAGACTTGGTAGTGTTTGGTTAGTGGCTGGGTTTGATGATAAATGAATCTGTGAGGTAACTGTTTATACTTCATTTGCACCTAGAAGCTCTATCCAAGACCAGTTGCTGTTGAATAAATACAGACTAAACCTCTCCTCTGGAGCAGCTTCCAGTTGAAGTGGCACAGCCCTAAACAGTAAATCTGTAGCAGAGCTTGAAATAGGTCAGGTCTTCTAAGTCTAGACCATCCCATCTCCCACCTTTGGTTTGCACTGCCTTACTCCTCCAGATATTGACCTTTGGAGGAAATTCAGTGAGTCCCAAGAGCTGCCTCTGCTCCATGATTTCAGGCTGTTCCAACCTCAAGCCCAGCCATCTCTTACACAGATTTCCTTCTCTTTGCAAACACGTTGTTGATTAACTTGGCCATGGACTTGGAACCACTTGGTCGTCTCTTTCCCTTCACTTTGGAATTGGAAGTGATATTCCTCAGGACTTGGGTGAACATTGCCACAACTTCCTGGTAGTGCTCTGCTGCAGACAGTTCCCAGAATTGGCACTTGTGATCTATTGCCAGCTTCTGTCCTTCATCCCAGCCAACTTCCCTCAATGTGGCACAAATCCTGTTTGTTGCCAACCAAAAATATCCATGACTCGACCATTCTGAAATGAAAAAGGTTCCAGTTAGAGAAAAGATGTGTGCAACACTGCATCATATCATATTCAGTGAGTATGGAAATAGGTATGTTCAGGATAGCAGGCATTGCAAAAAAATAACCAAACCAAAATGAACTCAGCAGCCCCCTCAGCTCACCAGGAAGAATTCTAGTTTCCCATTTAGCAAAGGAATTTCCAGACAAGCTATTCTCTACCAGTAGATTTTCATTTTGTTTTCTCTACTCAAAGAGTGAATGTATTTTTTAATCCACTGCTTTTTTCATGCTCTGTGCTGCTGAGTACATTGTCAGCACCTGGACTACATGAAGAAGCAACTTGATCATTATCTCCATTTGCAGGTAACAGAACAGAGCCCAAGAGATCCATCAGTGTCAGTGGCATAACTCAGAAGGAAACACAGGAAATCTAATTCCAAGCTTCTGCAAAATTATTCCTTCCAGAAATTAACCTTAATTACAAAAGGTCAGCAGTAAAGCAGGCAGAAAAGTGGGGTTTTTACTCTGCTTCTGATATAGGTGAAGGATTTCAGTCTTTTATTTAGAAAGCACCTCAGCTGACTGCTGCAGGAATACACAGCCCCATCCACACTCACACCTGCAGTTCTGGTGATTTTTTTTTTTTTTAACAGTTTATATTTTACCATATGGTCACCCATGTGCACAAGTGATGTTGAGGTCACAGCTAAAGGCAGCTAATTAGATATTTGTGGTTTTACTTTCCTTTACTGTGGGGAATGCTTTCCTCATCCCTCTATTTGTGCATTGGTAATTGAGTGGGAGAGTAAAAGCACAGACTGACTATGCCAGGCTTCTTTACCCATGGAAATCACAGCAGAAATGTCTATGGCAATCATTGAAATATTAGCTCTGTAAGCACTAAGAACAAAAATCCTGATGTGCTTGGGTTTGGATATGGTAAAATAGATTGGAATTTGCCACACATTTTACCTTCAGGTACCTTGCTGTGGGCATTGTGTGAGCATCACTTGCTCCAAAAGCCTTAGAAATAACCAGCATCAGAGATGGCACTTTGCAGCACTGACAGGCTCATTCTGGAACATTTACTCTTTGTTTAAGCACTGACATTCCACACCCTGTACAGCCATTGCTTGTGTCTGATATTCTGCAGGGTCAATGAGAATGGAGCCTACAGGAGCCAGGAGCATTTGTGTGTTTTGTGGTTAGAGCTCTGCTTTGTGTGTTCCTAATATTCTGATACAGTAACCTTAACATTGTCTCCATTTGTTTCCTTTCCTCTGTGAATTGCCCAAGTGTCAAGCACTAATTACCCATGGTCAATTTCTGAGCAGCTAGAAAAAAAGTCTTCTTTCAATTGCAGTTCAGTTTAATAATAGCAGTGCCAAAAGTAACTGGAGTGATTATAGGCTTATACTAATCCTTGACCCTCTTCACACCAAGAAACTGCCACACTTCTGATTTCCAGAAAGCAACAGCTGTAAACTGTCCCATCAAGCAAAGGAGTGTAATTTTTAAACTATTTAAAATCAGCTTATCCCTGCACATGATTTGGCAGCAGCTAGCAAGATCATATGACCTAAAAATACATAAAATACTGGAAACTGATCAGAAAAAATAAAAAAATACATTATTTCTCTAAATAACTAGAGTTAGGCCTTGTTCCTAAGGAAAGAACTAGTACAAGACAGGCCATGGTGGCTGTGTCAGGATCCTCCCTGCCCTGGGACAAGCAATGCTGTTTGTCTAAACACTGGTGAAGTTTTTACAGCCCTGAATTTAAGTGTGGGTTCAGAGTTTCAGTGGTTTGGCTTTCATAGCAGCTGCCCAAAAAGGACCCTGCAGAGCCAGGGTGATCAGCCAGGCCTAGGTCTGCACGTGTTGCACAGAAACTAAGTTTCTCTCTTCCTGGAAATTAAGTCAATTCATACAAAACTTTATTTCAGAGTGGTTTGCTGGGATTACATTTTGGTTGTCAATGTGTACAAGCTGCATAATGCCTTCCCTTGGGAAAGGAAATTGAGGGGAATTCCCAATCCTCAGAACCAGCCAAGTGCTGATGATCATTCAGCTTGGTACCAGGGCTCAGGGTTATGAAAGTGCTCAGCCAGACTATGTGCAGCTCTGACTCTGCACAAAAGTTGTTATTTAGCAATAATATTTCTTTCCCAGGGCTTCTGGTGCTTTGAGAGTTCTCACACCAGGCAGCATCAGACCAAGAGTATTTCCAGGACCATGTCCTTAGGATCTAGTCCAAAAATATTTCTGTAGCATCTCAGATTTAGAACTCTGCATCAACACTGGGAACTCTACTGCAGACACACCATCACTGCTATTTTAAGCAGCAGCATGTTCTAAGCAAGTGGAACCAGTTTGTGATTGCCAACAGGCTTTCTGCACTGTAATTTGTCATTTTTTGAACTACAGGGACAAGAATTGGTGTTGACACTTGAGAAAACACTTAAAACTGTGTAATGAGGGATAGCTCTGTGATGTCTGGAACTCAGCATCTTCATCTGATGATAAACTATCAGTCCCAGCATCTCAGGATATAAAATATACAGGCTCTTAGTTGTATCCTTATCTAAACAAAATTTAATTATTATTTTGGCCCACTAATAGTAGCATAATTTTTATGTTACCACTCCTATTACCACTTTCCTCACTTCTAGAAACAGTGCTCAACTTATCTTCCAAGGAACATTTTAAAAAATGAAAATGTTCTGGGGGTTTGAAAAGCCTTTTACAGGACTTGCAGTACTGGAGGCTGAGAACAGGGCCTGGTTTTGGTTGGAGGTGCCTTGGAACATGTTGGGATTTTTTTCTCTCCATCCTGAGGTTTGCTTTCACACAGCTTTCTGAGAGTTTTACACCTTTTCTGTTTCCCCCAGGAACACACACAGAGCACAGAGAGCACATAATTTCCATGTGGTAGCTCAGAGCCAGAGCAGCTGGGACACAAACTGTGCTCAGTCTGTGTTTGTGTAATAACAACTAATGGTAGAGAACACCTACAATTGTAACTCCTCCTTCAGAATAAGTTCATTTGGATATATCCTATACAATTCAGCTTAACACTTCCTTTTTCTTTATTATTTGCAGATGACTAGAAGCTACTCTGATTTCTGTGGAGGGGGGAAGTGTGGAGAGTCCTTCACTTTAGCAGGGAGGTGGGTGGCAATCTCTGTGTCTCGTTCAGTTTTGGGGCTTCTGCCCCATCAGCTGGGGTGGCAGCACACTTCCCAAGTTATTTGTGTATCAGCCGGGCAGTATTTCCAGGCGGGATGTAAAGGTGCAAGCCCTGCTTTGCCCCTTCCCAGGGCTGTGAGTGCGGTAAGGATCGGGATATTCCTTTGGCAGGAAATGTGACATTCTGGGCTGTGCGCAGCGAACTCCGCAGAGCCGCCGAACCAGCGCGCTCCTGTTCCCTCGCTCGGTGCTTGCATTAAAAGCTGCCTCCCCTCTGCCCTGGAGCCGAGCGGGGATATTCAGCACAGGAGGTGTTGGTTGGGGTTTTTTAGTCTGTTCCTTGACTCTCTCCCTCTCTGTGTGACCGAGCTTGAAAGTGGGAGATTTAATAGAACTTTTTTTAATATGAAGAGTCTCAGATATCATCGTATTTGGCAAAGTGGTTTATTGGTTTTTGGATTTCAGTTTTTTTGTAAATTTTTCTTTTCAAACTAATAGAATTGATGTAGCTGTCAGTTTGGATTTGATCCCTATTTTGTTTTGCCTCAGCAGTGTCATCTCAATCAGTCCAACTCATTTTTATGCTGCATTTACAAGGTATAAAGATGACAAATCACTCATGTCTCAGTGCTGGTATTTGATCAAAAGTTTGAAGGAATATCAGGGCTGAGGACAACAGAGGAAGATGAGGCTGAGAACAAGAGCTGTGTGACAGCACAGCCTGGGCAGATTCTCCTTTCTTGTACCCCCCTCTAGAGTGTTTGATAATAGTGTTTAATAATGTAGTTAACAGAGCAGTGTTAATGCTCCATGTGCATTAAATAGTGCATGAAATGAGCTTTGCACTGGCCAGCACCAACCCTGTTTGTGCTGAGCAAAGGCAGCAGAATCCATGGGAAATGGGCAATGGGATATTTTTTATGGAGCTGCCAAGATCCTGGTCCTGACCCCCACCTTACTCCCAAACTGTGTCACCTGTGCTACAATCTGAACCTTCTTTGATGTGGTTTCCTTCCTGACTCTGCTCCAAGGGCTGAGAGAGACATCCAAAATCACCTCAACTCCTCTGCAGGAATGAGCAGGTCTAAGAGCAGCAATGGGATGTGTCAATGCCTTTGCTGTGAGTAGTGCATTGGTTTTATGCAGATTTCACAGACAGGAGGGAATTTTATTTCAATAATATTTTATCTCTGGAATGCAGGATGATGTTGAGAAGACAGAAGTCCCCTGAGCACCATTTGTTGATCAGGTGAAATGTTTCAGGGGGAGAAGTTGCAGAGAAGCATTTTTCAATTACAGTTTCTTAGTCCCTACCTTGTGATGACTGACAAGCCAGCAGGAATGTTAGCAGAGAATTCATCCTCATGTGGCATTTGAGATGATTAGAGAAATTAGGAGGTGGGATTAATGTGAAATATCAGGCACAGGAACCTGCTGTAAAGTTGGAGGATCGAATATCAATATTTGGGAAGGATTTGCAGGCTCTGAATCAGAATTGCAGTGGTCTAAAAGAGAAGGCTGAAAGGGCCAAGCATTAATCTGCAGCATCAGAAAGAACACTCTGGGCCTTCAGAGGAAAATGGAAATGCACTATCAGCCTTTAAATATATATATTTCTATTTATTTATAGTTCTATATTGTATACAATTCTAATTTTCTAACATGAGGTGTATATTGATTTCCTCTCTAGAAGCTGGAGATGTGTGGGCATCCTGATGACTGTAACAGATTTTCAAGAGTTGCCTGAAGCATGCACAGAACTGAACTGACACAGAGGTACAGTCACTTTTCATTTAGAAATTCCACTTATGAAAACTGAGGCTGAAGGTGTGTTTGGAGTCAGACCCACAGGACAGGCTTTTTCTTTTATCACGATTGTTCCCCTGGTAATACAGACATTTTCTTCACAGGAGATTTAATAAGGTACAATTGTCAGAAGGAATGTTTTGTGCTTTAGTGGAAACACTTGTAATCATCTATCAGCCTCTATTCCTCTCACAAGTGTGAATTTCCAGGTTATTTCTGCATGTGCAAAGGACTCTCTGCTTCCCCTACCAAATGTGTGGTGTCCTTGTAAAACAGGTAAAAGCAGCTGAGTCTCCTGAAAATAGTTCTGGTTTATTCACAGTAAACACTTGATTTCATGCTTATATATCAAAGATAGAATATTATTTTTAGGTTGCAAACTGTTTATTTGCCTATTTGATCAATTTAATTTTGTTCTTCAACATTGTAAATTTTCCTTAGGGGTGTTTGCAGCATTTCCCCCTGCTCTGCTCTCAGGGATGTTTTTAGCAAGGATTGGTTTTCATGCTCAGCAGTTCCCCTTGCCCCTTGCTTTGCTGCTTCACTGGAATGTTCTAACTAGAAAACTGCAATATTTCTGGAGCTTTCAGTGTGCTAAGTGCTCAGCTCAGGGGCCAAGTGGGGGCCAGCTGGGCAACTGCAGCAGCACAAGGAGAAATGAGTGGATGCTGCATTTTATTTGTGGGAAAAGCTGCTCCCTGCATCATCCCTGCCAGGCCATTGGAAAAGCTCTGGTTGTACAGTTGGGCTCTCTTGCTCTTGGAGCAGTGGGGTTTACTTTTTGTCCAGCTGGCAGAATATTTCACAGATCCTGCTTGGGATTTTTCACTTGCCTGAGTTTTCTTCTGTTTTACCCTCAGTTCCATGGTCAGGACTGCAATTCTTCTCTGGTTTCCTTTTGGCAACTCCTTGGTTCCTGTGAAAATGCTCCAAAGTCTTGTTTAACATGCTTTTGTTTCCTGGTTTGCTCTTTTTAAAGTCCCCTAGAATAATACAGTGTATTGCTGATTCACACTGGGGCTCACTGTAATGATCCCTGGGGTGATTTTTTTCCTTGGGTTGAATTTTGTGGCTTTTTAGTTTGTTCCATTTTTGGTTGCTTGGTTTGGTTTTTGACTAGGAAAGCCATCATAGAACCAAACAACCTTTGTGGTGAAATAAGTAGTCCAGCAAGTTCTGTATTCTATATTTTGGGTTTGAAAGATGAAGAATTCAGTCAGAGAACAGAGATGAGTTGAACAATGTGCAGTTCCCTCCATCCAGGAACGTTCACCATGACAGTGGTGCAAGTTCAGCTGTGCCCATAACCAAGGTGATTCTTGCTGTCCTTCCAGAATTCTGCCCAGTGACAGAGAGACTTTATTCTATTGATGAAGCTGCTTTCAGTGGCAGGACATCACTTTTATCTGCACTGGTGCATAACAGATGTCACTGGCACAGGGAGTGTGGCCCACGTTGGGCACAGTCCCAGCTGAGCCTCCCCAGTCAGGGCTTTATTCAGGGAGGAAACAAAGTCTGAACTGGTTCCACTGCTGCCCCTTGAATCCACCTGTTCTGCAGTGAGTCCAGTGTGGAAGTTAAAGCTCCATTAGTCCAGTGCATCAGCTGCTAGAGCACTGCTGAGCACAAAATCCCAAACCCAGAGTCATGGTCTGAGAACCACGGCCCTGGGTTTAGCAGGATGGCTGCTAATCAGGAGCTCTAATAAATGACATTTCACCTGTTCACTGTCATTCTCAGCCCAGCACACCATCAATGCTTGAAGTGCTTCATTAGTGCTCCAGCTCTGGTTTGCTTCCCTTTCTCTACAGCAAAGAATGCACAGGAAGAGCTCTTGCCAAGGGCCTGCTCTGCAGAAGTAGCTCCCTGAACTCCCTTCCAAATATTGAATTGCACTGACCTTTTTTGGCTTCTTTTCTTCTCCTCGATGCACTTTCCTTCCATGAGAATAGTTCTGGAGTTCTGTGGCTGTGCTGTCACCCTTCATTCAGTCCCTGCTGGATGGAAACAGGCACTCCTTGCAGCTGTCCTTGTAAATCAGGGTGCAAAAGAGCAAACAGGAGAGGGGCAAAGGGAGAAACAGGCAGGAGACAGCTAAGGAGGTAAAGGGAGCTTGGCAAAAGTGTTGGAGAAAAGCAGAGAGGAGAGAAATCCTGCAGGGCCAGAGAAAGGCTCAGAGCACTGAGGGGCAGCTGATGTTCTTGCTGTGCTGGTCAGTGGCACTGGCCATGGGGGGTGGCTTTTTTCCCTCAATTCCTTGGAATTTAGTCCACCTAGTGTGAACTATCTGTCCATCAAATCTTGTTTAATTGTTATTTTGTATTTAATAAGTGCCAAAAGATTTGTTGCTGAATGTTTAGGGGTTTTTCCCCCTTAAAAAATTGCACACCAGTTTAAAGCAGAGCTAGCCCCACTGAGAGAAATGGGATCTGAGTTTGGAATTTTAGAACTGCAGAAGGTGACTGCTTATGTAATAGCACAACAAAGCTGGTGCAGGTTTCCTTATGCAGAATTCCCTCTGCTTTCTCCTTTCCAGTTTACTCCAACACTGAGCTTCAAGCAAATCCCAGAGGTTGCATTCTAAGAGCTGTGCAGAGAATTTGGGCAGAGAACTGTGCTTCCATACCCACCTGCATCATCCAAGCAATAGCAGGTAAGATGCTTGTTTCTTGGATTTCAGGCCCAAGGAGTGAAATTCCTGATTAGAGCCTGTAGGTTTGTGACCCTTTGGAGTTGCTGAAGATCCAGGTGTGTTGCCTGGTGCCTGGATTAGAATGCCAGTCCCATTTGAAACAGACAGAAATGTGTTATCCAAAAAGTGAGTCTGGGTGCTGCACCTGCCTGGCCCCCCTGCACCTGCTCACCCTTGGAAAGCTCTGCAAGATTTTTTGAGTTAGGGAGCACTGGGGGGTTTGTTTGCAAGGGAAACTACATGGAGGGGGAAAAAAAGCTGGGATGGGGGGACAGAAAGAGGAGCCCTTCTGTGCCTGCTGTCTCTGTTTCAAGCTCTGAGGGTGTCACTCCTGTCCTGAGGGTTCAAAGGGATAATAGAAAAATGGATTTTTATTGCCTTGTGCACAGGAGCTGTGCTAGTCCCAGTTTAAAGAGAGGTGAAAAGGGAGAGAGGGAGCTGAATGCTTACCTTATATCCTGGAGAAATTGTTCATTGCTGTGCAATGCTGCCTCTGTCCTGTGCCAAGATGACTGGGCCCTGGGCTGACAACAAGTTAATTCAAAACCTCTGTTTATTTTCATTCTAATAGTTTTTATTCTGGCTGTTTTTCTTCTGCCAGTGCTTTCTCAGTAATAGTAGATTGTTGTACATAATTCCTGCCATAACTGAAATACACCCTTCCTTCTTTTCCTTGTTTGACAGCCTAAGTAAAACCACAGTGTGTATTTTTTTCTCTATGATATAATAGCCTAAGAGCTCCTAACTCTCACACATGAATAATTTCTATTCTAATTGGAAAACAGATGAACTATCTGTGCAAGTCATAAAAGAAAAAGGAATAAGATAAAGGAGTAAAATCAAAGGTAAGAATTTGTTTTTTTCTTGACAGAACTGTGATCTTTCCCAGAAAATGCAGGAGGGAATAACCCCACACAAGCCACTCCCCCTGAAAGAAGCCAAAGCCCCTTGGAGGATTGCAGCTCATCCCTGCTGTCATCTCCAGCAATCTCTGGGCACTGAGATGAGATGATCTTGCAATCTGCTCTGGGATAGCAGGAGGGCAGCCAGACCTGACAGATCCTTCACTTCCAGCTGGACTTTTCCAAGCCTCCAGGACTTCACTCCTGCTTCAAACAAGTTTTCCTATGCACTGCAAGGCTCACTTCTGATTTCCTTCTCACTTCTGGAAAACCATGGAGCTTCTCAGCAACCCTGGTGAGTCCCAGTCTGTTTCCTGGCTCCACATTGTTATCCTTCCCTCACTGCATGGTGTGCTGGCTTTTCTAAATCCTGGGGGAATAGATGCCTTGGCTGTGCCCTGAGGAACAGGGAATGGAGCACAGGTCTCACAGGAGCAAGAGAGCAGGGAGGGTGCACAAGGGAATCAGCTCCTCCATCCCTCCCCAAACATCCCAGATCATCCTGGCTCTGGGGAAATATCACTTGTACAAAGCCTTGGGGTGATTGTACCAAATTCTAGTACTGGATAACAAAGATAATGATGGGGGGGGGAAACAAGAAACCCCCAGCACCTTTTTGCATAACAAACTTGCACAGGTATAACTTGTGAATCTCTTCTTTGTGTCTAAGGTTGCCCATTCTCCCTAAAGCAGAGAAACAAAGCAGGCAGCAGTAAAGAAGCTGTCTGGGGTACAAGACACTGCCTCCTGCCAGCAAAGCTATTTAGTGTCCATCTCTATTCCATCCAGCTGTAGCCAATTGCACAGTTATGGTAACAGTGCCCTCCACAGGAATTTGGGAGGGATTATAACACTCAGAGCTAATGCAAAAGATGTTCTAGAAATGAGTGCAACAGCAAACTGGAATGTTATTAAAATGATAAAATACTTGAACTTCAGGGGTACAAAATCTCAGTGTCAAAGCTCTTTCTCTTTTGCAGGCACATTTACATCTAAGGAAAGCACAGGCTGCTTCCAATAGGCTTCTTCACAGCCTGATAGCAAAGGTGAAGTTTGCCTAACTCCATTTGCATCAGGGATATAAAAGCAGATGAAGCAAGTGAAGAATGGGAGAGCTATTCCTAGACTGCAGCAGACGCCAGCAATGAATTCTGAGAGGGCTCCAGCCTCAGCCTGGCACGGCTGGATTTTTCCTTGGACCTGCCTCAATTAACTGAGCTTTGGGCTTTTATGGTTGTGACTTGGTGTTCTCACTGGGGCAATTGGAAATAATTTTAGTATCCTTAGAAAGGAGTAGAAACATCCAGCTAAAAGTCTCACCTGTGTCCCCTGTAAGTTATCCCAGTTTTGCCCAGCTAGGAGCTGCACTGAAGTCAGGCAGGGGAAATGACATCAGGGAACAGCTGTAAAGGTAAAGGCAGAAAGAGAAGATTTACCAGCAAAAGGCAGGGAAGGGGAAAGGGGTCAGAAAACATTTCTGTGGTCTAATGAACAATAATTTCTGTTTCCCCAGTGAGAACAGACTCCCAGCCAGTCAGGCCTGACTGTCCCCTGCAGCGAGGGCTCAGCACACATGCACAGAGACAAGTGCAGCAGCTGAAAGGAAAAAGAAGAAACAGAAGAAAAAGGTAATTTCTTTTGTTTCCAAGTAGTTTGCAGTTCTTCAAGCCCTAGCAGCATTTGCTCTTGGTTTGGGCTGGGTGAATGATGAGCCCTGGGCACAGCTGATGCCATTCACTCAGCTGGAAGCCCGGGGTGGCTCAGAGGGGACACAGAAGTGTTTGTGTAGGACAATGCCAGGGGATGCCAAGGGCAGGCAGGTGGCATTTGGAGGGGATTGCTGAGGGGCCTGAAGGGAGCCCAGCAGACAGTTTCCCTGGGAAAGGCCAGGCCCCTGGGCAGAGCAGGCAGGGCTCTGCAGGGGCAGCAGGGAGGGCTCAGCTCTGGGCACTCTCTGTGTCCCCCTGGGCTGGCACAGGCAGCCAGGAAGGGAGGAGAGGCTCCCTGGGGATGAGGCAGAGAGAGCCAGCAGGGGAGCGGCCTCGGGCTGCAGAGGGGCAGCAGAAAGGCAAAGGGACCTGCCTGGCCACTGGGGGCAGCAGGATGGACACTGGGCTGAGCAGGGCAGGGCAGGAGGGGCTCTGAGCTCATCTGCAGGGACACAGGGAGGGCATGTTTGGGAGGGAAGAGCTGAGGGGATGAGTTCACTCACCCTGGCACCACTTGTGTTTGCACCAGGTGGCACCAGAGGGGAAGGTCAGAGCCAGCCCTGCTTGACCTCTGAATTCCTGGATCAGTTTCAGAAGCTGCCAGATGAGGGATTAAAAATACACAAGGATGAAACCAAGAGCAATAATGAGGTAAGTGGGACTCCATTACACTGTTGTCATAGAATTCATACCAGAGTTCTGATGACAACAATGCAGTTCTTCATTTGTGTTAGTCACTGAGTGGGATTTGGGGTCTGTCTGGATTTCCAAGCCCTCATGGTGGCCCTGACACTGCTCAGGTGGCAAAAGCAGAGTCAGAGCTCCTGGCAGGCACAGGGTGTGTTCCCCCAGAGTGGGTTGTGGAGGAATTGTTTGGGACTTGGCTTGTCCCTCTGGGTGATCACAGCCCAGTTGCTGTGATTTGTACAATTCCACACATTTGACTGCCCAAACTGCCCAGCCCAGGGGCTTGAGCTGACAGGGCAGCACAAAGATTGTTCTCTGTGCAGCGCCCAGATTTGGGCTCACTGTCAGCTTTGCTGGTTCCCATGAATTATCCCACAGCCCCCAGCTCCCTGCTCAGTTCCTGCTGCCATAACCTCACAGTGCCTCGTGGAGGGTGGATATTCCCATGCAGAGCTGCTGCTTGAACACCAGCTGTGCCAGGAACCAGCAGAGCTCCCAAGGAACCTCAGCAGCATGGGGACAGGGACAGGTGTGTATTGCAAAGAATTTGCTATTTCAGACCCTCATCCCCAGCCCCAGCCATGTCCCTGGGGGCCCTTGACAGAGTTGCTGGAGTTCAGCTGATGCAGCCCCCTGAGCTGGGCTCCAGGTGATATTCCCAAGCAGGAGAAGGCAGGGCCAGGGGCGCTCCCAGCCCGTGCCAAGGCAGCTCCCCGTGCCCAGGGGAGGACATCTCTCCCTGCAGCAGCTCAGCTCCTTCCAGAGCCTCAGCAGGGGCCTCTGCAGGTTCTTTTCCCTCAGCACAGGCTGCACATCCCTGCCTTCAGCACACCTCCAGCGGGACCCACCTGGGAAAGCTTTCCATCCCTTCTGCACCTCCAGCTGGCTCCCTGGAAACTCCCACCTGCATCCAGACACAACTTCATGCCACCCAAACCTCTGGTTTGAAGGCACCTCTGCAGGCTGTTGGCTGGGATTTAGTACCTGTGAGGGAAAATGGCCTTGGCTTTAGTGCTGCTGCTGCTGCTGCTGGGTGATGGGCTCAGGCTGGAAGGGAAGGGATTTGGGGTGGGCAGGACATACCTGGCAGCTGCCTGGCAGCTCTGGGAGGCTGGAACCAGGAATTGCTGCGTGAGCCCCTGGGCACGCAGCCCCTGCTGCCATCCCCAGGAAAGGGCAGCTGTTCCTTGGGCTGCTTCTGGGCTGTCAGTGGCTGTGGCCAGGCTGCAGCATCTCCAGGAGCCCGTTGAGAGCAGCCCCTGGCCCAGGAGCCACGGGCAGCCCTGGAGCCGTGTCCGTGGCAGCGCCGGCCGGGCCCCCAGCGCCCATCCCGGGCCGTGTGCTGGGCACGGGCAGGACACTGCAGGCACAGCCCCTCCCTGAGAGCCCCAGGGCAGGAGGGGCTGGTGCCTGCCAGGGGCTCCTGGCCTCCTCCTGCCCCCCGTTCCCTGCAGCTGGGACACACACAGACACCAAGGAACATTGCTAGCAGCCAGCAGGAGACACCGAGGCCTCTGCGCAGCTCTGGGCCACAAGAGCAGCCTCAGCTCCAGCAGCTGCCTTCATTTTGGCAACACTCACCTGCAGCAAATGCCACCTGCCCCTCTCCAGAAGAGCTCTGGCCACGCAGCAAGGGAAGCCTCAGGACTCCTCCTGCTCATGTTTCTCCCTGCAAAGAAACATGGCAAGAGCAAATCTGCAGCTGCTGGGTAAACCCTGGAAAGGGGCAGGAAAATCAGGGTTATGGGAAGAGTTTGGTGCTGTCCTGTCAGCTGCCAGCCAGTTCTGCCCTACAGCCAGGGCAGGGGCTGGTGTGTGAAGCAGCTTCAGCAGAAGAGAAGGAGCTGCAGTTCCCTCGCTGGTGCCAAGGATTCCTGCACCTGGGGAGGTTCATACCTGGGATGCAGAGACCGGCTCAGTCAGTTGGAGCAGAGTCCTGGTACTGCCCAGCTTGTGAGCTCAATTCTCCCACGGGCTGTGTCCTCCAGAGTCAGATTCCAGCGAGCTCTCTCAACCCCACTAGATCCTGCCATCTGGAAATAAAACAAAAGCTTTCAATAAAAGTTTCAATGAAATGTTTTTCTGCTGCAGAGCTTTTTTGGGTTGCAGAGCAATGGGGAGGGGGAGCATCTCACCCGGCAGGTGCAGCAGAAGCAGCCCGAGTGGAGCCGTGCCCGGCCCCGGCCGAGCGGCTCCTGCCGCGCTCCAGCCCCGCTCGCTGCGCAGGGTTCCGGGCAGGAGCCCCGGGCTGTGCGGGCACGGGGAACGGGGAGCCGGGCGCTGCTCCCCGCTCGGGGCTGCGGGGCCTCCGCACAGCGCGGGACGGGGGCAGCGGCAGCGGCGGCGTTTGGGGCTCCCGGGGCCGGCACGGCGCTCCCCGTGCCCCGGCCGCTTCCAGCCGCGATGCGGCGTCCGCACGGGGAGATGCCGCCGCCGCTGTCCCGGGCGCGGTTCCCGGCACAGCCCCGGCTCCCCGCGGCCGCAGCGGGATCGTGCCCGGAGTCCCGCGGCCGCCGGGCCGGAGCGGCAGCGGCAGCGCCGGGCTCGGCCCCAGCGCCCGTCCGGGGCGGCTGCTGCTGCTGCTGCTGCTGCCCGCGGCGATCCCGGTGCCGATCCCGGCCCGGGGAGAGGCGGCACCGCTCGGAACCCCCAGCGACACCGGCAGAAGCCCGAGCCGAGCCCCGGTCCCAGCTGAGCACCGCGGGCTCCGCGCAGCACCGGGAGCGGTCCCTGGGTCGGGCTGGGCGCAGCGATCCGGACGAGCATCCCGCAGCATCCCGGCAGAAGCGATCCCGTATGGAGCGGGGCGGGAGCGGATCGGCCGCTTTTAAAGGGCGCGGGAGGGGCGGGGCCGGGGTGGGCGGGGCCTGTACAGGTGCGCGAGGCGGAAGCTGCACAGGTGTGCGGGGCCCCAGAGCGCATGCGCGGGGCGGGGCTGAGGGGGATTTAAGCGGCGGCGCGAACCCGGCGGAGCCATTTGCTCGTCGGAGGTCGTGGTGCGCGGGTCGGGCTCTGTCTCTCTTTTTCTCTATATTTATGGTTTTTTTGCTTTTTTTTCTTTTTCTTGTTTCTCCTCTATTCTTCCCTCCCTTCCTCCCCTCCCCTACCCCCCACACCCCCCCCCCCAACCCCCCCCCCCTCTCCCCCCTAGCCCTCCCCTCCCTCCCCCCCAAATTCTCCCTTCCGTCCCCCCCGGCCCGGCGGCCGGCCCCGCCCGGCGGCCCCGCCCACCCCATACCCCGCCCTATACCTATACACACCCTACCCTATCCTATTCTACCCTACCCTACCCTATTCCTTTTTGCTTCTGCTGTTCCTTCTACCGTTCCTTCTCCCCCAACCCTGGGGTCCCCGGGCTCTCTCCCCGCTGCCCCCCACTCCCATCCTCCGTCCCCATTTTTGTTTTTTTTTTTTTTTTTTTTTTTCCCCCGCACGGCGGGGTTCGGGGTGCCGGATAATAAAGGCCGTCGTGCCCTGAGCCGGCGCCCCCCACGGTCCCTGCAGCCCCACACGGGGACCGCCCGCTCTGCGGGGGTCCCCATTCCGGTCCAATACACGGCCCGACACCGCCGGGGTTCCGGCTTTCCCTACATCACACGGGGGGTCCCGGGGTGGGGGGTTCAGGATGGGACCCTCTCACTAGGAGGGGGTCCCGGGGGGTGGGCGGGGTTAGGCGGGGGGGGGTGGGAGGGCCCCCTCCGGGGGGGGGCCCTGGGGGGGGGGGCGGGGGGCGGGGCCCCTCCGGGGGGTGGGGCCGGGGTGGGGGGGGTCGGGGGGTCCGCCCCCCTTGACCCCTCCCACCCTGGCCCCTCCCCTCGGGACGGGCCCCTCCCCCTGGCCCCACCCCAGGACCCTCCCCCGGACGGGGCTCGGGGGAGGGAGGGGGGGGGAGGGAGGGGGGAGGGTGGCGGGCGGGTGGGGGGGGAAGCAGAGGGGGTCACGTCACTCGGCACCGCGTATGTACACATAAAAAAAAAAAAAAAAAAATTTAAAAAACAGCGCGTCCCCCCCCTCCCCCCCCACCCCTCCCTCCCTCCCCCCCCCCCCCCCCCCCCCCCACCCCTCCCTCCCTCCCCCGGGCCCCGTCCGGGGGAGGGTCCTGGGGTGGGGCCAGGGGGAGGGGCCCGTCCCGAGGGGAGGGGCCAGGGTGGGAGGGGTCAAGGGGGGCGGACCCCCCGACCCCTCCCACCCCGGCCCCTCCCCCCGGAGGGGCCCCGCCCCCCGCCCCCCCCCAGGGCCCCCCCCCCGGAGGGGGCCCTCCCACCCCCCCCGCCTAACCCCGCCCACCCCCCGGGACCCCCTCCTAGTGAGAGGGTCCCATCCTGAACCCCCCACCCCGGGACCCCCCGTGTGATGTAGGGAAAGCCGGAACCCCGGCGGTGTCGGGCCGTGTATTGGACCGGAATGGGGACCCCCGCAGAGCGGGCGGTCCCCGTGTGGGGCTGCAGGGACCGTGGGGGGCGCCGGCTCAGGGCACGACGGCCTTTATTATCCGGCACCCCGAACCCCGCCGTGCGGGGGAAAAAAAAAAAAACAAAAAAAAAAACAAAAATGGGGACGGAGGATGGGAGTGGGGGGCAGCGGGGAGAGAGCCCGGGGACCCCAGGGTTGGGGGAGAAGGAACGGTAGAAGGAACAGCAGAAGCAAAAAGGAATAGGGTAGGGTAGGGTAGAATAGGATAGGGTAGGGTGTGTATAGGTATAGGGCGGGGTATGGGGTGGGCGGGGCCGGCCGCCGGGCCGGTGGGGACGGAAGGGAGAATTTGGGGGGGAGGGAGAGGAGGGCTAGGGGGGAGAGGGGGGGGGGTTGGGGGGGGGGGGGGGGGGGGGGGGGGGGAGGGGAGGAAGGGAGGGAAGAATAGAGGAGAAACAAGAAAAAGAAAAAAAAGCAAAAAAACCATAAATATAGAGAAAAAGAGAGACAGAGCCCGACCCGCGCACCACGACCTCCGACGAGCAAATGGCTCCGCCGGGCTCGCGCCGCCGCTTAAATCCCCCTCAGCCCCGCCCCGCGCATGCGCTCTGGGGCCCCGCACACCTGTGCAGCTTCCGCCTCGCGCACCTGTACAGGCCCCGCCCACCCCGGCCCCGCCCCTCCCGCGCCCTTTAAAAGCGGCCGATCCGCTCCCGCCCCGCTCCATACGGGATCGCTTCTGCCGGGATGCTGCGGGATGCTCGTCCGGATCGCTGCGCCCAGCCCGACCCAGGGACCGCTCCCGGTGCTGCGCGGAGCCCGCGGTGCTCAGCTGGGACCGGGGCTCGGCTCGGGCTTCTGCCGGTGTCGCTGGGGGTTCCGAGCGGTGCCGCCTCTCCCCGGGCCGGGATCGGCACCGGGATCGCCGCGGGCAGCAGCAGCAGCAGCAGCAGCAGCCGCCCCGGACGGGCGCTGGGGCCGAGCCCGGCGCTGCCGCTGCCGCTCCGGCCCGGCGGCCGCGGGACTCCGGGCACGATCCCGCTGCGGCCGCGGGGAGCCGGGGCTGTGCCGGGAACCGCGCCCGGGACAGCGGCGGCGGCATCTCCCCGTGCGGACGCCGCATCGCGGCTGGAAGCGGCCGGGGCACGGGCAGTGCCGTGCCGGCCCCGGGAGCCCCAAACGCCGCCGCTGCCGCTGCCCCCGTCCCGCGCTGTGCGGAGGCCCCGCAGCCCCGAGCGGGGAGCAGCGCCCGGCTCCCCGTTCCCCGTGCCCGCACAGCCCGGGGCTCCTGCCCGGAACCCTGCGCAGCGAGCGGGGCTGGAGCGCGGCAGGAGCCGCTCGGCCGGGGCCGGGCACGGCTCCACTCGGGCTGCTTCTGCTGCACCTGCCGGGTGAGATGCTCCCCCTCCCCATTGCTCTGCAACCCAAAAAAGCTCTGCAGCAGAAAAACATTTCATTGAAACTTTTATTGAAAGCTTTTGTTTTATTTCCAGATGGCAGGATGTAGTGGAGTTGAGAGAGCTCGCTGGAATCTGACTCTGGAGGACACAGCCCGTGGGAGAATTGAGCTCACAAGCTGGGCAGTACCAGGACTCTGCTCCAACTGACTGAGCCGGTCTCTGCATCCCAGGTATGAACCTCCCCAGGTGCAGGAATCCTTGGCACCAGCGAGGGAACTGCAGCTCCTTCTCTTCTGCTGAAGCTGCTTCACACACCAGCCCCTGCCCTGGCTGTAGGGCAGAACTGGCTGGCAGCTGACAGGACAGCACCAAACTCTTCCCATAACCCTGATTTTCCTGCCCCTTTCCAGGGTTTACCCAGCAGCTGCAGATTTGCTCTTGCCATGTTTCTTTGCAGGGAGAAACATGAGCAGGAGGAGTCCTGAGGCTTCCCTTGCTGCGTGGCCAGAGCTCTTCTGGAGAGGGGCAGGTGGCATTTGCTGCAGGTGAGTGTTGCCAAAATGAAGGCAGCTGCTGGAGCTGAGGCTGCTCTTGTGGCCCAGAGCTGCGCAGAGGCCTCGGTGTCTCCTGCTGGCTGCTAGCAATGTTCCTTGGTGTCTGTGTGTGTCCCAGCTGCAGGGAACGGGGGGCAGGAGGAGGCCAGGAGCCCCTGGCAGGCACCAGCCCCTCCTGCCCTGGGGCTCTCAGGGAGGGGCTGTGCCTGCAGTGTCCTGCCCGTGCCCAGCACACGGCCCGGGATGGGCGCTGGGGGCCCGGCCGGCGCTGCCACGGACACGGCTCCAGGGCTGCCCGTGGCTCCTGGGCCAGGGGCTGCTCTCAACGGGCTCCTGGAGATGCTGCAGCCTGGCCACAGCCACTGACAGCCCAGAAGCAGCCCAAGGAACAGCTGCCCTTTCCTGGGGATGGCAGCAGGGGCTGCGTGCCCAGGGGCTCACGCAGCAATTCCTGGTTCCAGCCTCCCAGAGCTGCCAGGCAGCTGCCAGGTATGTCCTGCCCACCCCAAATCCCTTCCCTTCCAGCCTGAGCCCATCACCCAGCAGCAGCAGCAGCAGCACTAAAGCCAAGGCCATCTTCCCTCACAGGTACTAAATCCCAGCCAACAGCCTGCAGAGGTGCCTTCAAACCAGAGGTTTGGGTGGCATGAAGTTGTGTCTGGATGCAGGTGGGAGTTTCCAGGGAGCCAGCTGGAGGTGCAGGAGGGATGGAAAGCTTTCCCAGGTGGGTCCCGCTGGAGGTGTGCTGAAGGCAGGGATGTGCAGCCTGTGCTGAGGGAAAAGAACCTGCAGAGGCCCCTGCTGAGGCTCTGGAAGGAGCTGAGCTGCTGCAGGGAGAGATGTCCTCCCCTGGGCACGGGGAGCTGCCTTGGCACGGGCTGGGAGCGCCCCTGGCCCTGCCTTCTCCTGCTTGGGAATATCACCTGGAGCCCAGCTCAGGGGGCTGCATCAGCTGAACTCCAGCAACTCTGTCAAGGGCCCCCAGGGACATGGCTGGGGCTGGGGATGAGGGTCTGAAATAGCAAATTCTTTGCAATACACACCTGTCCCTGTCCCCATGCTGCTGAGGTTCCTTGGGAGCTCTGCTGGTTCCTGGCACAGCTGGTGTTCAAGCAGCAGCTCTGCATGGGAATATCCACCCTCCACGAGGCACTGTGAGGTTATGGCAGCAGGAACTGAGCAGGGAGCTGGGGGCTGTGGGATAATTCATGGGAACCAGCAAAGCTGACAGTGAGCCCAAATCTGGGCGCTGCACAGAGAACAATCTTTGTGCTGCCCTGTCAGCTCAAGCCCCTGGGCTGGGCAGTTTGGGCAGTCAAATGTTTGGAATTGTACAAATCACAGCAACTGGGCTGTGATCACCCAGAGGGACAAGCCAAGTCCCAAACAATTCCTCCACAACCCACTCTGGGGGAACACACCCTGTGCCTGCCAGGAGCTCTGACTCTGCTTTTGCCACCTGAGCAGTGTCAGGGCCACCATGAGGGCTTGGAAATCCAGACAGACCCCAAATCCCACTCAGTGACTAACACAAATGAAGAACTGCATTGTTGTCATCAGAACTCTGGTATGAATTCTATGAAAACAGTGTAATGGAGTCCCACTTACCTCATTCATGCTCTTGGTTTCATTCTTGTGTGTTTTCAATTCCTCATCTGGCAGCTTCTGAAACTGATCCAGGAATGCTGAGTGAATGGCATCAGCTGTGCCCAGGGCTCATCATTCACCCAGCCCAAACCAAGAGCAAATGCTGCTAGGGCTTGAAGAACTGCAAGCAACTTGGAAACAAAAGTAATTACCTTTTGCTTCTGCTTCTTCTTTTTTCTTTCAGTTGCTGCACTTGTCTCTGTGCATGTGTGCTGAGCCCTCGCTGCAGGGGACAGTCAGGCCTGACTGGCTGGGAGTCTGTTCTTCTCACTGGGGAAACAGAAATTATTGTTCATTAGACCACAGAAATGTTTTCTGACCCCTTTCCCCTTCCCTGCCCTTTGCTGGTAAATCTTCTCTTTCTGCCTTTACCTTTACAGCTGTTCCCTGATGTCATTTCCCCTGCCTGACTTCAGTGCAGCTCCTAGCTGGGCAAAACTGGGATAACTTACAGGGGACACAGGTGAGACTTTTAGCTGCATATTTCTACTACTTTCTAAGGATACTGAAATTATTTCCAATTGCCCCAGTGAGAACACCAAGTCACAACCGTAACAACTCAAAGCTCAGTTAATTGAGGCAGGTCCAAGGAAAAATCCAGCCGTGCCAGGCTGAGGCTGGAGCCCTCTCAGAATTCATTGCTGGTGTCTGCTGCAGTCTAGGAATAGCTCTCCCATTCTTCACTTGCTTCATCTGCTTTTATATCCCTGATGCAAATGGAGTTAGGCAAACTTCACCTTTGCTATCAGGCTGTGAAGAAGCCTATTGGAAGCAGCCTGTGCTTTCCTTAGATGTAAATGTGCCTGCAAAAGAGAAAGAGCTTTGACACTGAGATTTTGTACCCCTGAAGTTCAAGTATTTTATCATTTTAATAACATTCCAGTTTGCTGTTGCACTCATTTCTAGAACATCTTTTGCATTAGCTCTGAGTGTTATAATCCCTCCCAAATTCCTGTGGAGGGCACTGTTACCATAACTGTGCAATTGGCTACAGCTGGATGGAATAGAGATGGACACTAAATAGCTTTGCTGGCAGGAGGCAGTGTCTTGTACCCCAGACAGCTTCTTTACTGCTGCCTGCTTTGTTTCTCTGCTTTAGGGAGAATGGGCAACCTTAGACACAAAGAAGAGATTCACAAGTTATACCTGTGCAAGTTTGTTATGCAAAAAGGTGCTGGGGGTTTCTTGTTTTCCCCCCCCCCCCCTTCATTATCTTTGTTATCCAGTACTAGAATTTGGTACAATCACCCCAAGGTTCTGTACAAGTGATATTTCCCCAGAGCCAGGATGATCTGGGATGTTTGGGGAGGGATGGAGGAGCTGATTACCTTGTGCACCCTCCCTGCTCTCTTGCTCCTGTGAGACCTGTGCTCCATTCCCTGTTCCTCAGGGCACAGCCAAGGCATCTATTCCCCCAGGATTTAGAAAAGCCAGCACACCATGCAGTGAGGGAAGGATAACAATGCGGAGCCAGGAAACAGACTGGGACTCACCAGGGTTGCTGAGAAGCTCCATGGTTTTCCAGAAGTGAGAAGGAAATCAGAAGTGAGCCTTGCAGTGCATAGGAAAACTTGTTTGAAGCAGGAGTGAAGTCCTGGAGGCTTGGAAAAGTCCAGGTGGAAGTGAAGGATCTGTCAGGTCTGGCTGCCCTCCTGCTATCCCAGAGCAGATTGCAAGATCATCTCATCTCAGTGCCCAGAGATTGCTGGAGATGACAGCAGGGATGAGCTGCAATCCTCCAAGGGGCTTTGGCTTCTTTCAGGGGGAGTGGCTTGTGTGGGGTTATTCCCTCCTGCATTTTCTGGGAAAGATCACAGTTCTGTCAAGAAAAAAACAAATTCTTACCTTTGATTTTACTCCTTTATCTTATTCCTTTTTCTTTTATGACTTGCACAGATAGTTCACCTGTTTTCCAATTAGAACAGAAATTATTCAAGTGTGAGAGTTATGAGGGTCTTAGGATATTATATCATATAGAAAAAAAATACACACTGGGGTTTTACTTAGGCTGTCAAACAAGGAAATGAAGGAAGGGTGTATTTCAGTTTTGGCAGGAATTATGTACAACAATCTACTATTACTGAGAAAGCACTGGCAGAAGAAAAACAGCCAGAATAAAAACTATTAGAATGAAAATAAACAGAGGTTTTGAATTAACTTGTTATCAGCCCAGGTCCCAGTCATCTTGGCACAGGACAGAGGCAGCATTGCACAGCAATGAACAATTTCTCCAGGATATAAGGTAAGCATTCAGCTCCCTCTCTCCCTTTTCACCTCTCTTTAAACTGGGACTAGCACTGCTCCTGTGCACAAGGCAATGAAAATCCATTTTTCTATTATCCCTTTGAACCCTCAGGACAGGAGTGACACCCTCAGAGCTTGAAACAGAGACAGCAGGCACAGAAGGGCTCCTCTTTCTGTCCCCCCATCCCAGCTTTTTTTCCCCCTCCATGTAGTTTCCCTTGCAAACAAACCCCCCAGTGCCTCCCTAACTCAAAAAATCTTGCAGAGCTTTCCAAGGGTGAGCAGGTGCAGGGGGGCCAGGCAGGTGCAGCACCCAGACTCACTTTTTGGATAACACATTTCTTTCTGCTTCAAATGGGACTGGCATTCTAATCCAGGCACCAGGCAACACACCTGGATCTTCAGCAACTCCAAAGGGTCACAAACCTACAGGCTCTAATCAGGAATTTCACTCCTTGGGCCTGAAATCCAAGAAACAAGCATCTTACCTGCTATTGCTTGGATGATGCAGGTGGGTATGGAAGCACAGTTCTCTGCCCAAATTCTCTGCACAGCTCTTAGAATGCAACCTCTGGGATTTGCTTGAAGCTCAGTGTTGGAGTAAACTGGAAAGGAGAAAGCAGAGGGAATTCTGGATAAGGAAACCTGCACCAGCTTTGTTGTGCTGTTACATAAGCAGTCACCTTCTGCAGTTCTAAAATTCCAAGCTCAGATCCCATTTCTCTCAGTGGGGCTAGCTCTGCTTTAAACTGGTGTGCAATTTTTTAAGGGGGAAAAAAACCCAAAACATTCAGAAACAAATCTTTTGGCACCTATTAAATGGAAAATAACAATTCAACAAGATTTGATGAACAGATAGTTCACATTGGTGGACTAAATTCCAAGGAATTGAGGGAAAAAAGCCACCCCCCATGGCCAGTGCCACTGACCAGCACAGCAAGAACATCAGCTGCCCCTCAGTGCTCTGAGCCTTTCTCTGGCCCTGCAGGATTTCTCTCCTCTCTGCTTTTCTCCAACACTTTTGCCAAGCTCCCTTTACCTCCTTAGCTGTCTCCTGCCTGTTTCTCCCTTTGCCCCTCTCCTGTTTGCTCTTTTGCACCCTGATTTACAAGGACAGCTGCAAGGAGTGCCTGTTTCCATCCAGCAGGGACTGAATGAAGGGTGACAGCACAGCCACAGAACTCCAGAACTATTCTCATGGAAGGAAAGTGCATCGAGGAGAAGAAAAGAAGCCAAAAAAGGTCAGTGCAATTCAATATTTGGAAGGGAGTTCAGGGAGCTACTTCTGCAGAGCAGGCCCTTGGCAAGAGCTCTTCCTGTGCATTCTTTGCTGTAGAGAAAGGGAAGCAAACCAGAGCTGGAGCACTAATGAAGCACTTCAAGCATTGATGGTGTGCTGGGCTGAGAATGACAGTGAACAGGTGAAATGTCATTTATTAGAGCTCCTGATTAGCGGCCATCCTGCTAAACCCAGGGCCGTGGTTCTCAGACCATGACTCTGGGTTTGGGATTTTGTGCTCAGCAGTGCTCTAGCAGCTGATGCACTGGACTAACGGAGCTTTAACTTCCACACTGGACTCACTGCAGAACAGGTGGATTCAAGGGGCAGCAGTGGAACCAGTTCAGACTTTGTTTCCTCCCTGAATAAAGCCCTGACTGGGGAGGCTCAGCTGGGACTGTGCCCAACGTGGGCCACACTCCCTGTGCCAGTGACATCTGTTATGCACCAGTGCAGATAAAAGTGATGTCCTGCCACTGAAAGCAGCTTCATCAATAGAATAAAGTCTCTCTGTCACTGGGCAGAATTCTGGAAGGACAGCAAGAATCACCTTGGTTATGGGCACAGCTGAACTTGCACCACTGTCATGGTGAACGTTCCTGGATGGAGGGAACTGCACATTGTTCAACTCATCTCTGTTCTCTGACTGAATTCTTCATCTTTCAAACCCAAATATAGAATACAGAACTTGCTGGACTACTTATTTCACCACAAAGGTTGTTTGGTTCTATGATGGCTTTCCTAGTCAAAAACCAAACCAAGCAACCAAAAATGGAACAAACTAAAAAGCCACAAAATTCAACCCAAGGAAAAAAATCACCCCAGGGATCATTACAGTGAGCCCCAGTGTGAATCAGCAATACACTGTATTATTCTAGGGGACTTTAAAAAGAGCAAACCAGGAAACAAAAGCATGTTAAACAAGACTTTGGAGCATTTTCACAGGAACCAAGGAGTTGCCAAAAGGAAACCAGAGAAGGATTGCAGTCCTGACCATGGAACTGAGGGTAAAACAGAAGAAAACTCAGGCAAGTGAAAAATCCCAAGCAGGATCTGTGAAATATTCTGCCAGCTGGACAAAAAGTAAACCCCACTGCTCCAAGAGCAAGAGAGCCCAACTGTACAACCAGAGCTTTTCCAATGGCCTGGCAGGGATGATGCAGGGAGCAGCTTTTCCCACAAATAAAATGCAGCATCCACTCATTTCTCCTTGTGCTGCTGCAGTTGCCCAGCTGGCCCCCACTTGGCCCTGAGCTGAGCACTTAGCACACTGAAAGCTCCAGAAATATTGCAGTTTTCCAGTTAGAACATTCCAGTGAAGCAGCAAAGCAAGGGGCAAGGGGAACTGCTGAGCATGAAAACCAATCCTTGCTAAAAACATCCCTGAGAGCAGAGCAGGGGGAAATGCTGCAAACACCCCTAAGGAAAATTTACAATGTTGAAGAACAAAATTAAATTGATCAAATAGGCAAATAAACAGTTTGCAACCTAAAAATAATATTCTATCTTTGATATATAAGCATGAAATCAAGTGTTTACTGTGAATAAACCAGAACTATTTTCAGGAGACTCAGCTGCTTTTACCTGTTTTACAAGGACACCACACATTTGGTAGGGGAAGCAGAGAGTCCTTTGCACATGCAGAATAACCTGGAAATTCACACTTGTGAGAGGAATAGAGGCTGATAGATGATTACAAGTGTTTCCACTAAAGCACAAAACATTCCTTCTGACAATTGTACCTTATTAAATCTCCTGTGAAGAAAATGTCTGTATTACCAGGGGAACAATCGTGATAAAAGAAAAAGCCTGTCCTGTGGGTCTGACTCCAAACACACCTTCAGCCTCAGTTTTCATAAGTGGAATTTCTAAATGAAAAGTGACTGTACCTCTGTGTCAGTTCAGTTCTGTGCATGCTTCAGGCAACTCTTGAAAATCTGTTGACAGTCATCAGGATGCCCACACATCTCCAGCTTCTAGAGAGGAAATCAATATACACCTCATGTTAGAAAATTAGAATTGTATACAATATAGAACTATAAATAAATAGAAATATATATATTTAAAGGCTGATAGTGCATTTCCATTTTCCTCTGAAGGCCCAGAGTGTTCTTTCTGATGCTGCAGATTAATGCTTGGCCCTTTCAGCCTTCTCTTTTAGACCACTGCAATTCTGATTCAGAGCCTGCAAATCCTTCCCAAATATTGATATTCGATCCTCCAACTTTACAGCAGGTTCCTGTGCCTGATATTTCACATTAATCCCACCTCCTAATTTCTCTAATCATCTCAAATGCCACATGAGGATGATTCTCTGCTAACATTCCTGCTGGCTTGTCAGTCATCACAAGGTAGGGACTAAGAAACTGTAATTGAAAAATGCTTCTCTGCAACTTCTCCCCCTGAAACATTTCACCTGATCAACAAATGGTGCTCAGGGGACTTCTGTCTTCTCAACATCATCCTGCATTCCAGAGATAAAATATTATTGAAATAAAATTCCCTCCTGTCTGTGAAATCTGCATAAAACCAATGCACTACTCACAGCAAAGGCATTGACACATCCCATTGCTGCTCTTAGACCTGCTCATTCCTGCAGAGGAGTTGAGGTGATTTTGGATGTCTCTCTCAGCCCTTGGAGCAGAGTCAGGAAGGAAACCACATCAAAGAAGGTTCAGATTGTAGCACAGGTGACACAGTTTGGGAGTAAGGTGGGGGTCAGGACCAGGATCTTGGCAGCTCCATAAAAAATATCCCATTGCCCATTTCCCATGGATTCTGCTGCCTTTGCTCAGCACAAACAGGGTTGGTGCTGGCCAGTGCAAAGCTCATTTCATGCACTATTTAATGCACATGGAGCATTAACACTGCTCTGTTAACTACATTATTAAACACTATTATCAAACACTCTAGAGGGGGGTACAAGAAAGGAGAATCTGCCCAGGCTGTGCTGTCACACAGCTCTTGTTCTCAGCCTCATCTTCCTCTGTTGTCCTCAGCCCTGATATTCCTTCAAACTTTTGATCAAATACCAGCACTGAGACATGAGTGACTTGTCATCTTTATACCTTGTAAATGCAGCATAAAAATGAGTTGGACTGATTGAGATGACACTGCTGAGGCAAAACAAAATAGGGATCAAATCCAAACTGACAGCTACATCAATTGTATTAGTTTGAAAAGAAAAATTTACAAAAAACCTCTAATCCAAAAACCAATAAAGCACTTTGCCAAATATGATGTTATCTGAGACTCGTCATATTAAAAAAAGTTCTATTAAATCTCCCACTTTCAAGCTCGGTCACACAGAGAGGGAGAGAGTCAAGGAACAGACTAAAAACCCCAACCAACACCTCCTGTGCTGAATATCCCCGCTCGCTCCAGGGCAGAGGGGAGGCAGCTTTTAATGCAAGCACCGAGCGAGGGAACAGGAGCGCGCTGGTTCGGCGGCTCTGCGGAGTTCGCTGCGCACAGCCCAGAATGTCACATTTCCTGCCAAAGGAATATCCCGATCCTTACCGCACTCACAGCCCTGGGAAGGGGCAAAGCAGGGCTTGCACCTTTACATCCCGCCTGGAAATACTGCCCGGCTGATACACAAATAACTTGGGAAGTGTGCTGCCACCCCAGCTGATGGGGCAGAAGCCCCAAAACTGAACGAGACACAGAGATTGCCACCCACCTCCCTGCTAAAGTGAAGGACTCTCCACACTTCCCCCCTCCACAGAAATCAGAGTAGCTTCTAGTCATCTGCAAATAATAAAGAAAAGGAAGTGTTAAGCTGAATTGTATAGGATATATCCAAATGAACTTATTCTGAAGGAGGAGTTACAATTGTAGGTGTTCTCTACCATTAGTTGTTATTACACAAACACACACAGAGCACAGTTTTGTGTCCCAGCTGCTCTGGCTCTGAGCTACCACATGGAAATTATGTGCTCTCTGTGCTCTGTGTGTGTTCCTGGGGGAAACAGACAAGGTGTAAAACTCTCAGAAAGCTGTGGGAAAGCAACCTCAGGATGGAGAGAAAAAAATCCCAACATGTTCCAAGGCACCTCCAACCAAACCAGGCCCTGTTCTCAGCCTCCAGTACTGCAAGTCCTGTAAAAGGCTTTTCAAACCCCCAGACATTTTCATTTTTTAAAATGTTCCTTGGAGATAAGTTGAGCACTGTTTCTAGAAGTGAGGAAAGTGGTAATAGGAGTGGTAAAATAGATGATGCTACTATTAGTGGGCCAAAATAATAATTAAATTTTGTTTAGATAAGGATACAACTAAGAGCCTGTATATTTTATATCCTGAGATGCTGGGACTGATAGTTTCATCAGATGAAGATGCTGAGTTCCAGACATCACAGAGCTATCCCTCATTACACAGTTTTAAGTGTTTTCTCAAGTGTCAACACCAATTCTTGTCCCTGTAGTTCAAAAAATGACAAATTACAGTGCAGAAAGCCTGTTGGCAATCACAAACTGGTTCCACTTGCTTAGAACATGCTGCTGCTTAAAATAGCAGTGATGGTGTGTCTGCAGTAGAGTTCCCAGTGTTGATGCAGAGTTCTAAATCTGAGATGCTACAGAAATATTTTTGGACTAGATCCTAAGGACATGGTCCTGGAAATACTTGGTCTGATGCTGCCTGGTGTGAGAACTCTCAAAGCACCAGAAGCCCTGGGAAAGAAATATTATTGCTAAATAACAACTTTTGTGCAGAGTCAGAGCTGCACATAGTCTGGCTGAGCACTTTCATAACCCTGAGCCCTGGTACCAAGCTGAATGATCATCAGCACTTGGCTGGTTCTGAGGATTGGGAATTCCCCTCAATTTCCTTTCCCAAGGGAAGGCATTATGCAGCTTGTACACATTGACAACCAAAATGTAATCCCAGCAAACCACTCTGAAATAAAGTTTTGTATGAATTGACTTAATTTCCAGGAAGAGAGAAACTTAGTTTCTGTGCAACACGTGCAGACCTAGGCCTGGCTGATCACCCTGGCTCTGCAGGGTCCTTTTTGGGCAGCTGCTATGAAAGCCAAACCACTGAAACTCTGACCCCACATTTAAATTCAGGGCTGTAAAAACTTCACCAGTGTTTAGACAAACAGCATTGCTTGTCCCAGGGCAGGGAGGATCCTGACACAGCCACCATGGCCTGTCTTGTACTAGTTCTTTCCTTAGGAACAAGGCCTAACTCTAGTTATTTAGAGAAATAATGTAATTTTTTATTTTTTCTGATCAGTTTCCAGTATTTTATGTATTTTTAGGTCATATGATCTTGCTAGCTGCTGCCAAATCATGTGCAGGGATAGCTGATTTTAATAGTTAAAAATTACACTCCTTTGCTGATGGGACAGTTTACAGCTGTTGCTTCTGGAAATCAAAGTGTGGCAGTTTCTTGGTGTGAAGAGGGTCAAGGATTAGTATAAGCCTATAATCACTCCAGTTACTTTTGGCACTGCTATTATTAAACTGAACTGCAATTGAAAGAAGATTTTTTTTCTAGCTGCTCAGAAATTGACCATGGGTAATTAGTGCTTGACACTTGGGCAATTCACAGAGGAAAGTAAACAATGGAGACAATGTTCAAGGGTACTGTAATCAGAATATTAGGAACACACAAAGCAGAGCTCTAACCACAAAACACACAAATGCTCCTGGCCTCCTGTAGGCTCCATTCTCATTGACCCTGCAGAATATCAAGCACAAGCAATGGCTGTACAGGGTGTGGAATGTCAGTGCTTAAACAAAGAGTAAATGTTCCAGAATGAGCCTGTCAGTGGCTGCAAAGTGCATCTCTGATGCTGGTTATTTCTAAGGCTTTTGGAGCAGCACTGGCTGCACTCAGTGCCAGCAGCTCGAACCTATTCAACATCTTCTGCCATGGAAGGTGCTGTGTTCTCCCATTGTCCAGTGGCACAGAAAAGGCTCTGCAGGGACAAGAGGAACATTCCTTTCCCTGTGCATGTGAAGCTCTTTCAGCACCAGCAGGGGAAGCTCTCCCTCTCAGAGGAGCTGCCCTGGGCTGATGGATTTATCATTGTTACGACATCAGCGATCCCGAGCATCGTTCGCGTATCGCATCGGAGCGCTAGCTGGGCCGGACCCGAGACTCTCACACTGGCACCTTGGCAAAAGTCCCTGACTGCTGCTTAGCTTCATTTCTGATCCTCACAAACAACAGAGAAAAGCTGAGAGCACCTTTGGGAGCTTGCAGGGCCAGCCTAGCAGCAATTAAAATCCAGCAGCATCCAAGTGATGCTCACACAATGCCCACAGCAAGGTACCTGAAGGTAAAATGTGTGGCAAATTCCAATCAATTTTACCACATCCAAACCCAAGCACATCAGGATTTTTGCTCTTAGTGCTTACAGAGCTAGTATTTCAATGATTGCCATAGACATTTCTGCTGTGATTTCCATGGGTAGAGAAGCCTGGCATAGTCAGTCTGTGCTTTTACTGGCCCACTCAATTACCAATGCACAAATAGAGGGATGAGGAAAGCATTCCCCACATTAAAGGAAAGTAAAACCACAAATATCTAATTAGCTGCCTTTAGCTGTAACCTCAACTCAGTTGTGTACATGGGGGGACCATATGGTAAGAAATAAACTGTTAAAAAAAACCCAAGAGAATCACCAGAACTGCAGGTGTGAGTGTGGATGGGGCTGTGTATTCCTGCAGCAGTCAGCTGAGGTGCTTTCTAAATAAAAGAGTGAAATCCTTCCCCTATATCAGAAGCAGAGTAAAAACCCCATTTTCCTGTCTGTTTTACTGCTGACCTTTCATAGTTAAGGTTAATTTCTGGAAGGAATAATTTTAGCAGAAGCTTGGAATTAGATTTCCTGTGTTTCCTTCTGAGTTATGACACTGACACTGATGTATTTCTTGGGCTCTGTTCTGTTACCTGCAAATGGAGATAATGATCAAGTTGCTTCTTCATGTAGTCCAGGTGCTGACAATGTACTCAGCAGCACAGAGCATAAAAAAGCAGTGGATTAAAAATACATTCATTCTTTCATTAGAGAAAACAAAATGAAAATCTACTGGTAGAGAATAGCTTGTCTGGAAATTCCTTTGCCAAATGGGAAACTAGAATTCTTCCTGGTGAGCTGAGGGGGCTGCTGAGTTCATTTTGGTTTGGTTATTTTTTTGCAATGCCCGCTATCCTGAACATACCTATTTCCATACTCACTGAATATGATATGATGCAGTGTTGCACACATCTTTTCTCTAACTGGAACCTTTTTCATTTCAGAATGGTCGAGTCATGGATATTTTTGGTTGGCAACAAAGAGGATTTGTGCCACATTGAGGGAAGTTGGCTGGGATGAAGGACAGAAGCTGGCAATAGATCACAAGTGCCAATTCTGGGAACTGTCTGCAGCAGAGCACTACCAGGAAGTTGTGGCAATGTTCACCCAAGTCCTGAGGAATATCACTTCCAATTCCAAAGTGAAGGGAAAGAGACGACCAAGTGGTTCCAAGTCCATGGCCAAGTTAATCAACAACGTGTTTGCAAAGAGAAGGAAATCTGTGTAAGAGATGGTTGGGCTTGAGGTTGGAACAGCCTGAAATCATGGAGCAGAGGCAGCTCTTGGGACTCACTGAATTTCCTCCAAAGGTCAATATCTGGAGGAGTAAGGCAGTGCAAACCAAAGGTGGGAGATGGGATGGTCTAGACTTAGAAGACCTGACCTATTTCAAGCTCTGCTACAGATTTACTGTTTAGGGCTGTGCCACTTCAACTGGAAGCTGCTCCAGAGGAGAGGTTTAGTCTGTATTTATTCAATAGCAACTGGTCTTGGATAGAGCTTCTAGGTGCAAATGAAGTATAAACAGTTACCTCACAGATTCATTTATCATCAAACCCAGCCACTAACCAAACACTACCAAGTCTGCCACTAAACCATGTCCCCAAGTGCCACATAACTTCCAGTAACCTCAGCCTTGCTGATCAAAATCTTACTGCAGAATTCTGAGTACTTGTTTCTTTGTGTGCAAGAACATTTGCACTAAAGAAAAGCATCTGGCTTCATGTGGTGATGCATTTGTATTTAAGTCAGGTCCTTGTGTGCCTCACATTTGCTGAAATTCCTACAAATTAAATGCTTAGACACCAAATTTACAAAAGGTATTCAGCTGCAAGCTGCCTTGCAGAGGCACCAGAAGCAGGGAAGCAGATACATAAAGAAGTATTGTCTCAGTACTGTTTCAGTACCCTTTTTGTTTTTTTAATTCCATGAGTGATGAAAGAAAGTAGAGAGGGTTGAGGAGTGTGGAAACAGAAATGTTAGTGAAATGTTAGTCAGTGAGCACTGGACTATTCCTGCAAGGGCACTGTTGAGTGAAATCATTTTCCAGCAAGGGCCAGCAGAAGGCCTGGGCTGATCCTTTCACAGAACAATTCTTTTAAGCTCTGACAAAAGTTTCATTGCTGTAAGGTGGCTGTGGCTGGTCGATCCCTTTCACAGAACAGTTTTTGGAAGCTTTAACAAAAGTTTCCCTGGGTGTAAGGTGGGTGTGGCTGCTCAATCTCAGATGCAGCAAGGTTACTTTCAGTTTTTGAATGTTCACCCATAAGACAACATACAAAGGTTACATATAATCTTAGCAGTAAGGCTCTAAAATAGTACTAAACACATTCCCAGGCTGCAAAGACACAGATGAATGGTGTAATATCTCCTTGACATTATTAATACTGATGGCAGGAAATTAATTTAAACTGCATGGAGCTACAGTGGCAGAATTTCCATGAGGAGGAGAATGAATTGGTAGAGTGAAATCCATGCTGCAGTTTGATCAAAGGACTTTTTCTCTGCCTCCCTGAGAGTCCCCTGGATGCTCCAAGTGCCTGCTGGCTGTTTGCAGTGTGATGGTGAAGGAATCAGCACATTGCATTGCCAGGCTGGGCCCATTGCCCTGTGCTGTGCATCCCAGCCAGTGCCACATGAGGGATTTGTGTCAGCCCTGCTCCCAGAGCCCCAGAGTTCCTGTCTGGGCACTAATTCTGGCTCACATTTTCCCTGTCTGTACCTCATTCACAAAAGCTCAGCAGGTAGCTGAGCCTTGTTTGCTTTTGCTGCAAAGCTGTGTTCAATCTAAGGACCTAGTCCTTTTTATTTGGTGGTTAGACAGCAATATCTTTTCCAATGTTAAAAATTCTAGAGAATTATATTCAGTCTGAAAAATGTGTATGTGTGCATCTATTGGAGGACACTAATGCAAGCATGAATTAGCAACCATTCAGCCATTTTCCTAAAAGAAGTGCAAAAAAATGTTTTAGAAAGTGAATGGCTGTGATTTCCTAAGTTTAACAGAACTACCTTATGAAGTCCCAAAAGCACTGAAAACACATGATGTTATCAAGATGACAAAATTAAAAAAAAAAAAAAAAAATCGATTTAGCTGTATTTCATTTACTTTGCTACCTCTGCATCTTTTATTTTTGACAGCTGCACAAGGATATAGCTAAGTATTTCCAATGATCTTCTTAGACTTGGGAATTCAATATTTTTCATTTCCAATACATAAAGTTGGTTTAAGTGAGAATTTAAGAACAACAAATAATCAGTCACTCTACTTTTAGCATGAGCCAAACTGAATGAAACCTACATGAAGGATATTGAAATGAGAGGACACTTAAAGTAACAATACATATAAATATGTATATTATATAATGTGTGTATATATATATATATATATATACATATATACACAGACACTCAAATATCCAAAAATATTTTGCCAAGGTGTGTAGATATTTTTTTGAGTTTTTCTGCCATGGTTCTGTGATATTAATTCTGAAGTAGATTTCAGTACCACAACAGAACTGCAGACATTATTTCCCTAATTAGTCACATTTTTGCTGTTATCACTGAAAACTCTGGCTTTTCCCCCCAGTTTACCTCCTTCAAAGACATGCCAAATGAGTTTGGGCTCAGTTTGGGGACTGTAGATTAATAACAGCATTTTGATCAAGCTGCATTTGAAATGACTCTGATCAATTAAAAGCATGTTAATTCTGAGCCACTGCAATGAATGGCTGATGCTCTTTGGCTGTTTCCAGTGGGCAGCTGGAATCAGAGCCACAAGAATATGAACAAAAACCACACTGAAGTTACCTGCCCATGCAAGTGTCAAACAACAAGTCATTTGGTTTCTGTAATATTTTTTTCCAGAGCAAGCACAGGATCTGACAGTCTGCTTTGCTTTTATTTTCTTTTCTCCATCAGCTATAATAAAATGATCTCCTGCAATGCACATGGCATGTAGGGTCACACAGTGCTCTGCAGGATTTGGGGTTTTTCAGCATCATCTGCTGAACAGAGCAGATATGTGGCAGCACACAGACAATTGTTCTGCTGCCTGGTTATTTAACAAATGTGCATTTTCCCTGTACCTGTCTCCACAGCTGTGCACTCCCCCTGCACTCATATATTCATTTTCTCTAATGAGCCTTTGACAAGCACCAGGTAATTAGTAGGAAATAACTTGGAACCATGCCATGATCTCTCCCATTTCTGTCTGACTGACACAAGCCTGGCCTCAGAAATGCTGATTTGATCAGGGAGAGCCAAAGCTCTGCCATTGCAATCTCTGCCTCAGCCCCAGCAATTTCTCCTCACTACAGAACTACTTCAACATTTCTGCCCATCTCTTTCTCTGCCCAGACAGCAGGCAGCCTCTCTATTCCTGAGGTAGAATATCATCTTTGTCTTCAAGATAAATGAAGGTATATTCAAAGTCTAATGATTGGATTTTACTCCTTAGCAAGGTACTTATATTTTTCCTAAAAAAAAAAAAAAAAAAGTTGGATTTTAATTTTCTTTTTAATGCTTTTAATGTTAAGGAAATTACACTCCCAAGTAACTAGTTTGTAATTTGTGATCATGCATGATTCTGATAGTGAAGGAATTTCATTACAGGTAGGGTAAAAAGAGGAGAATGCATGTACATTTGCATGTCCATGTGCAGGTAAATAAATACTAAACCACATTGATAACAGAGGCCATTATCATTTGAATAAGATTATATTCTCTCTAGGAGAGATAAAGGGTAATGAAAGACAATTCAAAGCCAGTTTGTTATTATTTCATCAAACACCTCAGCCTCAAGCTGATAAAATTCCCTTGTACAGCTCCCATGAGACATGAACTGCAATGATGCTGCCAACCATTTGCAGTGATCTCTAAAAGCATTAATTTTACTATTTCAATGAGTTTGTGATGTAGTGTAAGAGAGGGTAAAGCTAGAGGTGAAACTGCTACACAAGCTTTCATGAAATAACTACCAGTGTGTTACTGGGCATGACAAAATGAATTATTTTCACAACAGACAGGTGCTCCAAAGAGACTTGAAAAGATTTATGCAGAAGCCAAGTTGGAAAGTGCTCTGTGAAGTAACTTTCACTGTCCTCATCACCTTCCATCAAAGACACAAATTTTGTTTTCCTTTTTTTTCAGACTAGTAAGGAGCATCAGACTCCAAACTGCCAGGGAGTTTCACTCAAACCTATTTGTTCTTTTCTGTCCCTGCTGTTCTGGTTTGTATTTTTCCTTATCCTTAACTGTTGAAGGAATCCTTCCTTTCGTGGCCCAATTGTTGAGCAGCTTTGGGCAAGTGATTGCCACATCTCTGCAGGATTAAGCACAGCTTGGTTTATTGCCACGTGGCTTTCTGTTCAAAGATTGGAGAATTATTGCTCTGGTGTCATTCAGAGAGCACAAACTGAACCTGGCCATGGTTTTGCACTAAGGGCTCTGGAGGAAAAAGAGTTTCAATTCCTTAGACACACTTGTGCTGTGTCAATCCCTCCCTAGAACCAGAACCAGGCACTTTTCTGCACAATTAGACACCTTCTAGGGCTATTGTCTTGCAAAACTGCTTGTAAATCTGAAAAGCAATTAATTGACATTTTCTGAACTAAGGAAGTGATGGGGAAAATGAGACAAGCAAGGCAGATGTTTGTCTGATTTCAGATCAAAATGTTTGTATACTTAAAAAGTTCATGCCTGACTACAGACTTCTGTTAAAATCTAATTGTGAGCCTGTTCAGTCAGACTTTCTCAGGGGGAGTGTTTCATTAACACTTGGAAAGAAGAGCACAGAAGCAAAAAGCACAGTTGTCATAGTGTCACCTGACAGGCTGGGAGGGAATTGAACAGTCCTAAGGAGAATTTAGAATTTCAGTCCCTTTCAGGAATGCACTGGGAAAACAAAGTAATATTGTTAAAATGTAAAATAGGCTGGGCTGAGAAGTTGCTCAAGGCACACATGTGTTACACAAAATGCTTGGGTTGGTATTTTTCTTAAAATAGAAAACAAAACAGAATCAAAAATCCCCATCCCAAAGAGGGGTCAGAAGCTTTTTTTAAAAGCTAAGCCCATCAGTGACAGAGTTGTACAGCACAGGGACTGCCCTGTTCCAGCATAAATAATCTCTTCATAAATGAACCTCTTGTGCTCACAGACCAATATTGGGGCTGCTGATCAGGATTTGGCCACTGGCCACCAACATTGGCTAAGAAGCCCTGGATACCCAAGTAAAAATCAGAATATTTTGACTTGAAATTTTATGTAGTAGATCAGATTCAGTTGAAAATAATAATTGTTAAAACCTAACAAATAACCCAAAAAAAAAAAACCAACCAAAAATCCAAACAAGCCATGCAAGAACAAAATAGAACAGGAAAGAAGAGGAATTATTCAGGGCTTTTCTAAATTATAAAAAAAGTATTTACAAAGCATATTGTAGAATGTAAGGATAAACTTTTAAAAAACTTGGTCAGGTCCACTGGCAAGTGTCTTCATTTAATTGTATAAATAAATAAACTGTACACAATGCATGAGTGCTGGAGAACATTATTGAGTTTCATTCATACCCAGACACAAGGTAACTTATTTCTCCCTTCTTCTGCCTGTGATACTTCTAATTTGATAATATAAAATAATTCACTGTGTTTAAATTGCCTTTCAAATATTTTTTAATGAGAATGTGAATTAATATGGATGTTAACCTGATTATTAATTGGTAGTATTCACACTCAGCTATTTTCCCCACAAGAAGGCACAGCAGAAACATTCAAGATTGTTTTGTGGATTTGATTTTCAGTGCCCATTTTAAAGATTCTCTCGTGGAATAACACACAATATTGTATTTCCTATTATTTCCTTTTTTTATTTAAGATTTTTGTTTTCTTTGAGAACAGAAAAAATAATATTTTTTGGCTATATAATATGTTTTCTATCCAGAATGAATGCAGTCACTAGAAGTACCTGGTAGCAGTGAAATGGGATTTTCTACTTCCAGTCTGTTCTTTGCCCTCTGACAGTTCCAAGTGATGGAGCTGTGTCAGCACTGCAGGATCAGCCAGCTGAAGAGCCCAAAGAAGTTCACCCACACACCATTGTGTTAAGTCTCTGTGCACTCAACATCTCAATTAAAAAATTGGACCTAAGTTTTACAATCAATCTCTTCCTCATAAACTTCTTCCTATTTAGTTCCAGCTGAGAACCCACACAGCAAACTCCAGCTCCCAAAGGCAGAGCAAGGTACACTAAAGGTTTTTGCTTTTCTGATAAAATGCCTTTATAACAATATCATGAGAGCATTCAGTTGCTCCCTATGCTTAGAGTCCAGCAAACAGTCTAGAAATCACAGCACTCTTCACAAGAATTATGCTTGTTTCAGTTACTTATCACAATCACTCAAACAGCTTTAAAAATATATGCTCCATTTTGCTTAATATGTGTAAGACCACAGTGAATGGGGGGGGAAAAAAGCATCCCAGTTTCCCAGTAAAAATAATTGCCAAAGCAGAAGGATCAGTTTCTTTCCCTCCAGGCTTGCAACAAATCAATGGCATTGCTTGAGAAATGGCTGTGGATAACTAGGGAAATAACTAGGAAATAACTTCCCAAGGAGATGGACCAACTAAGCCAGAAGTCCAGAGACACCACCTGGTTTGTGTCTTACTGAGCTGAAGGCAGTCCTGGTTCATGGTCTGAAACCCACCCCTAAAATTACCCCAAGCAATTCTACCCCAAGCAGGTAACTCATTTGGTTTCAATGAAATTTTGTTAGATGAGAAGACAATTTTGGTTTATTCTGTGCAGACATTCTTCCATTTATACCATCTTCTGAAAGCTACTTTAACACTGCAAACTGTTTCCCTATTTTTCTAAAATCATAATCCAAAGCTGAAAAAATCTCTTTTCCTGACCCACCCTTCTTCAAGTGTTTACTGCTTTAGTTTCATGTGAGCTTTGCTGTGATCATTCCCAAGGTCAGACCTTCAGCACTCCATCTGATTTAGACTGGAACACCATTTTCCTGCTCCCATCCAGATTCTCATGCTCACAAAATAGCCAAAGCACTTTGGCTGGAACTTTTCAGCTGCACATGAAGGCACCAAATGAATTCCAGAACACACTGGATTCAGGAACAGTGAATACTTCAAAGCTTCCTAATAACCAGGGCAGGAATGGAAAATGTGTTGCTCTGCACATCTAAGAGTTTTCCCCTTTCTCATCATGTTCTTTGAAAAGGTGGCTTTATTCAGATTTTTGGGACTGTTCTTGTTCTACAAAAGCACTTTTAGGATTTTATTGAGGTTTACATACACCAGTGTTCAAGACGGAAGGCTTTCATGTCAATTATTAATAACAAAATCTTTCATCTGTCTATTTAAAAAACAAAAATATGATCCTTTTTTTCCTCATTTTGATGTTTAATTTAGAATGAAAATCAAACTCTTTAAAAAAGTTTTCCTCACTATCACAAGAGAAACGATGATGCTTTTAAGAATTCTCTCTATGAAGATAATGCTTACTAAAAATAAAATAAAAAATAATAAAATAAAGGGCTTAATTTTTTTTTCATATTTAGTGTTTGAAATGAAATTATTTTGTTTGGCACAGCAGCACTGTCAGTTCTTGAATTTAATTTCAAAAAGTTCTTGCCCTTCTAATTACATTTATAATTCAATTAAGATTCAGTATATCTAGCCTGATGTCACATTTCTAACACATTTCATCTCTGAATTTTGAGCTACAGCTGGATGGACCTTTGGGTACTTTCCTATAGCCCCAAGACAATGCAAGTGCTGGAAGAAGCTGCACAACCAAAGTCAGGTGGTTGCACCTTGTCTGGCTCTGGGCTCTCCCATCAGCTCTAGCAATCACACTTATTAAGGTGCCCTGTTTGCAATAAAAGCAGAAAAGATGCCAAAATGCATCCTGGAACTCATATTTATAAAATGTGGCTAGATTATTTTTTTAAGAAATTAGCAGATAAAATAATCCAAGTATATTTTTTCTGTAACTTTCTCTCCCTGTACACAATGTAGCTGCACCTCAGAGCAGTTCCACATTGCTTCCTTTGTACAGAACTGATGGCACTTAGAAATTAAAGATGAATTTGTTTCATGGCCTTCAAAAAAAAAAAAAAAAAAACCAAAACAAAAAAAACCCCAAACAAACCCAAACCAAACCAAAACCACAAATTTTGGCTCCTAAAAAGTCTGGAGGCCATTCCAAAATACCATTTAAAAAGCCACAGGAGCAAGTTCATATTTTGCATTTGACAATGTAGAGAGAGGAAAGATAAAAGCAGCATGAGTTGGTGCTTAGGTCTAATGACAGGGTTTAAAATATTTGAACTGCCATTTCATCTTCAGATTAATCCCATAATCTCTGGCACATTACAGCCACACCATAGCTCAGTTTTACCCTCTGTATATCCAGGACAACAACATTCACTCCCATTTTTGAAGAGGTTTAAAAGTTTTGTGAAAAGAACACCAGCTAAGTGTAAATAATTACAATCATCAATTTTGGTTATCAGAAAGCTTAAGGGGCTCCCTTCACACATGACTGATGGTGCTTTGGGAGACAATGAAGTGTTTAGGCAAGATTGTGCCTTTTGTCACCTTCTCTGCCTTTAATTGTTACTCCTCATCTTCTGATTAGGCTGGTGCTGATCAGGAAATCTTAGCCACACTCTTCAGTGAAATAACCCCCTCACCTTTTTATTGCCAGCACTGAAGCTCTTTCATTGTACATGGAGCCACATTAATTACCAATTCCTACTTGCCTTCCTCCCCCCAGCACACAAATGAAGAGGCTCATCCTGTTTCACTCATCATGAGTGACAGCAAAGGTGTGATCCATTTGTTCTAATTTAGTCACCATCTGCCCAGGATCTGAGGCAGGCACCCTCAGCTCTGTTTCTTATCAGCAGAGAGAAACAGGTACCCCCAGAGAGCAATTTGTCTTATCCCAAGGTGGGGGTGTCTGAAACAGGTCCCAAAAATTACACTCTGGAGATTTTTGGGGCATTAAGGGAGCCTGAGGTGACTGGCTCAAAGCTGGGTGCATAACATTGAGACATCCCACTCAGAATGTGCACAAGAGCTGCTAAAGTGATCCAATAACAAAGTAATAAAGATGTAGGAAGATTTTCCAACATAAATCCAAACACAAGACCCAGATATGTGGATAATCATCACTGCAATGCAATTGTCTCTCAGGGGACACTGGTACATCCTCCAGGGCACAGTGCAACAGCACAGAGCAGCTCAGGACAAGAATGAACTACACAGAGCCAGCTGTGACACAGGACAAGAATGAACTACACAGAGCCAGCTGTGACACAGGACAAGAATGAACTACACACACCCAGCTGTGACACAGGACAAGAATGAACTACACACACCCAGCTGTGACACAGGACAAGAATGAACTACACAGAGCCAGCTGTGACACAGGACAAGAATGAACTACACACACCCAGCTGTGACACAGGACAAGAATTAACTACACACACCCAGCTGTGACACTCCTTCCCAACAAACTCTGGTTTCTGTACCAGTGGCAGAAAGGCTTCAAGTGCAAAGATAAATTAACAAACTTCCAACAAATTCAAAAAGAAGAAAGAACAAAGGTGCTGCTTCTGTCTGTAAAAGCCTGTTAGTTCCTCCAGAAATCTGTCTGTGTCTGTCCCACCCTGGAGCTCTTCTCTCCTGCAATCCTGCTGCCATCCTCAGCACTTTGGAATATCACAGTTGCTTCTTTCACTGGTTTATTCAATCCCCACTCTTCAGAGTTCAGGTGCTGGAGGTACTGAACATAAATTATGTTCTGCCCTGGGAAGGGACTCTACTCTCAGCAGCAGGGATTTTCTTTCCTTAGAAATCTGGCTTGAGTTAATTCAATGTGACACCATCACCCTCCTCCCCAGCAAACAAACAATTACCCTGTTAGGAACTGCTATATATGTGACTCATGCTAATTAAAGTTTGCATCTATATAACTAATATACTTTCACTGTAGTCATTTATTTACAATTGCTGTTATTAATAAATTGCTGCTAAATTTAAATTTGTTGTTTGATTAATAAGACAAAACCCAAAATCCAAATCCATTTGTAACAGAACTCATGCCACTTTTTGTTCAATATTTCCTCTTTTCTTAATTTCAACTGACTCCCAGTCTTAGCAGCTGTTCCACAAACCTCAAACACATTTTTTCATCTCAACATGAGCACCACAAAAGGAAACTTTCCCAGAAATGCCTTTTAAGGAGTCTTGCACATCAAAACCAATCCAATTCTTGAAAATTTGACTTTATATATTTTCCCTTTTGAGAGAACATATTCCTCATTAGAAGTAAAAGTTATGAAATATAAAAAAAACTGGAGTACTCACAAGAATGAAGAGAGCACAGCAAGCAACAGCCTCTCTGCTAAGGAACCATTCAAGCTGCAGCTGCCCACCTGATCCCAATTTAAAGGTTTGCCTGGAAGTGGGTTGGGTCAAAGGAATACTCAAACTTTAAAAAAAAAGCCTTTTTAAGAAACTTTTACTTCTCTACATAAAATCACAAAAACTGTTGAGCTCTTTTATTGACAGCATTGTTCTTTCTTTTATATAATTTCCCAAGAACATTTTGTGTTGTGTGGTAACATGCCCAACAGGGACCCTGTGCAGTGAACCCATATCCAAACCCTCTGTACTTTCAACAGGAATCAATATTGATCATTTTATTCTAAGGATCCCCAACCTGCAGGAAACTTTACCCAAACAACAGTAACAGGCCATTATTATTATTCTTTACAACAAAAAAAGTGTTAATAGACATACAGTAAAACATATCTCTGTCAATTAGGCTTGGAATTCCCAAATTCAAATGGGAATTTGTCTCTAGATGTTTGGTACAATTTTGTACAAATGCTTCACTTGCACACCCACATCTTAATCTACTGTGTTTATCAGGTTTAACTCCACAGACACATCCTTGTCTTGGAGCCAGAAATAATCTTCAATTTACATTTGAAAAACTAAAATTGGACTAGAAGGAGAATAACAAGGAATAAAATGACAGGATTTGCTCCCATGTCATGGTTTTCTTGCCAGGTGAGATGTTTGTGGGATGCAGGATGTTTCTGCAGCCTAAGAGGTTGTGAAGACACTTCAATGTGAGAAAGATTTCCAGTGCTGTCCTTTCCATGTCCTGCTCCAAGAGGATTGTACAAATTGAGTACATTTGGAAATGGTTCCGTTTTCAGTCTTGAAGTTTCAGTCCACTCCCACCTCTAGTGGGACTAAAATAGTCACTTCCCTAAACTTAGGAAGCTGTCAGGAAGAGGAAGATGATTTTGGCTATGATTTGATAGGCACTCTGATCAGGTGCCTATCAGAAGCAATATGATTTATGGAAAACAAAATAATATTTGTGAGCAGCCCCAAGACAAAATTTGATCTTATTGTTAATTTTCTAGAATTGGCTAGTAAAAATAAATAACACAGAAATCAAAGACTGGAGGTGGCCATTGGGAAGAAGAACCAACAACATCTTCATATATTTTCTGTTTTGCATGGTGTTTTCCTGGAGGGGCACATCTGAATCAGAATAGAAATGGTTGTTTTGCTTCTAGAGTGAAGAAGTGTGAATTCTCCTGATGAACAGGGTGTCCCCTTACCCAGTAAACACTTCTCATTTCTGATCTTGTTTGAATCCCTCTTTAAAACAAAAGGTTTTCAATATGAGAAACAGAAGTCAAGGATACAATATTTTTTCTATCTGTGGCTTTCACTTCCCCTCACAGGAAACATATGAGAGCAGTGAAATTGTGCTGGGTTTGCACCTCTGTAGGGAGTTCAGCACCAATTCCTGCATGAATGAATCAAGTGTGTAAAATGTGATCCACCCTGCACAGCTTTCCTCCAAGATATTTCTGTTCAAGGGACTCTTAGCAGTGCAGACCAAGATCCCAAAATTCAAATCCCAACTTTCCCAGTGTTTGGAAAAAGCATCACATTTACCAATTGCCTTCAAATTTTTAAAATTCTCATCTACATCTACATCCTGGCACATACAGAAATATTCCACATACTTTATTCTTTTTGATAGCAGTTTATTCCAAATGAAATGAAGCAGGCAAGGCACAGACTAGATTACAGAGGAGATTTTACCTGCTGCTCTGAGGCCAGGTGTGCACATAACCAACACTGGGAAAGCACATTTCTAATTTTGCTGAACCACAGGACTGGCAATGAAATGAGAATTTCCATTCAGAGAGAGCAGGCTTCCTTTAAGGGCATGAAGGGGAGATGCATGAGGTAAGAAAAGTCTATTCAGGTATTGTCTGCCTTGATTATACCATCTCTTTTGGCTTTTCAGAGGAGTAGGAAACTACCTGGCTCAGCAAGTTCCTGAAGTGTAATAGCTGCCCCTGCCAGGGTTAGATAATAAGCTACATTTCATCCATGTGTAGATACCCTCACACACACTCCAGAAATAAATTAACACCTATGTTACCATTTGCTCTCACTGCTTTAATCTTCAATGATTATTACATCAAAAGAAAAAAAAAAAACGTGCCCCTGATACCTAATGTGTATTAAGGTAATTTTGTAAAACTTTGCAAGGAGCAGATATTAATATTAATTTGAATTCAGTGTTGGTAAGAGAAATGTAAAATTATTTCAAACAGTAAGGGAGAATTAAACTAAATAAGAAAATTTTAATTTTGCTTTAATTTCATGTTAACTTTTCAGCCTTCTATCAAATTATGCTATTTTTTAATCTCAGGCAATTAATTTCATGAAAAATAACTGTGGTCTCAAACTGTTGGCTGCTGGCAAGCTGGGACCAAATTCTTTTGTGTTGCACCTTGTTTGGTCCATTTTTGTCTTCAATAAAACTGATGGAAAGAGTTCAGAGCTAACAGCCTTAACCTTCAGAACCGTTACGAGTGTGACTGAAACAAGGTCCTGCAGAATGATTCTGAACAGTCAAGCTATTGAACCAAACTGTAGCTGAACCAGTTGGAACAATTCAATCTCTCCTAAAGTCCCAGTCTCCAAAACACTCAGTGACTCTCTGGGCCATCATTTAAAATGTTCTGATATCTGTTGATATCTACAGAAACAATTTGCTTGGCTTGAAAAAAAAACCAATTGCTTGAACAAAATTATGGTGCTGAAATCGGAGACGAAAGTCTAATGTGTATTCAAATCTGCAGTTTAAAATTAAGGAGTAAGCAAGGCAATCTCTTATGTGTGTTACACACACACACTCATGTCTGAAGGCTCACTCTTTAGCTGTAGATTTTTACTGCTTTTTCAGCTCAGGTATTTTTTAGGTTAACAAGTATTAGTAACTTCTATTTATGGAAATCAAGTTGCTATTTCAGTGGTTTTTAATTTTCTTTCAATTTGTCACCAACTGGTTTCTCTCAAGAGTCAATTTAGTGTCACCAGGTTCAGATGTTACCAGTTCACTTTTTAGGTTTTTTCACAGCTCCTTGATTTTGTTGCTGTGGATCCACCCGTGTTCCCTGGTCCAGGCAGCAGCTTCAGTTGTCAGCAGTGCCTGAAAGGACCTTCCCATTGTGGCTAAACATTGGTTCTTTCTGTCTTTTTTTACCTGTGCCCGTTTTTTGGCTGGATATTGTGGATTTGAAAATTTAGAGTGTGGTTTGAGGGATTATTTTTTTTTTTTAATTGCACATTTTTAAGGGTTGTTGCAATTGTGTTAATATATTTTTTAATACTTTCGGCTCCGAATTCAGCCGAACCGAGCCGAAATTAGCCGAACCGAGCCGAAATCAGCCGAACGCACCGAGCGGCACCGAGTTGGGCCGAGCCGAGCCGAAATCAGCCGAACCGAGCCGAGATCGGCCGAAAACAGCCGAGATCGGCCGAACGCCCGAGCGGTACCGAATTCAGCCGAACCGAGTCGAGATCAGCCGAAAACAGCCGAGCTCGGCCGAACGCCCGAGCGATACCGAATTTAACCTAACCGAGTCGGGATCATCCGAACATAGCCGAGCTCGGCCGAACGCCCGAGCGGCACCGAGCTCGGCCGAACCGAGCCGAAAGCAGCCGAACCGAGACGAGATTAGCCGAACTACCGAGCCGCACCTAATACGGCCGAACCGAGCCGAAATCAGCCGAACCGAGCCGAGCGCAGCCGAACCCAGCCGAGCGCTTGCTCCGGGGCGGCTGCAGTACCGCGCTGTGCCCACAAGGCGGCAGCACTGCCGCGCTTCCCGCGCTCTCGGCCTCCTCCGCCAGCGCGGCGGAACCGGGCGGTACCGAGAGCGGATTCGGGGCGGGGCTGGGGCAATACCGGGCGGGCATCCGGGACAGCCCGAACCCGCCGGGCCCGCAGCGCCGGGGAATTCCTGATCGGCGCGGGCACAGAATCTGCACAGACACCGAAAATAAAGAGCACTGGGGGAGCGGGGGCGGCGGCTTTTGTGCTTTAAATGACCAATGGCGTGGGACAATAAATGTGTGAACAAGGCTGGAGCGGCTCCGTGCGATCCGCTCCGATCCCGGCTCTGCCGCGGGGGTTCAGCCCGCGGGACTCCAGTGCAATGCGGGGCGCTGAGCCCCGGAGAGAACGGGAAACACTCGGGGCCAGGCGGCTCCCCTCGGAGCCGGCACAGCCCGGCATTGCTGAGCAGCGCTGCGGGATCCAGCACAGCCCCCAGCGCATCCCGCTGTTCATCAGCCCTGCAGCGGGATCAGGTTTGGGGCAGGGACACCCAAACCCGGCAGAGCTGGCTTGAACGGAGCCGGGGGAATCTCCCCTCTCCCCTCGACGCCCAATTGCCGCTGCCCAAACCCAGGCTGAGGCTCAGCTCCCCATGCCCGCAATGTCTCAAGGAATTGTATTTCTCGGTGCGGCAGGGCAGCGATGCTGCTCCCCTCGCTGCAGATGCGGATGGAGCGGGGAGCGGGGGTGTCTGTGAGCAGAGGGGAGGCGGCGCCGCGCTCGGGCTGCGAGGGCCGCGCTGGCGGAGGAGGCTGAGAGCGCGGGAAGCGCGGCAGTGCTGCCCGCCTTGTGGGCACAGCGCGGTACTGCAGCCGCCCCCGAGCAGCGCCCTGGCAGTGCTCCCGCCTTGTGGGCACGGCCGGCACTGCCCGAGCCCAGGGGATTTTACCCGTGCCGGGCTCAGGACAGCTCGCTCCCGCGGCCGCAGCACGGCCGGCGCCGCGTTCCGCGCTCGGGCGGACACGGGCGTGGGCAGGGCCGGGACCGCGGCCCCCGCGGCACCGGCCGCGGCTCTCGCCCTGCCGCCTCTTGCTGTCCTGCGGCTGCCCGCTCTCTGCAGAGGCTGCGGGCTCGCTCCGTGCTCAGCGCGTGCTGCACGGGGCTGATGGGCCGGGGCATCCTCACCTCGCCCTGGATATAGGATCGCTCATCCGAGCCGAGCCGAGCCGAAATCCGCCGAACATAGCCGAGCTCGGCCGAACGCCCGAGCGGCACCGAATTCGGTCGAACCGAGCCAAATCAGCCGAACCGAGCCGAGCTCAGCCGAAAGTAGCCGAGCCGAGCCGAATGCCCGAGCGGCTCCGTATTTGGCCGAACCGAGCCGAACGCAAGCGAGCTCAGCCGAACACAGCCGAGCGCTGCTCGGGGGGCTGCAGTACCGCGCTGTGCCCACAAGGCGGCAGCACTGCCGCGCTTCCCGCGCTCTAATTGTCTGGCATCAGAATATTATTTATTTGAGTAAATATTGAATAGAAATGTCTGTGCTGGAAGAGCTTCACTCACTCCTGGTGATGGACATTTATTTTCCACAATTATTTTGTATTTTTCTACCACAGGCAAAAAAATTAAAAAAAAAAAAAATTAAAAAAAAAAAACTAAACATAAAAATTTAAAATAAAAAATAATTAAAATAAAAACTAAAAATAAAAAAAATTAAAAATTAAAAAAATTTAAAAATAAAAATTAAAATTAAAAAATTACAAATAGAAAAAATTAAAAATTAAAAATAAAATAATTTTAAAATAAAATTAATTAAAAATTTTAAAAATATAAAAAGAAAAAATTTAAAAATAAAAAAATTAAAAATTAAAAAACTAAACAAAAAAAAGTTCAAAATAAAATAATTAAAATTTTAAAAAAAATTAAAGAAAAAAATTTTTAAAATTAAAATATAAAATTTAAAATAAATTTGAAAAGAAAAACATTAAAAAGAAAATAAATTAAAAAGAAAAATTAATTAAAAATTTAAAAATAAAAATAAAAAATTAAAAATTAAAAATACAAAAATTAAAATTAAAAATAAAAAAATTAAAAATAAAAAAATTTAAATTAAGAAATTTTAAAAAAAATTTAAGAATCAAGAAATTAAAAATATGAAAAATTAAAAAATAAATTAAAAATTAAAAAACAAATTAAAAAATTTAAAAATAAAAAATTAAAAAGAAAAAACCCTAAACATAAAAATAATAAAATTTAAATAATTAAAAATAAAAAAAAATTAAAATTTTAAAATAATTAAAAACTAAAAATTTTTAAATTAAAAAAAATAAAAATAAAAATAAAAAATAATATTATAAATTAAAAAAATTATAAAAGTCTGGGGGAGTTTTGAGGTTGGGGGTGAATATTTTTCCTGTTTTTTTTTCCCTAAATTCCTTTATAATTTTTCATTTTAAGCAAATCTCTCCCCCCAAACCTGAACAAATCCACATTTAAAATTAGAGCCTGAGGAAATGGCCATTCACAAAAAAATCAGAGTTTTTTCAAACCCTTGAGTTTATTTAATAAAATCACACCCAGAATTCCTTCCCCTTTACTCAAAAATTCTGCATTTTCACATTTCACTCAAAAAAAACCAAAAAAAACCACAAAGTCACCTCTATGCTTCAATTTTTTTTTTTTTTCAATCTACATTTCTTGATGTAAAAATAGATTTGAAACCCTTAAAAACTCAAATTGAGAGGTTTGGGGAAATGAAAATGGAGAATAAAAATGAAATTTTGGTTTTGGAAGCTCTGGGTGATTTTTGCTGGAGCCTCATTAAAATATTTCACAATATTCCAGCTCAGGAATCTTGATTGGCAGGAGGGATGAATATTTAATATATATATATATGTATATGAAAATATGTAAATTATGTGTGTGTTGGATAAAATCATCAAAATTTACAGAGCAGGATAAAATTAACAGAATTTACACAGCAAGAAAAAATCACCAAAATTTACAAAGCAAGAAAAAAATCAATAAATTTACGCAGCAAGAAAATATCAATAAAATCACTCAGCAAGGAAAAAAATGACCAAAATTTACACACCAAGACAAAAATCACCAGAATCTACTCAAAAAGACAAAATCACCAAAATCCACCCACCAGGAAAAAATCACCAAAATTTACACAGCAAGAAAAAATCACCAAAATCAACTCAAAAAGACAAAATCACTAAAATCTACTCAGCAAGATAAAATAATCAAAATCCCCCCAGCAACACAAAATCACGAAAATTTACAGAGCAAGAAAATCTCCAAAATCCCACCAGCAAAAAAACCCCACAAAAATCCAGCAAAACAAAATCACCAAAATTTACCCAGCAACACAAAATCATCAAAATTCACCCAACAAGACAAAATCACCAAAATTTACAGAGCAGGAAAAAAATCTCCAAAATTCACCCACAAGGAGAAATCTCCAAAATCCCCCTAGCGAAGCAAAATCATCAAAATTCACCCAGCAAGACAAAAATCACCAAAATTCACCCAACAAGACAAAAATCACCACAATTTACAGAGCCGGAAAAATCTCCAAAATTCACCCACAAGGAGAAA